>NW_020664418.1:37107081-37121554 GCF_002925995.2 Terrapene triunguis | reverse complement strand
GGCTTTCCCTACACAAGCGGCGTACCAAGTTTGGGAAACACTGCTCTAGAAGCCATCTCCCTGTCTCTAACAGTCTTCTTTATCTCGCCCCTCTGGTGGAGCTTAAGTTATGCTTGTCCCCTTCTCGGGGTTTATGTCACTTTGCTGATGACCGGTGGGGAAACCTGGGGCTGCCCACTACTCTGGGTTCCAACCCAGGGACCCTATAAACAGCAGCCACGTACTGCTCAATTCAATTAATTGCTGCTGCTTTCTTGGGCCTCCTTCAACCTGCTCCTTTATCTTCACTCTTAGCTCAGGGCCAAAGTTCTCAGGTCCCTCTCTCCCTGCAAACCCAGCTATGCAAGTATAGCCAACGAGAAGGCCTGGCTAATGCTCTGGCTCCTGTGGCCAGAGGGGAGCAGGCTTCCCTGCTCCTCTGGTCCCAGCCAGGGTCTGCCCTGTTTTGGCCTTGAAACTCCTTTTATCTGAGCCTGCTGTGTTCTGACTGGCTGTTGTTAGCTCTTCAAGGGCCAGGTCTCTGTATTTTCCAAGATGGCTGCTCTGGAGAGGCCTCTCTAGGCAGGTCTGGAGGACCCAGCTTCAGGGCTCCATTCCTCCTACATTGCTGGAGGGGTTTAGTAGAATCACTGGGCCTCCCATAAGGAGCTTCATAGGCCAGGTGCACCCTGTTCATGTTCTCTGTATGTGTGTATATATATATCTCCTCAATATATGTTCCATTCTATATGCATCCGAAGAAGTGGGCTGTAGCCCACGAAAGCTTATGCTCTAATAAATTTGTTAGTCTCTAAGGTGCCACAAGTACTCCTGTTCTTGTCAGAAGTATTTATCACAGAAACTGCCTTAACTTGTTGCTTTGAAACTAAGGGTGCCATAAACAGTACTTTTCTAAAGAAAAGCACTTACCGATGTTCATGTATCAGAAGTAGAGGTCCCAAAGGCTGGCTTGATTGCACAGGAATGCACTGAAAGTTAAGTCAGCAGTCCAGAATTTCAGGAGGCAACTTCTTCAGGGAACTCTCCAGGTAGCAAATTTCTCTAGTGTGACTTCTAATTTTTGTGAGTGATATCTCTAGTGTGTTCTTCGGAACAGCATTTGAAAGAGGCTTCTGAAATGAAGCCTACTGCCTATAACCGCATTGCTGATCCTGTTAAGCATTGCATCCTGCACAATCACCTACACACCGATTTTCATTATGGAGTCAATCACTTCTGAGGTACCCAGACTTGCATATAAAAGATCCACAGAAAGATCCCAGAATGTACTTTTGAATGACTCAATCCAATAAATCCACCAAAAAAAATCCCAAAGGTTGGGATGGAGCCACAACTCCACATTTGGAAACCCTCTTCCAAACTTTTGGTGGTATTCCATTTGGAGCCCCTGGATCCAACCCACCCCTGTGTTTTTGTTTCTAGGGTCCTTATTGCCAGCTCCAGTTAGTGCATGAGCCAAAATCTCTTGAGATTCATTTCTCATAGCATTTCTTTAAGAAAGATGTAGACAAACTGGAGAGAGTCCGGAGGAGAGCAACAAAAATGATAAAAGGTTTAAGAAAACCTGACCAATGAGGAAAGAAAAAACTGGACATGTTTAGTCTTGAGAAAAGATGATTAAGGTTGGACCGGATAAGTTTTCAAATATGTTAAGTGCTGTTATAGTTACTCCCCTGGACTCTGTAACAGTTCTCTATGTCCACTGAAGGTAGAATGAGAAGTAATCAGACTAATCTGCAGCAAGGGAGATTTCAGTTAGATCTAGGAAACATTTTCTAACTTGGAGGATAGGTAAGTACCAGAATAGGCTTCCAAGGGAGGTTGTAGAATCCCCACCATTGGAGGTGTTTAAGAACAGACTGGACAAACACTTGTTAGGGATGGTCTAGGTATATATAGTCCTGCATCAGTATGCGTGTGCAGGGAATGGACTAGATGACCTCTTGAGGTCCCTTTCAGCCCTATCTTTCTATGATTTCAGCCCACAGATAGTAGAGATATTGAGACCCTACCCACACACACACACCCTACCAATGCGTTGTGTTGTTTATTAACTTTTGGGGCTATTTTCCCCCACAGAGATAGTTTTGGTAAGAGGTGGTCACAAATGAAAATCTACACATACACTATTGCCCTTCCTCCCAAGCAGACAACAGAGCACATGCTGAGGGTATAAGATGACAATGATGTCCAATATGTTCAGGAGTAAGGATCGTGACAGCAGCTGTAGAGAGCTGACACTAGCTAAGATAAGCTTCTGATGCACCCTCCACTGACACCCTGCCCTGACATGTCCCACCATGGCAGGAGCCAACCAATGCACCGAAGAGAAGCTGTTTATTGCTGAAGTGCCTGATTACAGGAGATGATGTAGGATTTTCCCTTTCCTCTCCCCTGGATTCTGTACCTGGGCTAGTATGAGTGTTTCGGAAAAGGCCCCAGAGCTTGCTAACACCCTCTTAGCCCACTTCTCTCTTGTAATGGGGAGGAGGTGTAGAACTTCTTCAGACCTACCTTCAAAAGCTACTACTACAACATCCCCCTAAAAGTATCCTCCTAAAATCTGCGCCTTCATTCCAAAATTAAGCTGCTAGTGGTGGGAGAAATCTCAAACGGACAGTAAAACAAAGAACATGCCATTTCTGGGTGCAATCACAGGTTTTAAAAATAAATTGCCCTTGGGTACAAATAGTTAATTTGATTGTGAAATTTTGCTCAGAGCCAATCTGCTACAGTCTCAGGAAACACTTCCACCACCACCGGGCAATACTTAGCTACTAGTGTCCTCAGAACCAGCCATATTTTTATATCATTCATAATTAGAGCTAAGTAATAAAAAGCTTATTGGAAGCTATGCTCTTCCAGTGAACTTGCAAACCATGTGAAAATGCAGAGGATGAGGATGAGATCGGCACTTCGTAAGGCTTTAAGGGCCACATACCCTTATTTTGAATAGCACTTTATTCAACAAATATTCTCGCTGAAGCCAATGGAACTACTTGTGGAGTGAAGTGGTACCCACAGGAATCATATTAGAATCCAACCCTCAATTTCTGTTCTGTATATGCAGAACTGCAGCAATTGAAATATATTTCTCATGCCAATAGGACTGGTTTGTATATTGCAACTTCATAAGTGGAATTAGTAACACTGTGTCCCACTGCTTTCCTTGTAGTTCTTTGTTTGGTTCGTTCATCATTCAGGTCTTAATATCAGTATCTTGCGCTCTCTCTCAAATGAAACCAGCTGCATTCAACAAACTGGTCATTCTTAATGGTTTATCCGTAGTCATGTACTGAGTGGGGGCAGGAATTTTTTGGTAGCTTAATGGCCCTGGTTCGTTGTTGCTTGGGGCAGGTTGAGAGGAAGGAGCTGTATAGGCACATCTCTTACCATCATCCAGCCTTCTCTTAAATATCCCCTTTTAACTTTTCTCTTCTAATAGTAGGACTAAAACCAGATTCTTTTTTATTTCCATAGCTATACTTAGCAGACCTGAAACACCACTGGAGTTCATAACAGCATGGCCCGATTAGAGAAGAAAATGACAATGAGGTAATGTAGTAAAAACAATTGCCTTAAAGAGATTCTGCACTGTTGACTGGTTCCATTTGCTTTTCTAATTCATGCCATTTGTATCATCAGTCGATTCTGTGGGCCAAATGCATCCTCTAGTGTAACCCTATTAAAATCAATGGAGTTACACAAGGGATTAATTGGGTCCAGCCGAGAGCTGGTGCAAGCAAGCCCAACTTCAGTAAATCAATACTAGTAATTTGAAGACAGTGGAGTCTTAGATTTATTTACACCCATCTTAGATTTGGCCCAATCACTCCAAAATTTATTACTGGATAGGCATAATCTCAGTAGTTAATAATAGCCATTAACAAAAGGCTGTTGCACAGGAAAAGTCATTTTCATCACCTAAGTGATAAGTGGAAAACTCCAGAGCCCTTTACTGTTTCAGGAACATAAAATGGTTGCACTACAAGACACTTGTTGGGATGGAAAAACAGATCTTTGGGGATCATGACTTAGGAAGAATTCATTGTTTCCCATCCTCAGAGGCTAAGACATCAGAATGTTAATGTTCTCTATAGCTTATGAAAAAGAGAAGAAACCTGTAAATATTTGGCAGCTTGACTGACTGACTTCCTAGAAATCTTTTCCTGTAGGTTACTGATACCAGTTCAACATCCCAGAGCATCCCCTCTTGTCTGGTCACAATGTTTCAACTGTGTCCTGCCTCAGTTTCTCCTCTTACCACAGGTTTGTCCCATCTCCCCAAATCCAAGAGGACAGACACCTCGCCTCAAGTCCAGTTTGATGCCTTTCACTAATGCCATCACTTTATTTTGTGAAAACAAAAAGTTGAAGCTCTGCTGCCTCATATAGGCTTTTACATGGTCTTCACGTGAGAATTCCCCTTCACTCAGGGTTTACGGTATAGTCCAGGGATTGACAACTTTTGGCACGCAGCCTGCCAGGGTAAGCCCCCTGGCGGGCCGGGCCAGTTTGTTTACCTGTTCAATCGCGGCTCCCACTGACCGCGGTTCGCCGCTCCAGGCCAATGGGGGCTGCGGGAAGCGGCGGCCAGCACACCCCTCGGCCCATGCTGCTTCTCGCAGCCCCCATTGGCCTTGAGTGGCGAACTGAGGCCAGTGGGAGCCGCGATCGGCCAAACCTGCAGACACGGCAGATAAACAAACCGGCCCTGCCCGCCAGGGGGCTTACCCGGGCAGGCCACGTGCCAAAGGTTGCCGAACCCTGGGGTAGTCCATTATTATTCAATAGTTCTTTTTGGGTCATACCCTGAGATAGACCTTTTTGAGTCAGTCCCCTTTTGTCCAGGGTCTTCAGCCAGGCTATTGCCCACCCCCGGATCCATTGTATGTATGCACACATACAAAATGGAAAATCACTGACTGGGAACGAGTACTGCAGAAAGCGATCTGGGTGTCATAGTGGATCACGAGCTAAATATGAGTCAACAGTGTAACACTGTTGCAAAAAAAGCAAACATCATTCTGGGATGTATTAGCAGGAGTGTTGCAAGCAAGACATGAGAAGTAATTCTTCCGCTCTGCTCCGCACTGATTAGGCCTCAACTGGAGTATTGTGTCCAGTTCTGGGCACCACATTTCCGGAAAGTCAAATTGGAAAAAGTCCAGAGAAGAGCAATAAAAATGCTTAAAGGTCTAGAAAACATGACCTATGAGGGAAAGTTGAATTTTTTTTTTTTTTTAGTCTGGAGAAGCGAAGACTGAGAAGGGACATGACAACAGCTTTCAAGTACATAAAAGGTTGTTATAAGGAGGAGGGAGAAAAATTGTTCTCCTTAATCTCTGAGGATAGGACCAGAAGAAATGGGTTTGAATTGCAGCATGGGTGGTGTAGGTTGGACATTAGGAAAAATCTTCCTGTCAGGGTGGTTAAGCACTAGACTAAATTGCCTAGGGAGGTTGTGGAATCTCCATCACTGGAGATTTTGAAGAGCAGGTTAGATAAACACCTGTCAGGAATGGTCTCGTTATTACTTAGTCCTGCACTGAGTGTAGGGGACTGGACTAGATGACCTATTGAGGTCCCTTCCAGTCCTATGATTCTGTGATTCTCTTCGTCCACACACCATATCATTCTCCTGGCTGCTAAAAGTTCCCTCCTTACTCATTCTGTCCCTAGACCCAGAGACACCTGCAAGAGTCTATGGGTTTCCTTTCACCAGCACATCCTAGGATTCCTGACTTCAGCTTATCCCATCCCTATTCTCAGGGTGGACTTACAGAGCTTCCCCATCTTTGCAGCTTCTCCAGCCCCTTTAGGCCCCCCACCTTCTTAAATTGCCCTTCCTCACTTTGTTGGTATCAGCTACTCGTCATCAGATCCATCTGGGAGACACCTCCTCCTTCTCAAGGGAGCTGGACCCATTTCCCTTAAAGGAGCCAGTCACCCTGTGACAGTTACATATCTTGTAAACAAAGGGGAATAAGAAGAGCCAACAAATCAAAGCATTTAAACTGTCTAAAACAGTACAACTTACAATTATGTTTTTCAGAATGTGTGAGCCATTAGAACTTCTAATTCTCCATTCTTCTTACAGTGATTAATGAGAACAGGAAATGAGTTGTCCTTTACCAACACATTCCCACAATAACAACCAATGGTAAAAAAATATCTAATCCAGTTTGAAATTTGTAATCCAATTATGTTGTGCTTTCTCCTGGGTGTCCTGCCTTGGGTAAAATATTCTCTCTTTTAAAATGGATTATCAGATTTAAGAGAGACAATGTGGGTGAGGTAATATTTTTTATTGGACCAGTTTTTGATGGTGAAAGAGACAAGCTTTCAGATGTAACATATTCAAGAGCACAAACCCTTACTAGCTAGATGCACTTTTGACCCACTGCCTTTGATCCAAATTTGTTAGCATGATAAGCTTTCATTTGGGACAGGAACAAGTCTGTTTCACCTGCCAGATGCTTTCTGAACACAGCACTTTCCCTCTTGATCATCACTATGTATATTGATGCTTGATAGACATCAGGTGTCATAGTTTACGGCAACTGCACCTGTATTTTCCCTTTAGTGGTTCAACGAGGGCATCCACTCTGAGGCTCCCTAGCTGTTACCGTTCCTGGATGGAGACCTGACTCTGTTTGCCTCCTGACAGGGGTATTTCCAGGCCAAACAGTTCCCAGCCTTCACTGTGTTATCCCCAGTAAAAGACAGGCTGCCTAAGCAGGCCTGCTTACTTCTCCCCTCAGAAACTGTACACAGCATAAATGCCTGCCAACAGCTACGAGTTGCCACACAGCACTTCCTATGGAAGCTTATTTTATTCTTAAGGTCAAGGCACTACAGAGAAAGCATTAAAAAAACAACAACACACACACACACAAGAGAACTTACACACATGCTAATGAGTTTACCAGAAATCACCCCAGCTCTAATCTGGGCTCTGGCAGGAGCGGCCCTTCAAAACCCCACAGAGGAGTCTCTTCTATGGTCACACGTTCATAACGGATTCAGCTCAGAACTCGCACACTCATGGAAAGTTTAGTCCATCCTTTATACATTTGGGGGGTCTTTGATCTGGCATTTCCATGGAGAGGTAAATAGTAGGCAATGGGTCTCTCTCCTCAGGTGTAACTTCAAAAGGCTGGCTTCCGAAGGGAGAATTTGCATTTCCCTCCTCCCAAGTACTTTCTAGGAAATCCATTTCACGTGAATTGTCCCCCAAAGCCCTTTGACATTCCAAATGCTTCCAGAGATTGCATTAGTTAACCTCTTTGAGAAGTTACATGTAATTCCACAATAACATACACCAGTGTTTCCCAAACTTGGGACACCGCTTGTTTAGGGAAAGCCCCTGGCGGGCCGGGCTGGTTTGTTTACCTGCTGCGTCCGCAGGTCCAGCCGATCACGGCTTCCACTGGCCGCAGTTCACTGCTCCAGGCCAATGGAAGCTGCGGGAAGTGGCGTGGGCCGAGGGATGTGCTGGCCACCGCTTCCAGCAGCTCCTATTGGCCTGGAGCAGCGAACCATGGCCAGTGGGAGCCGCGATCGGCTGAACCTGCAGACACAGCAGGTAAACAAACCGGCCCGGCCCGTCAGGGGCTTTCTCTGCACAAGCAGCGGAAAAAGTTTGGGAAACACTGCCCTAAGCTATGAACTGTATAACAGGAGCAGATGGAGTACCCACTGTAGAAGAAATGTAGTTAATTATTTGTAGTAGGGGAAACCCAAAACTTTATTCCCTGGCTCTGAACATACAGGCCCAAACAGATTCTCATCTGGTGTAGTAGCATTGACTTCAAGAGAGCTACAGCAATTTACAACAGCTGAGAATCTGACCCTGTCAATAATTTCCCCAACCACTGAATGCATCTTTGTCCTTTTCCCTGGGGTGTCTCTGTTGAAGTCAAAGTTATACTAGGGTTGAATTTGGCCT
This sequence comes from Terrapene triunguis, assembly GCF_002925995.2. Classification (NCBI taxonomy): domain Eukaryota; kingdom Metazoa; phylum Chordata; order Testudines; family Emydidae; genus Terrapene; species Terrapene triunguis. The sequence continues at coordinate 37,113,603 of NW_020664418.1, read as the reverse complement.
ATTGCAACTAGAGACAGGGTTGAGATGCAAGAGTATGGATCTGAAGCCTAAATTTCTTAGATATTAAAACACTTGTTTTGAGGATTACGTATAGGCCTATTATTGGTTACAAGAAGCTATCAGAATGATTTACATTTTTTTCTAGTGAAAATTTTTACAAAAAGCTATTTTTTAGTTTTATTTATATTTAACAAATATGAAGACTTGTTGATACCATAAAAATGTTTTATTTTTTCCCCATGAAAAATGTGCTTTCTAAAACCAAATCAATGTTTATCATAAACATTGATATTTTTCATTCACCAATATGGAGTTTTCAGTAAACAAAACATATTGATAGCATATTGGTGACATTTTTGATGTGTTAAAAATCATTTTTTAAAACTGTGAAAAAAATTGCAGATAAATGAAAAACATTTCAAACATTTTGAAATGAAAGCTTCAAATGTTAACCTATTTTCATGAAAATTTTTTTCATTTTTCAGCCAGCGTATCTATCTGCATCTGCTTGTTTGAGACCCATTTGTGCTGGGGGGGCTAACACCTTTCTATGAATTTCCTAAATAAATCACTGAAGAAATCAGTTCCGTGTTGCAAGAACCTGTCTTATGATAGAAATCACCAACTATGCTTTTGTGTGCTGAACAAGTAAAAGTGTCCCAGCACAAATAAGTGGGAACAAGAAGGTTGATACTAATCTAACTATCCTTGTTCTTAAATAAGGGGATTTGTGGAGCATGGTGGGAAGCCCCGAGATGTTGTTTCTCTTTGAGCTAACCCCACCTTTCTCATTCTCTAGCCATACAGCATGAACACATTAGGATGCGTTAGTCTGGCCGGGTTAGATCTATTCAATGTGTATTACTGTATTATATTTCCAAATAAAATAAAAACCACCACAAAATGGTTGATTTAGCTTACTTGCTTAGGTATTGCAGGAAAGACAACATTTCAAACTTGTCTTTGTAATGCTGACTAATCACATACTTGAATTTTCTAGTTTGAGCCATTAATAAAAGCTTATGAACTTCTAACTCAGATGACTGCAATCATGAAATGTCTTTTTTAAACACAGAAGTTGCTTGCTTTTGTAGCGCTAGAAGAGAAAACTTGCACTAATTCCCTCCACTGATAATTTTAATCTTTGCTTTGCTTGCTGCTTGGGGCTGGATTCAAAGGGATGCTGCATAGATATTTTCCGTTTGTAGAATTTTAATGAACAAATTGCATTTCTAGTCATTGTCTAGCTGAAGGAAGTCCTGGAAACTGAATTTAACAATGTAATCTCTGCCTCCATCCAGGCCCTCTGGTAAAGCCCAAGTGAAAGGCGACTGACCATTGCTGAGGGCAATGGAGCATTCTAATCAGGGAGTGAGTCACGGCACATATGCAACACCTAACCATGGTCATTATTGCAGCATGTGGATCACTGCAACTGCTATGATTGGCCGAGATGCAATGGATCAGTGCAGTTCATAGACCAACACCTTTGCTTGCCCATGCACTCTTTCCCCCACCCCTCAAACTCCCCATTCTTACGGGGCCTGCCACTATAAAGCTAAGTTCCCTGAAGGTTCCCCCATTGAGTGGAAATAGGATATGTCTGCTGAATTTTGAATTGGAATGAGCCATATAGTACTGGATTCACACCCCAAACACCTCCTGTGCGGTCTCGTATACCTGGGACATTATCACTAACATCCCCAATTAGATTTGCAAGTGATTCAGTGAAGGAACTCTGGCTTCTGTTATACTTTGTAAAGATCCATGTATCACAGAAACACAGGAATTAGAGAAGGAAAAGATCAGGGAAGAAATAATGTATAGGGTAAACAGCGCCGCTGCTGCTGCAGCAGCAATCTGGCATGGCTGCATTCTCTGACTGCAACTCTGTGTGATAGTCTGAGACGTCAACATTATGAAGGCACGTATGAAATGTATAAAATGAACTGTTTTGTGATTTTAAATACCATAGATTGGAACATACTGACACGCTGTGCTGTGTGCTGTTGGATGTCTGACAACTTTAACCTTCCTGATGGGAACCTTAACCCTTTACGGTGAAGTGCCTAGCACACCCTTGAATGTTGTAAAATTAAAGACAGAAGATGACTTTTCAGGAATATTTTCCTCATATTCAGCCTCAATTTTCCATTTTTCCTATTTACATCCCCTTACTCCTTGCTGTACACTTTGTTCTAAATAGTCCATGTGAGTGTTGTCAATGACTTTAATGAGGCCAGGACTGCACCCCTAGTGTCTCAAATGGTGCAGGACTGGGACATTAGGGCACTACACTTATCAGGGCTGAGAGTTAAAAGTGAAAAACAACTTTTTGGATTTGGACACATTTTTAGTCTCTATTTGTCTGCAAATCCCAAACTAGCAAATAGTGCCTAAATAATCTGTAGCTTTAGCTCAAGAGGCAGTAAGAGTGGAATAGGTGGGTTATTTCAAGGCAGGATTAAGGTGCATTGTTACAGCTGTATGGAGTTTAGATTTCTTCACCTCTTCCCTGTGAAGCGAGCAGTGGGTCGGGTGGGGAGAGGCTTTTTGGGAGTAACATTCAGACCCCAAATATGAATATAATTTGAATCTGATGAACAGGCCCTTGGTTACCATGCCTAGCCCTTTTCATCTTGGAAAGCTTTTGAAGTGCAGAGATTATATTCTGCATGAAACTTCCAGTGCAGAGCCGGCATTTTATTATTTTGGTACTTCACATTGTCATGGTGTATTACAACTGGACTCCAGATGTACCATACTATAAGGCAGTGCTTAAAAAAATCCCTGGGGAAATGCACAGCTTCCCCAAGCTTTTAAAATCTAATAAGAAGGATTAGGATCATGATGTATTAATTTTATAATTTTGTCACTGACACATACACAGACAGGTTAGGCGTTTTGAATGTGATGATTCTTGATATTAAACCAGTATAAACAACTCATCACCCCCTCTCCACCAAGCAATTTAAATAAGAAATGAATCATTCGCAAAAGCATGTCTAGTATTACTTTAATAAATGAAACCCATAATCAGCCTCTATTTCCCTTAATGTGATCAACTGCCAATGGTCTGTTTGCAGAATGAGGTGGGATTAAGGATGCTGGTGGAATTGAATGTTGATAGTGAAGAACTGAATGTGCTGGAAGATTTTAGACAGAATACCCAGAAGGAAAAAGGCATATGAGAAGAGGAAGAAAACATGTCTGTCTATCTAAGGCAGTGATACTCAGTCCTCAGTGGTTCAGGAGCCAAATTAGCTATCAGCATTACCCAAAAGAGCCACAGTAGGGTGAATTCATTGTTTCATTTAATATATATATATATTTCTCACAGCAAAATGACTGACCCAGTATTGTACAATTGGTTAATAACATAGTAAAAGCGTCCTGATTGTGATTTAATTATTAACCAGTGTTTTAATATCATGTGCTGCAAAGAGCCACAGGAGACCCATTAAAGAGCCACTTGCAGCTCCCAAGCCTCAGTCTGAGTATCACTGGGCTAAGGCAAAGAAACATGTCCCTCTTTATACATGTATATCTCATGCATCGGAACCCATATTTAATGAGCACAAAACAGCAGATGAACACATTCTCTGTTAAGGAGTGCCATATTGGCTGAGACCTCTTAGCTAAGGAAGGATTTGAATTCCCATTTTACTTCTATGAAACTTTCCATGAAAAATTCTATTGAGTTTTGCAGAAGTAGACAAAAATGAAATGGGACCGATACTCACCAAGGCTAGGCCTTTGTAGGGCATGCTAGTCTCCCTACGAGGGCTCTGCCTCCTAGACGGACATCTTGACCTCTCTCCTTTCTTGAATCTTTCTCCCGGACCCTCTTCCACAGACGTATTCTCTCCTCTCTCATTTAATAGAATTGCTCTCCTCCTGCCCCCTTCTCCTACGTAATCTCTGGAGCCAGATCCTCAGCTGGTGTAAATCAGCATAGATTCGGTGATGCCAATGGAGCAATGACAATTCACACCAGTGAGGATCGGGCCCTTGGTTTCTCAATAACACTGCTCTTTGGGGCCAATTCAGAGCACTTACCACAGAGCCTAAAGATTTTTGCCTTAATTGGTCCCTATAGCGAGGAGAGTTATTCTGGAAACATGGTTTAAGAGAACAGCATGACTGTTCTACATTTGTTATAATTTCATTGTTCTTAATTCTGACTGTTCACATGAACAGTGAGTTATAAAAAGAAAGAACATGTGGATTTCTGAACTATGAAAACACTTAAATGCTGTCTCTGGGAAGTGCACCTGCGTGATTACATTACAAGTCTGGGAAACTATTTGAGAAACATGAGAAATTTGAAGGAAAGCAGGAAGGAATTAGGAATTGTTTTTTTTTTAAAAAGAGACAGTTACTAGCATAAAATGAAAGCAATGTTGTAGTCACAACAAGTAACATTTTCAGAAGTGCCTGAGTCCCATCTTCCAAAGAGATTTGGGATAAGCTTGCTTGAAAAATCAGTGGGACTTAAGCACTTTTGAAATTTTTTAATCTAATATATAAATAATGGATCTGTTTGGGGGGAAGGTGTGGGAAGGACAGGTTAGCTCTACAGAGTGTTTACAGCACATAAAAAGCTTTGAGAGTGCTGAATGGTTTTCATACTTGTGCATGCAGCATCCAGGACGTGGCTCAAAAATACCCACACTTATCACAAAGGAGCAGAGGTGGAAGTAAGCCGGTATGGTCCGGTATGCCGTGCCGGACTGGACCGGCTTCCTCAGGCCGGCGATTTAAAGGGCCTGGGGCTCCTGGCAGTGGCTGGAGCCCCAGGCCCTTTCAATTGCCACTGGAGCCCCATTGCCAGAGCCCAGGGTAGCAGCAGCGGCGGCCCAGGGTGATTTAAAGGGCCTGGGGCTCCCAGCCGCCACTACCGCAGCAGAGCCCTGGGCCATTTAAATCGCTGATGGAACCCCGGGTGCTCCCAGCTGCCGCCTCTACCCCGGGGCTCGGGGCTCTGGCAGAGATTTAAAGGGCCCGGGGCTCTGCTGCAGTAGCAGTGGTCAGGAGCCCCTGGCCCTTTAAATCACCGCCGGAGCCGCTACCACTACCCCAGGGCTCCGGCAGCGGGGCTCAAGTGGCAATTTAAAGGGCCCGGGGCGGTAGCGGTGGTCGGAGCCGCGGGCCCTTTTAATTACTGCCTGAGCCCTGCTGCAGGAGCCCTGGGGTAGCGGTAGCGGCTCCGGCGGTGATTTAAAGGGCATGGGGCTCCTGGCCACTGCTACTGCAGCGGAGCCCCAGGCCCTTTAAATCGCTGCCAGAGCCCCGAGCTCAGGGTAGTGGCGGCAGTCGAGAGCACCCAGGGCTCTGTTGGCGATTTAAAGGGCCCGAGGCTCTGCTGTGGTACTGGCAGCTGGAGCCCCGGGCCCTTTAAATCACCTCCTAGCCTCGGGGCTCTGTAAGGGGGTGTCAAGGCTGTATCCCTACTTTGAACTTTTAGGGTACAAATGTAGGGGCCTGCATGAGGACTCCTAAGCTTAACTACCAGCTTAGTTCTGGTCCGCTGCCACCATCTCAAAGCTAATTCCCTTCCCTGGGTAGCCTTGAGAGACCTTCACCAATTCCCTGGTGAATACAGATCCACACTCCTTGGATCTTAAAACAAGGAGAAATTGACCCTTCCCCCCTCCTTCCTTTCACCAACTCCTGGTGAATACAGATCCAAACCCCCTTGGATCTTAAAACAAAGAGAAATCAATCAGGTTCTTAAAAAGAAGGCTTTTAATTAAAGAAAAACGGTAAAAATCATCTCTGTAAAATCAGTATGGAAAATAACTTTACAGGGTAATCAAACTTAAAGAGCTCAGAGGACCCCCCCTCTGTCTTAGGTTCAAAGTACAGCAAACAAAGATAAACACTCTGGTAAAAGGTACATTTACAAGTTGAGAAAACAAAGTAAATCTAAGACGCCTTGCCTGGCTTTTTACTTACAAGTTTGAAATAGGAGAGACTTGGTTAGAAAGATGGGGAGAACCTGGATTGATGTCTGGTCCCTCTCAGTCCCAAGAGCGAACAACCCCTTAAACAAAGGGCACAAAACAAAAGCCTTTCCCCCCCCAAGATTTGAAAGTATCTTGTCCCCTTATTGGTCCTTAGGGTCAGGTGTCAGCCAGGTTACCCGAGCTTCTTAACCCTTTACAGGTAAAAGGATTTGGAGTCTCTGGCTAGGAGGGATTCCATAGCACTGTACACAGGAGAGTTGCCACCCTTCCCTTCATAGTTATGACAGGGGGCTTGGCCAAGGTTCGTCCCTCAGCAGGGCTGTGGGGTATCCCACCGCCTCGCTCTAGTTCGCTGTCAGTCCTGGCTCTGCGGTAGTGTGGGACAGCAAACAAACTGTTAGGGGCTCAGGCCCTTTAGGCCGGGGCTGAGCCAATAGTTCTATACAGACGCCCAGGCCCTAGGTCAGGGCAGGGCAGCAACCAAACAGTCAGGAACTCAGGCCCTTAAGCAGGGGCTGAGTCAATAGCAAGAGGTCCTAGCCTCTCCAGGCCA
>NW_020664418.1:37013786-37107071 GCF_002925995.2 Terrapene triunguis | reverse complement strand
GGAGTCTTCCACCCAAGGAGTGGGTGGCAGGGGGGACACAGGCCCTCCCACTCCACTGCGTCCCAGCCCGGGGCCCTAGCAGCGGCAGAAACTCACTGCTGTCAATGGGGATCCTGGCCGCAACACACCGACATAGGCTCTGGCAGTGCTGCAGCCAGACGGGGGTCGGCTGCCCCCGAGCTACTTCCACACTCCCCCTCGTAGGGTACCTGGGTCGTGCTAGTGTCCTCGGCGGTCTCTAACACCATCGGTTCCTCCGGGTAGGTAGCTGGCAAGGGGCAGGCTCGGCCGCTCCTTGGGGTAGCTGGCAAGGGCCAGGCTCAGCCGCTCCTCGGGGTGACGAGTGAGGGGTAGGCTCGGCTGGCCCAGTGAGACCTCAGGCCGGCCGCAGCCTGCTGCCGTCTCCCAAGAGGAGCTCGGTCACAGATGTCTGGTCTCTCTGGCAGCTGGTTCTCAACTGAGCTCTGCAGGCGGGCTTTTATACTTCCAGGTCTGCGCCGTGACCTCTGAGGGGCGGGCACAGGACCCAGTGGCTCCGCCCACGTTGGTGTTAGGGGAGGTTCGTCCCTCAGCGGCGCTGTGGGGTATCCCACCGCCTCGCTACAGGCTCCCAGCTGCCTCTGCAGCTGGTAGCTCCGGGGATGATTTAAAGGGCCTGGGGCTCCCAGCCGCTGCTACTACAGCCGGAGCCCCGGGCCCTTTAAATCTTGATTTAAAGGGTCAGGGGATTTTAAGGCCCCGTCATTTCCGGTTGAGGCCTCGCTCCCGGCTCAGGACTCTGGCGTACTGGTAAGTCCTTTAAGTTACTTTCACTCCTGCACAGGAGAGATGATTTCAGCCCCAAGTCAGGCACATGCACATTCAGCAAGAGATAAACCTATTAACAATTATCTCTTCATAGGTAAAATAAGGAGTTAGCTAGCTTTAAGGATCATACTTGAGCCCTGCTGACTTTTAGCGAAAGCTTTCAGCCACCCACCAACCCAATGCCCAGAAATTCCCCCCATCCTCATTTACATTCTGTATGTTCTCAGTCAAGAAGATATATATGGTCTCGGAGTCCAAGCTCCTCCTGGCTCCGGGTGCCTATTTAACGAAGGACCTGCACTAACTCTAATCTAAGCCCTTTATGACAAGCTTCAGATGATCACCACCAGCCAGGATAGTCTATTTGTAGCCCTCGCCATAACCTTTAACCCTTTGTAGGCCCCCCAAAACACCACGAAAAGAGAAGATGGCAGAAATAGTTTAGGTTTCTCCCACCAAGATACACTTTCTCATAGTTGCTCATAGGACTTCAATGACTTGGTAATCTCTGCTATATCACAGCAGAACCAGTCGATCCCCAATGATTGTATATCGTTTACCACTACAGGTGGGATTTCTATACTGTAAATTTCACTGAATGTCTGGCCATTGTCTACAGCCAAGCAACTCAAACAAACAAAAACAACCTATCAGGCACATATGGAGAGTAATAAAATGAATACCTGAAATTTTAAGGATTTCCTCTCTTCCCTACTCCCCACTTGTTCCTTTGAATATATCAAGGCAACTTATTACAATAAAAAAAGTTACTGCTCTTCTGATGAATACTGGTGATACATCCTAGAAACGTGGATAAATGTGAGTAAGTGCTACTAAAATGACCCAAACCTGCCATTTACCAAAGTCAACCACACCATCAGGATGGCTACAGGCTTTCTAAATAATACAAGAGCTTGGAAACAGCTCAGCATGCACCATGAGATTGCTATTGATGTCAGTTTTGACAAAGATGACAGCTCAACTGCCTTAGAAGATCAGTTATGAGGGATTCAAATAGATTTGGATTCCCTTGTGTGGTTTAGAAGCAAGTATAGAGAAAGCTACCTCAGAGAGCACAGAACAGATTTATTTAGAATCTGTTCTGGTCCCTCTGAAGCGAGAGGCAAAACTCACAGTGACTTCACTTGGAGAAGATGGGGCTTAGAACCAGCATGATTCATTCTGAGCAGTATTGACTTTTCCTATGCACATATTGATAGTGAGGACTGTAAGGAGAGGAAAGAAAAGTATGTGGTACAAATCTAAGCCAGGGGCATAGGTGCTGACTCCATGGGTGCTCCGGGGCTGAAGCACCCACAGGGAAAATTTGGGGGGTCCCCCCCCCCCCCCGCCCCCCCCCCCCCCCCCCCCCCCGCCCCAGCTCACCTCCGCCTCCGCTCCACCTCCTCCCCTGAGCTTGCCGCCGAGTCCTGTTTCTCCCCTCTCCCTCCCAGTGCTTGCGTCGCGAAACAATGCCAGCCCTGGTGACTCCATTAAAATGGGGTTGTGACCCACTTTGGGGTCCTGACCCACAGATCTAAGTGGTTCAGGACATTAACCCAGTGAGCCAGCTCATCTCCAGAAAGCAGGTCTCACATGCTTGGGTTTGGAGTTCATTATAAATTTAAGCCTGGGATTCTTTCCACTGACTTCATTAGACTTTGGCTCATGCCCTTAGTTGTTGTTTTGAGTGAACTTGAGATGCTTTTGCATGACTGACTCATGAGCTCAGCAGTTTCGATCGAGTTACTTTGAGTTTCTGGGTTTGAGCAAATCATCATTCAAATGAATTCAAACTCCGCACAAAACATGTGCTGGGAACCCTAGTTGTGGATCAAAACCAAGGGAAAGGTTTGCATGAGCACTGAAGAACTGAAACCCTTTAGGATTGCACAGAGCAGCACTTTTCAAGAGAGATGGGGGATTAGCCCCATAGTCCTGACCAGATTTCAGTTTGCATAAGTACATTTTTCTACCTAACATTTTTCTGCAGGTCAATGGATATAATATTCACTTCCTGTCTTGAAGTATTGTATGAAGTTGCTAAGAGCTATGGAAACAGTTGCTGTATTGGGTGAAGCATTTCAATGGGAGCTGAAGTGAATTCTAATTTATGATATACAGGTCTTGAGCCTATGGCCCTTATGTACACCAGTGAACACTTGCAGGCTTGAACCAAGAGTTTCTACAGCACCCTGAGATCCTTCTGGGTAACATTTTATTGAAGTCTTCAAACAGTTTACACCTACAGGGTCTGATCCTGCAGCCTTTATTCAGGCCAGCAGTGCCATTGACATAAGGTGGGACCATGCATGTGAATAAGAGCGGGGGGGGGGGATCAGGCCCCATGGACAGTATCCTCCTAGCTGAAGGTTGCAAGCTAGTAAAATTTAAATATCACTAACACAACATTTTAATGTTCTGATGAAAGTATCTGTGTATCAAATATTTATATATTTTGACTCCTTTACTGCAACAAAGCATTTCAGTATTTGCATTAGCAAAAGCTAGGCTGCTGAAGGTTGCTTAGCAGAAAGAGCATATTCTGTGCAACTGCAGCATGTGTAAAAAAAAGATAAGATTGGCTATTGTATGTTTAAAGAAATCCATAGGTCAAATATATGCCTGGTCTAACTCAATTGATTTCAGTGGGTTTCACCAGGATGTGCTTGGCCCATTGTGTTTATGGAAGACACTATACTGGTTGCTGAAATATTAAAAGATTGATAGAACATAATCTGGAAGAGATTGAGATAGAGAATAAAAATGGTCTAGTACAATGTTTCCCAAACTTGGGATGCTGCTTCTGTAGGGAAAGCCCCTGGTGGGCCGGGCCAGTTTGTTTACCTGCCACGTCCACTGGTCCGGCCGATTGCGGCTTCCACTGGCTGCGGTTCGCCGCTCCAGGCCAATGGGGCTGCTGGAAGCGGCGCGGGCTGAGGGATGTACTGGCCACTGCTTCCAGTAGCTCCTATTGGCCTGGAGCAGCGAACCACGGCCACGTGGGAGCCGCGATCGGCCGGACCTGCGGATGCGGCAGGTAAACAAACCGGCCTGGCCCGCCAGGGGCTTTCCCTGTACAAACGGTGTCCCAAGTTTGGGAAACACTGGTTATTCAGCATGGTGGGATTTTCGGGGGTTAACCCTTCCATTTAGCTTCTATGCACAGAAGGAAAGGTTTGATTTTACTGTTGCTGGGTTCATCTGAAAGTTTTAGTTGATGTAATAAAGTTGCCAAGGAAATAAAGCAGATCATATTTTTACTGAGGAAAGGTGCACCAGAAAATCAATGTTTTATTTTCATCCTTGTTTATCATGCCCTGTGCAGCTGAGTAGGGAACAAAGGATGGGTTCCCATGCACAAGGGACCTACGCACCAGCACAATTTGAAGGCTGAATTCAGTGGCACCAGGATAAAGTTTTTAATACCTTTGGACCTTACAGTGCCCTCCTATGACATTCTAAATTCCCCACCAAAAACCATCATTGATTTAGGATAAATGTTGCTCGAGTGTTTTTATTTCCTCAAACCAACTGAACATAAAGTAAGGAGTGTGACGGGTTGGATCACAGAAACCCCCTTGGGAGCTGCCACCCGATGTGCCAAGACTACCCCTGCTTCTGTTTTCCCTGCCAGCTCAGGACTCCAGCACCCCGTCTTGCTGAATTAGACACTCCAGTCCACTTCAACACAGACCCAGGGTCTGAATCACTTGTCCCAAAACTGCAAGTTTACCCAAAAACAGCTCACAGGCGTGTGCTTGTCTTTAGCACTCAGATGCCCAACTTCCAATGGGGTCTAAACCCAAATAAATCCGTTTTACCCTGCATAAAGCTTATGCAGAGTAAACTCATAAATTGTTCGCCCTCTATAACACTGATAGAGAGATATGCACAGCTGTTTGCTCCCCCAGGTATTAATACATACTCTGAGTAAATTACTAAATAAAAAGTGATTTTATTAAATACAGACAGCAGGATTTAAGTGGTTTAAAGTAGTAACAGACAGAACAAAGTAAGTCACAAGCAAAATAAAATAAAATGCGCAAATCTATGCCTAATCAAACTAAATACAGATAATCTCACCCTCAGAGATGCTTCAGTAAGTTTTTCTCAGACTGGACACCTTCCAGGCCTGGGCACAATTCTTTCCCCTGGTACAGCTTTTGTCCCAGCTTAGGTGTTATCTAGGGGCTTCTCCATGATGGCTCCTCTCCCTTCTCTGTTCTCTTCCACCCCTTTATATATCTTTTGCATAAGGCGGGAATCCTTTGTCCCTCTGGGTTTCCACCCCCCCTCACTGGAAAAGCACCAGGTTAAAGATGGATTCCAGTTCAGGTGACATAATCACATGTCACTGCAAGACTTCATTACTCACTTGCCAGCACACACATATACAGGAAGACTCAAAGGTAAATACAGCCATCTGCAGACAATGGGAGTCATCAAGATTCCAAACCATCCTTAATGGCTCACACTCTACATAATTACAATAGGCCCTCAGAGTTACATTTTATATTTCTAGTTTTAGATACAAGAGTGGTACATTTATACAAATCAGATGATCATACTCAGTAGATTATGCACTTTGTAATGATACCTTACAAGAGACCTTTTGCACGAAACTATCCCAGTTACATTATATTCACTTATATTTTTATAAAACCATATAGACTGCACAACGTCACAAGGAGGTCATAAGTTAAGACAGCATTCACAGCCAGCCCAAAGCACTAGCCCTCCGCCATCACAACACACCCACACACTTATACCCTATTCAACACATTCACTATCAGCTATCAGTTCTACAATACTATCACCTTCACATCAAAGAACTTGGGGGGGGGGGGGGGGGGGAAGGGGGAAATATCACAATGCACAACCTTAACTCCAACTTTCCCACATTACTAATCATTTAACGACAAATTATCTCCAAATTACAACCTTAGCATTATCATATACCACGCACCATCTGGAAATCAAAGGCAGAGTTGAGATTATCAACATTGTCTATGTATTTACTGACTTTCAAAAACTTCAGATCACCTGTATAGCACAAACTGCTAAGCAAAGCCACTTAGAGATATTACTGACATGTATCTATATACACACCATTTTGTACACAGATTCCTGGTGAAAGACACTAACAGATTGCAGGTCAGGTTGTCCACTGCAGTGAGATTTAGATTGAGATTTTCAGGCCACCTAAGGGATTTGAATGCTCAATTACCATTAAATGGGAATAAGTTGTCCAAATCCCTTAGGCAGTGTTTGGAGAAAAATATTCACAGCTTTAAAGTTTTAAGCAGAGCAGATATACTGTTTTCATGACTGCCCAGTTTCCTTAGCCTGGCTCCCTGGCCAGCTCAATTCCTGAGATACTCAGCCAGTTTTCTTCCTGCTTTAGGTCTTAGGCAACATCTTCTTCCCCTATTCACTACTCCCTCCCCACACACAATTTTCTTCTTTACACTATAAACACTGACCCTGGGATTTTCAAGAGCACCCAAAGAATTTAGGAGACCAGCTCCCATTGAATTTCAAGGGGATTTAGGTGCCTTAGCTCCATTGAAATTACCAGCTGTAAATTTTATACATATATTTTTATGCATTTATTTATATCTACACAAGGTAAAATGATGTACTTTCTAATTCTGCTTCTCTGAATAGTTCATCTCGCAGGCATCTCCCTCCTGGATCTTAGCTCTTTACTAAGAAACCGTCAGAACGCCTTGGGTGAAATCCTGGCTGCATTCAAATCAATAGGAGTTTTGTCACTGACTTCAGTAGGGCCAAGAGGCCACTCATATCTACTTCTAACTGCTTCTCAGCAGATATGGATTTATCCCAAAATTCTCCAATTAGCTTTTGTGGCTTGATTCTCTTGTCACATATATCAATTTTATACCAATTTAACTCCATTGACTTCTATGGTGCCACTCCTGATATACTGATTTTTTTTTTATAAACTCAGAAGTCAGTGTTGCATGCTAATTGCATTGCAGTGCAATCAAACAACGCTAATTAGTGATGAATAATCCTTTTTAGCAAAGGACTGGTCAAATGTTAACACTTAAGGCCCAATCCAGACAGACACAGAATATCCTCAATTCCTATCCCCAGAAAAAGGCAATCAACACTTTGCAGTCAAGCCCCTGCTTTGCAAATATAGGACTAGCTTCCTCAGCATTTAGTGTAAAAACAGGAGAGAGATTTATGAGAAGTGATTATTTCAAGCAATTGTGCAGTATTTCCATGATCATGCTTGAATCTGATTTGTGAAGGAAGTTGTGTGTTAAAGCAAAGAAGTTCTAGCCTAATTCATTTTGGGTTAATGGGTATGTAAGGGGACTGTTGCCCCCTTACTAACATTCAGTGGGGGTGTTTTGGCTGGCTAGCTCCCAGCACTAAAAGGGGAAGGGTCGATGGCAAATCAGGAGTCTGAGACTGACAGTCCCCAGGAACAATGGCGAGAGGCCAATGCTCCAGATCAGCCTGATTGACAGGGCGAGCAGGCTAATCAGAGAATCAGGAGGCCAGAGGGGTCCCGTCCTCCGTGTGAGCTGGAATGGCCTGAGTCAGACAGAGTGGGGCCGAGCTAAGGAGAGAGCAGGGGTCCGAGCTAAGTTGCTGGAAGCAGAGCTGCAGCCCCAAAGCCAGAGCACAGCCCAGAAGAGCAGAGCTGCCCTGGGAGGAGAGCTGCAGCAACCAGAGCCAGAGGGGCCAGACAAGCAGCCAGGAAGCAGGTCAGAGCTGGGAGCAGAGTCACAGAAGCAGCCTGGAGAGCCGACCTGTCCTGGGGGCAGAGCTGCAGCAACCAGAGCCAGAGCGGTCAGAGAAGCAGCCCAGGGAGCTGAAGGCAGAGCAGCAGCAGCAGCAGCCGTGCTGAGGCAGAGTGGAGCTGGAGCCGGGGCTGGAGCAGTCCGGAGCTGGGTGCAGTGAGCAGCTGGGGAGAGTGAGGGGGACCCTGGGCAGTGGGCCCAGCGCAGGGAGACACCTCAGCCAAGAGGCCTTGCAGGCCAGATTTGGGGGGATCGTAACCCTGTCAGGGCGGGGGCAACGCTGGGAAGAAGGGTCCTGCCACCTAGAGCCTGAGAGCATGTGGCCACCGCCAGAGCAAGTGTCCAACCCGCAGCGTCTCTGCAGCACAGCCAGGGCCTGAGAAGGAGGCCTGGGACCTACAAGGAACAGACTGTGACCTGCCCTGACGTTCCAGAGACACTGTTTGTGATGTTCCCTGCCACAGAGCAGGGTGATGTGTTTTCCTTTAACCTTTCCCATTTTTCCTTATTCTTTTTTTAAAAGTAATTGTTAATTAAACAACTTGTATTTGCTTTAAATTGTATGAAATGATCAGTGGGTCAGGGAGGTGCCCAGTGCAGAGAGAGTACCCCGGAGTGGGGACACCCTAGCCCCTGTCCTGGGTGACCACAGCAGGGTTGGGGGTCAAGCCCCCCAGGAATCCTGGGCCCAGCCTTGTCGGGGTTACGAGGACTCTGCCAGACAGGAGAGTGGAAGGGGAGTCCTCAAGGGCAGGGAGGCCTCTGGGTAAGGGAAGTGGGAGCGAGGACTCGGATCCTTTCGCTAGCCCACTTCACCGGGGTAGTGCAGAAGCCAGGAAAGTTCCCCACAATAGCGGGACCATTTCCCCCGCTTACAGGTAGAAAGAGCTAGTACAGTTTGAAAAGTGCAATACATGTCATTCAGAAAAGTCTCAAACCTCAGGGGGAAGCGTTGGGCTGCATATAGTTAGCCTTGATTTATAAGAGCTGAAAAAACACTTGCACAAAACAGTAATTTTGCACATGACTATGACAACATTTTAAAAGAGACAACAACATTTAAGGGCATTACAGTGGAACATATTATTGCCTCCAAAGTGAGGTATTTTTGCAGCAGACACAGAGGTAGGATTGGATGACCATCTTGGTGAACAACAAACAGGAGCTAAATATTCAGAAAACAATCAAAGTGATTTCTGAAGGAATATTTTCACTCTGGCACAATCTTGCAGAAATATTGAGAGAATGAATTACTCTTCTACTCAAAGACAGCATTCCCCCTCTAGGACACAAGCACCAGTGCAAACAACTCAAATGGTGAATTCTGGACTGTGGCTCCAGACTGTGAATAATCCAGATTTTGGGGTGTGTGGATGGGCAGATTTGATTTGGATCACAATATAAAGATAGGGGTAATAATTCAGAATCTACATTCAGTCTGCATTTTCCAAAGACACCTAGAAGGTAGATTTGGGGTTTGGTATAGACCTAATTTTTAACTAAAATTGGGAAAGGGAAACCACAAAATAAAAGACCCATGTCACTCAAAGTTAAGCATGAGAAATGATCCTAAATTCATATTATGTGTTTAGGTTGAGGTGGGGGAAAAGGCAGAAACATATCCACAAACACACACACACACACTATATATATATATATATATATATATAAGTGTGTATGTGTGTGTCTTCTCTGCAAAGATTATCTTTGGAGTTGCTACAATTGTATTCTGGTGCACATAATGCTAAAGGGCAGAGATTTAGAAATCTCCTGTGCTAATGTACAGTCAGGCTGAGCACAATTCAATCCTGTGAGGTGCTAAGAATCTTTAGCTCCTGTTAAAGTCAGCTACAGTTGGCCCAGGTATCATGTTTCACTTTGCTTTTCACAGCTTTTTCTTTTTAATTAATTGTAGCTCAGTTCTAATGCCCAGATGGCCTCCCTCCATATGTTCTGCCAACATAGTTACAGTTATTTGGGGGTACTCAAACTACCTGGTTGAACAAAAGGGAGGGCACTCTCTGGGATCTGAGAATCAAGCTAGGGCTTTTTTCCTTCTTGTCCTTCACCACCATTAATAACGGATCTGGGGCTGGGCTAGGGGAGATGTAGTTCCCTTAGAGAGGGAGCCAGTAATGGGATCTGAATTTGGGAAGTCGCTGTTTCCCAAGGGTAAGTACAGCCCCAGAGCTGAAGCCTGTAGAAGATGGAGGGAATATACCCTCCTATGGTGCCATTGAGAGAGATGGTGTGGAAATTCCTCTGCATTGAATGATCAGGATCCTTCTGAGCACTGATAAGCAAGAAAGGACTGTGTTGATACCTTGGGGCTAAGCGGTGACAGGAAGGCCACTGACTCAGAGAAAAGCATTGTATCACAGCACAACAAAGACTGCTTGGTCCAGGGAGGGCAAGGTGCTGTTGGTGGAGCCAGTGCTCCAAGCTATGAAGGGTTGTGTGTCTTTACGATCAATTTGAACTTCTATTTGTCCTGGAAGGGGAAGACCCTGACTTGGCTAGAAAGCCTAAATAAATAAATAAAAATCACCAGACAAGCCCAGGGAAGACCATCCTGAGCAAGACTGAGGTACAGCCATGCACTCGACAGCAGAGAGGCAAGCTGCATTCTCACAAATCCCAACCCTGGAACGGATGCAAGAACCAACTGAGGCAAATCCATTTCCTGCTGTTCGTCCAGTAGGGGCTCTGTGGAATAACATAATACATACAACATGAGATAAATTCCTCCAGAACAAAATGGATGCAATCTCTCACCCATTAACTCTTATGGAGTCAATTTAACATTGGGGGTCTAGTACAGACTAATTCTTCTAAGACCTTGAAGCAAATAGGCTGCTCTGCCTTTAGAAAAGACAAATACATTAAAGCCCCTTACAAAGCAGCACTCTCTCTACAGTTTCTATTCCATCTCTCTCATAACGCATAGAAATATAGGAAAGTCCATAGCATAGAAGAAAAGTGGATCCAATAGCCTCAATGTAAGCAGGAACAGCAGCAGTGAGGACCTGCAGACCATCAGTCTAGGACTTCCTGGTGCATAAGAAGGATCTTCAATTAGATGGTTGAAGCAAAGAGGCTCAAGTATTTCCCATCCTAGTCTGTAAATCAACATCAAACTCACTTATGACCTGCAATTCCTTCTCTGCCTCCTCTTTGCTGTCCTGTGGAAGGTCGCAATTTACTAATGGTACAGACCAGTGGTAAAGTTCCAACCCCTGAGGAACACATACTCTGCCCAGCACGTGAGGGGCTGGTGGTGGAGTCCCAATTCTTCCCACTCCCCAATCACCTGCTCTGGTGAGGGAATAAGCAGGTAAGTAGCCTGCCTAATCTTCAGTCCCCAGACACAAAGTCCAGCTAGCCTGCACTGGAGTCTAAAGGGGTCTGTGCGTCCATGTCAGGGAATAACAATCCAGCCCATAGCATCTATGTGTAGGCAGATATTTGATTGGTTTATAGCATGCCTCCCACCATAGCTACCAAGCACTTCTACCAACAACATAGATGCAACCACTTCCCCAACGGGCAGCACTAAACGATCACAACTGCGGTCCCCCCAAAAGGGCACAGCCATGGTGTCAGGAATACAAGAACAAAAACAAAAAAATAAAGCAAAGGCAAACCACCCCCCACCCTCAAAACACAACTCAACTGTCAAACTGTTGTGCCACAACAAAGCACACCAAAATTACTATTTATTTTGTGCCAACATTGTTCTAGGCCAGTACAAAACACAGAGGAAAGTAAATTTTTCAAGAAAGAATGAGGCCTACCTCAGAATAACGAATACCCCAGAGGTTGGGTACTCACTGGGTTAATGGAGATCAAGGTTAAAGGCCCTGCTCTATACTAGGAAGAGCCTTGAACCTGGGTCTCCCATATCTATTGCCCTAACCACCAGGAGACTGGGTCGGTCTCTGTCTCTCGCTTGGTCTCATTTTCTGATGAAAAATATTTAGTTGAAAGACTCCCAACCAGCTCTATTTCCAATCCTCGAAACCATCTCTCCTGTGAGGCCTTGACTGATACAAGTAGTGCCACTGACAACAACAGGACTAGCCCACATAAATAAAGGTTTGCAGGTAAGAGTCCAAATTATATACCATAAAAGCAGCAATTAGTTACAAAAGTGGAATTATTTTTGTCTGCTTGTGTTTATAGTTGGAGAAAAAGGTAATCAAATGCAGACAACAAACTAAACATATGGAACCAAGGCTTTTCACCAGAGCTCAGAACAAGAAGAGCTATTAATCTTTCTGTCTTTGCAATCACATGGTGTAAGCATGCTGAGGTATCATAGCACACTACCTCCTCCTTGCCAGCACTAACATGGCCCTCAGAAGGAGCTAGACTTCTTTACATTTATGCCTGAAGTTCCATTTATGTTCTAATATGTACTGTTTGCAACTGAAGTGGGTATTCACCCACGAAAGTTCATGCTCCAATACGTCTGTTAGTCTATAAGGTGCCACAGGACTCTTTGCCGCTTTTACAGATCCAGACTAACACGACTACCCAGGGCCGGCTCCAGGCACCAGGCACCCAAGCTGGTGCTTGGGGCGGCACCTGGAGGGGGGCGGCGCGGCGCTCCGGCCCCCGGGGAGAGCAGGGCCACAGCCGGGCTCGCCGCCCTCCCCCCGGCGCTCTGGCCGCCCTCCCCCCCGTGCCCTCCCCCCGGCCGCCGGGGGGAGAGCGGAGCCCCCGCCGGGGCTCGCCGCCCTCCCCCCGGGGCTCCGGCCGCCCCCCCTGCGACTACCCCTCTGATACTTGTTTGCAATCAGTCCAGACTAGTCCCTGCCCTAGCCCTGTGCATCAGAGACAGAAATATTGAACACAAACACAAAACTATTGCTATAGAAAGGCCTTGATCCTGCAATGAGCCAGAGCACTGAAGTCAGTGAGGTTGCATGGGAGGGGTGACCCTTGTGGCTGCACAGAATTCCAGTGACTTCAGTGGGACTCCCTGGACGTTTAGGAGTACGCCCATGCAGTGCTCATTATAGGACTGAGGCCATAGAGTGAGATTCTCTGCTTTACCTTAGAAGGCACGAGGGCTAGGGTGGCTTTAAGACACCTTGTGCCCTCCTGATTGTGGGCTGCTCCAGGGGTTGGAAAGGCCCCCACTATAACTAGAACAGCTCTGGGGGCCTATCTAAGCTTCCCCAGGGCTGTCCCGAGGTCTGCAGCACTGCCTGGAATCCCCTCAGCATTGTATGCTTTAGTCCCACACCTGACCTGCCTCCTGTACTGGGGTTTGTGAAGACCCCCTCAGAAGGCAGCCTTATTGCCGTCTATCACAGTGCCTGTCCCAAGGGAATCATCCCCCAGTTGGATATAGGGCTTTTAGGGACACTATGCCATACAAAACAGCCAGAACACTACAGAGCCAGAGCAGGATCTTGCTTTTGAGTCTTTGGAATGCTCCCTTTTTCAAGATATTTCTCTCTGTGCTCAGATCAATTCAACAACCTTTTGCTGAGGATGAGGAGCTGAAGTGTGCTGAGAAGGAGGCTAATTACACTTGATATCACTTCCAATATCATGAGATTAAGAAACAAATGGAACTAAGTTTTTTTTTTTTTTTTTTTGATACCTATGAAAAAAAATCAGCAGTTGAAAGTTAAGTTAGATTGGATTGCATTCCAGAAGTTAGATAACATGACGGAGCTCCACAGCTGCTCTCCTGGGTTAATATTTTTGTACACATTTAAAACATACAGCTCAGACAGTATAATCCAGAAGTCATTACAAAAAGAGGATAATTCCAACTTCCAACCTTTTATTTCTAAAAGATAACCTACAGGGAATTTAGTCAAGCTGTGCTAATCACTTTCATTATCACTGCTACAAGCATAAGAATTCACAAAAAGTTAGCTTTGAAGTGCAATTCAGTAGAGTGGTGCCATCTGCTTTTTATACATAGTTTTAGGTTGCCTATCTGTACAATATTATGTGTACCCCCTGCCTCTTTGGGGGTATTTTGCTTGCTTTATTTCCCTTCATTTAAGGTCTGATCAGGAGATAATGGTCATTTGCCACAAAGACCAGGGAGGCTGTTCCAGGAATATTCTTTATGGAAAAACCCCATAGAATTTAGCAGGGATGAAACCTGTAGGGTTCTGTAGAATTTTAATAAGGTTCCATTGAAATTATCCTAAAAGCCTAGAGAAAGATCCTTTCCACTGAGTTTTTTTTAAGCCATCCTACACAGCTTTATAGTAGTGATACAGCTCTATTACACTTTATAGGAAAACACTCAATAGAAAGGTTATTGTTTTCTATTAGGCTTTATAGGACTTCTCCCACAAGGGAAAAGGCATCATGGAAGCTTAAATACTTTTTAATATTGGTTTAATAATCTCGTCTGCTCTTGTTATTGGCTTTTGGTGCCCATACACTCCATGCACAAGAATTCAAAAATGAATCACTAACATCTAGTGATGCACTGCGGTAACCCTCAGCGGTGTGTGAGAGTATGCGGTACAGTAATTGTTCTCTGTACAGTCATTGGCCCCAAACTTGGCACTCTTATTCCAAACCTATTTTTCATTTACACTAAGACTCTTTTACATGGGCTATAAATGTTTACACCCACTTTAGGGTGTAACTAGCAGTGTCCTAGCTGTGTAAAGAGGACTTAGGGTAAATGAGAATCTGGCGCTCAGTTGCAATTACTCAGGATTCCATTGGATGCACTGAATTCAGTGCAAGTTTTACTTGAGTAGGGACTGAACAAGGACTTACGAATTTGGCCCTTTGTTACTCTGGAGTTAGCAATTAAGACTTCCTTTTGCAACATTAACGCCTTTAATATTGGTGCTATTAAGCACTGCCAGGGCTGGCTGTAGGTTTTTTTCTGCTCCACGCACAAAAAATTTTTTCTGCGCCCCCCCCCCCCCCCCGGGGCTCCCTCCCCCCCCCCCCCCAGTGCCCTCCCCCACCCGCCCCCCCTGCCGCCCCAGCCCTGGGCTCCCCCCCACCAGTGCTGACTCCGCCCGCTCCCCCCTCGCCTCCAGCCGGTCCGGCGCTGGCAGGGTCAGGATAAGCAGCAGGGCTCCCGGGCCGCGCCTCAGCCCAGGGTCCCTCCAGCCAGGGCTCCCGCCTCCAGGACCAGCTGGGACCCGGGAGGGCAGAGCCGGGAGGACCGCCCTGGCAGGGGCCTGAGGAGCTGGGGCAGGGCAGCCCCAGAGGGAGCGGAGCCCCGGAGAGCGGGAAGCAGCCCGGGCCCCGCACGGCAGCACCCCACCCTCTATGGCCCCGCTGCTGCTGCTGCTGGCCACCCTGCCGCAGCCCCTGGGCGGCTTGGGCCTCTTCGCCCAGCCCCGGCTGCAGCGCTGGGGGACGGCCGCCCTGCGGCACCTGCAGGCGGCTCCGTGCGCCCCGCGGGGCGGCCCCCCGCCACAGTCTCCCCCGCTCAGAGCTCGCCCGGCCCAGCCACCAAGGTGCAGGCGCTGCTCCCCCGCGGCGCAAACCTCAGCGGCCCCAGGGCGCCCCCCGCGCACGATGCGCTGCTGCTGCCAGGGCCGGCTCTAGGCTTTTGCTGCCCGAAGCAAAAATAAATAAATAAATAAATAAAATAAAAGATGGCCGGAATGCTGCCCCTGAAAATGTGCTGCCCCAAGCACATGCTTGGTTTGCTGGTGCCTAGAGCTGGCCCTGGGCACTGCCTAGCTTCAGTGAAAAAGTGATGTGTGCCCATGAAGCAGAGACCCACACGTTGCTTGGAATGTCATGAACCTGGAATATTAGTATGTCTTGCTTCCACAGAAGACAGCCATCCCACATGTTTCATAAACATGAAACTTGCAACACCCAAGTCTGACTGAACCACTGAGTTTGCAATGGTTTAACAAAATCATTGTAGATGAACCCCATTCACGGACCCTCCTGAGATCATTCTACAATACCCAGCCACGCTATGGGGTCGGAGCTTCAGGACTCCCAGAATGCACCAGTATAACAGCTTAGTGAAGTGCAGTGCATGCATGTGCCAGAACAATTCTGCCAGCAACAGGATAGCTGTGGGAACAAGCTAAACTACTGCAAGGACAAACAATGCAACAAACCATTTAACCCAATCCCTGATTCTGCAACAGTTTCCTCCCTTAAATTGGTAAGTCTGTAAGGACACCTCTGTGAGTTATCTGAAAGCACAGTACCAACGGAAGGGTTTCGTGACATCAAGAGCCCAGCACCATTTTTACACTCCTTGCTTTGCAAATCTGAATACCTGAAAACCCTGACAGATGCCATTTAGAATCCTTATGTATTTGGAGTTAGCAGTTGTGAAACTCTTGTTAGGGGAAAGCACTCCATGATTTGCTGTGCCATAGGGACTTATAATATCAAAGAAACATTACATTCTGTACTCGAGAATGATACACTAAAGGACAGTATCTGCAGGTGATTAGCCTGCCTTCCAACAGTAAGCACCCAACAACACATTTAGAGTAGGATTTAAAGTATTTGTTCCACTAAAGGATGGCGAGTTAAGACTTTTGGAAAAGGTTTTCCCATGCCATTGGGAATCCAGATTCTCTTACATTAACCATTAATGCAAAATACATTGGTACTTAGCAGCAGGAATTCTTGGCTCAGCAGCTCTGCAGGGTTTAGACACTTCAGACCAGCTCCTCAGCTGGTGTAAATCAGTGTAGCTCCACTGGAGTCACTTGAGCTATGCTGATTCACACCAAATGAAGATCCAGCCTTTTGTCCAAAGCTTCCCAGGCTCAAGTCATCCTGGAGGAGCCAAGTCTGAAATATGCAAACTTTCTACAAGGTCTGATGTTAAACATACCATTGTTATCTTTAGACCAACTTTGGGCCGGATCCTGTCTGGTGCACATCATTCTGCCATCAGTGGAGCTAGGCTAGCAGGGCCGGCTCCTGGCACCAGCTAAGCAAGCTGGTGCTTGGGGCGGCAGATTGTTGGAGGTGGCATTCTGCCCAATCCTAGGGCGGCACGGCCGCTTTTTTTTGTTTTGTTTTTGTTTTGTTCTTGTTCCGCTCCAGCCGCCCTGTAGGGGGCGGTGGCGCGGAGAACCAGAGCGCCCTGCAGGGCAGTCCTCTTCCTTCCCTCCCCGCCGACCGGAGCGGAGCCCTCGCAGCAGGCGGCAGGAGGTGGCGCAGCGGGAGGGGCCGCGTGGCAGAGCCCCTGCTGTAGCCCTGGCCGCCCCCTTCTCTCTCTCTCCCGCCCGCTCCCTCCCCCTCCAACTCCCCCAGCCGGTCCCCCTGCCCCCGCGCGCCGCCCCCGCCGCGGGTTTTGTTTTTTTTTTGCTTTGCCGTTCTGGCCACCCCGTTTTGTTTTGTTTTTTTGCTTGGGGCGGCCAAAAAGCCAGAGCCGGCCAGGCTCTAAATTTAACAGGTTCATACGATTAAACTATGTTTCCAACTCATTTACAGCTATTTGCACTCTGCTGTGTTTTTGGTTTCCAGGAGATTCGAAGCTAGCTGTTTTTACTGGATTTACTGTTGGGAATCACTGCTGTTTCCTTTTTTGGACTTTCCCTGTTAAATGAAACCAAACCAACTTGTTATTGCTCATGACAGATGGACCTAGAAATGAGGGAGTCATAGTGATGTGGTTTGTTGCTGTATTTTGGAGCATGTTTTCACTCACTCAACTGTTTACTCACAAGAGGATTATTTGGACCTAAGGTTTAAGTTCAAGTGCTTCTCAGCAGTTGGGATTCAGATTTGTTGACTTTCGCTATGAAAGACAACCTCACCTCCATACATGTATAATCGTAGAATATCAGAGTTAGAAGGGACCTCAGAAGGTCATCTAGTCCAACCCCCTGCTCAAAGCAGGACCAATCCCCCAACAGATTTTTTGCCTCAGATCCCTAAATGGCCCCCTCAAAGATTGAATTTACAAGCCTGGGTTTAGCAGGCCAATGCTCAAACCACTGAGCTATCCCTCCCCCTGACACAGCACCAGCCAGAGACTAGGGGCAAGATCCACAGCTGGTCGAAATTAGTGACATCAACTGAAGCTTTGGCCCACTGTATATACAGGAAGGGCTCATCCCTCAAAGTGGTAGAGCCCCCTCCCCCCCGAACCAGATACAGAGCTCTGACCTTTTTGCATATGCTCTATCCGTCTGCCATGGTCTATGATTTGGCACTGGATTTAAAAAAAAAATTGCAGCACTATTGTCAGATTTTTTTGACAAATGGATCTAATTTCAGATTTGTTTACCAAGCTCTGTTTTTCCAAAGCTTTCACTCACAGTTGTTACATTGTTCAGGCTTTGTTAGAAACATCTCTTGATGAGATATTTTTGGCACAGCTACAAGATGTCAGCAGATAAAAGAAATATTGCTTTCTCTTTTCTACAACACCCTCCTCCCCCGCACACGCACACACCACCAATATCCTTCTCCCACCATGGCTGGGGAAAAAAAGTGTAATTTGCTCACTCAGTCTTTTATTTTTCCTGTGGCCACTTAGATGACATTTCTGTAACCTTTGATAATGACTTTGTAGTCATTCATGAGAAGTCTACTTCCCTGGAAACCAGGAGGGAAATCCAAAGACAATATTAAACCCACACATTTAAGACACAAATCCAACCTAATCTTCTCTAGTCTCAAATGGGTATCTTTTTAACACACTTAATCCTCCTTAAGGTCTGGCTTCCATGTTTCTTCCTTTTGCCCTCCATCCACTTATCCATCCTTTCAGATTTGTTACCGCTTCCTTTCTTCTTCCAGTTGTGTTCCTGATGTCAAAAGGGCAATGTAACATTTATAGCTTCTGAATGGGTTAGTTTAATAATTAAATTTTTAGTTGCATAGTTAATTTCTTTAGAAGTCATTGCTTGCTACCACTAAGCAACATTTTGCTGATGCTGAGCTGTCAGACCTAGATATTGGTGCTGGATGACTTCATTTCAATTTTGAGTATGAGCTGTTATCAGAGCTAAACCATCTAAGAGAATCAAGATTCCCTATGGAAAGGCACTTTGAAAGTAGAGTACTAGATTGCCACGTACAGTAACCAAGCCAGGCCTAGAGTGATCTGTTTCTATGCAGTGCCACGCAGAATCAAAGCAGCAACATTTTTGCTGAAGTCTCAAGCTGCAATCTTCAAGTGAGAGAGCTAGCAAGGGGATAAAGACGGGTTACAGAAGGTGCAGATATCCACTAGGTGATTTTTAAATAGTTGCATGGCTCACTGTATTCATCTCTGTAAAGAGCTGAGTTGGGAGAAAGTGGTGGTGCTACCAAGCCCTACCACACTGACGGCAGATTAACAGGTCAGAGCCCAAGCTATATTCTGTGGTGTGTGAACATCCCCTACCCAGGAGTAGCCCCTGGAAGCAGTGGCTCATAGACACTTCTGAGACATGGCTTCTCTCCTGTTTTCACCTTGCTCCATGGGGGTAGTAACTTACTGCTGGTACAGCCCAGCAACAAGTTACCACCTTCACCTCCCCCACATTTTGGGCCAGTTACATCAGCCACTGAGTAAAGGGGACTGACCCCAAACCCTGCCCATTCCTGCCCACCTGTTGCTCACCTGCTTCAGGGAGCGAGTAACCTTGCAGGCCTGGAATCAAGTTCTGGCTGTCCAGTGTAAGGGCAGTTCATATTCCCTTGCAGGAAGCGCATGCTTTTTGGTATAAAAATCTCAGACAGAAGCAAGCTTTGTTAGGCATTGCAGTAATGAATGTGCTTCTTCCAGGGGTCTCTGCCCTGACATGATTGTAGAGCTTTCGTCAATAACTGATTAAACGCATTTCTTGAGAAACCCATGAATAATCAAGTTTCACTCAGTTCAGAAGTGAAATTCCATGTTTTTGCACCCAACTGCTGTGTGTTTGGGTTTTTTTTTGAAAAAGCAGCTTTTGCAAAATGAGTCCTGCTTGCTCAAGCCCCAGGATATCTGGCAGACAAAAGGAAAGGGCACTTGGAGCCAAATTCTCTCTCTAGGGACATAATGTAACTCCCTTTGGTGAAAGCTGGGCTGCTTACTGGAGATTTGAACCATTTGGGACCGCCTGCCGGCTTACCACACCTCTATTGTGACATCTTCCGATAACACGGAGCATAATATGCATCTTCCACTTGGTTATCTCATCAGCACTGCCATTGCATAAAAGAGGCCGTGGGAAGAGCCGTGGGAGGCAAGCAATGCATTCTCTTTCAATTTATCTGAAAAGGAGGAGCAGGAAGAGGGATGATGAGATGGCCTGCAGTGCCTTGTGGAAGAGAACCACATTATCTGTGTTTGTAACATGTATGGTACCACCAGGATCCCTAATATATCATCCCCAATATTCCAGTGATGCAAAAATAAGTCACATTAACACATGTAAGCAGTACATAAAGTGAGAATGATACATGGTGCCCTTGGTAAATGAAGTGAATTCTTCTTTATCATGAATCTCCCTCTGATCGACTGGAATATGGGAAGCCTCAGACTTTCACAGCGGTGACTGGGCAAATGATTTTGGGAGTTCACAAAACTCACTTTGATTCGTGATCATTTATTTTCCTCCCCCCGTTAATTTAACTTTTAGGATTATTTTCAAGGATTATTCAATTTCAAGGAAAAGCAGAAGCCTTTGATTTTCTAGGAGAAGAGAATCCTGTGCAATGTCCTCAGGATAGAAAAGCACCCCAGAAGTTTAAGGTGCCCTGTGTACAAGACGTACATTGTCTGTAGTTATGAGAATCTCTCTGTACCAAATCCTGGCCCACTGAAGTCAAGGGAGCGATAGCACAGAAATAGAGTTTTATCAGTTTTTCCCCCACAGGGTCCTGCACAGAATCTTCCCGCTCCCGAGGCTCGCACGTTTCTTTTTCTCAAGCCCCCACATCATATCAATCTTCTTTTGCCAGAGAAAAGCAAGATCAGACTCTGGATCCCATCAATGCTGCTTTGCTTTTAGCTCCTTTACTGTACCAAATGATGCAGAAGGGTTTCCTGGGGACCAAGAGTACTGCATCCAAAGCAACCCCAGGCACTTGCCAGGGTGGAAAGTGATTAGAAGACTTAGTTGTACCTCTCATGTTGGCAGAAATGGAAATGTGTCCATCCACTACAAAGTTGTACACTAACCACTATAAGGAAGCCATGACAAGCTCTATAATTGAGTCAGTATCTGATCTACTCCTCTCCCCACACTGACTCACTCAGATGAGATTCTCTTCTTCACAGCTGCCCAACAGATCATTGTAGCCAGGATTTGATGGGCACAGGTGGCAGTACCTGCTACATCCTTAGTTCCTGTTAGTGCTACACAGCTCCTAACATTAGTCTTTTGACAGTTTGTTTGCTGGAGTAAGACAGACAACAACAAGGGCCCACTGTCCTGAGGGTATCACTATTTTCCTGAGATTGGCTGCCAATAAGTCATTGGCACTGATGGATATTTATAGACAGAGCCCAAACATAACTGTGCCAGCCTGGGTTATAGACTTGCCATGGCTCATTATCTTATTGCAAATAAATAGCTCGAGGCATATCTGCTTTGATAGCCTGGAAGAAGTTCAGCACATCAGATGGGGATGCTGACTTTGGGGATTTTGTCACTGCTAGGTGTGAGTGGTCCTTCAGGTGGGCCTGCAAATATACTACTAATACTATATATACTCACCTTTTTTGGCTCAGCCTCTTGTGCTTTGTAAGGATGTGGCACTTACTGAAGTTTGACTAGAAAACTGTGTGTTAATTTGGAGGGGTGAGCAAACAAAAATACCCTGGGTTGAAAGCAAGTTGCACCGTAGTTTAATTTATGCTGATCTTCCTAAAACAATTATCTTATAGCAGTGTTTCCCAAACTTGGGACGCCGCTTGTGCAGGGAAAGCCCCTGGCGGGCCGGGCCGGTTTGTTTACCTGCCGCATCCGCAGGTCCGGCCGATCGCAGCTCCCACTGGCCGCGGTTCGCTGCTCCAGGCCAATGGGAGCGGCTGGAAGCGGCGGCCAGTACGTCCCTTGGCCCGCGCCGCTTCCAGCAGCTCCCATTGGCCTGGAGCAGCGAACCGTGGCCAGTGGGAGCCGCGATCAGCCGGACCTGCGGACGCGGCAGATAAACAAGCCGGCCCGGCCCACCAGGGGCTTTCCCTACACAAGCGGCATCCCAAGTTTGGGAAACACTGTCTTATAGATACCATGACTATTTATGTCCAACCAGATTTCAATCTAGGCTTCATGCCTGATGCTCAAACATGCCCTTTGCTTGCCTACATGCAAACACATCTGTTAGGATGGCACAATGCCTGCTCCCATTTTAGCAACACGCCAGTTTCATTGGGGAAAAGTACCTCATTACACTTAATGAGCCTCAGTGATGGAAAGTGCCAAAATGGACAGAAACAACCTTTGGGCTTTGCAGCCTGGAGTTTTGCTTCCCCTACACAACCAGTATAAGGGATCCAGAAATAGATAGGAGAAGTTCAGTCAGCTTTTTTTAAGCAGTAAGGTTCCGCTCCTGCTGATCACAGCTGCTGTTTCAAATCCCGGAGAGACAAAGTACCAGAGCCTTGAAAAGGACCCTGAACAGAACAGGAACCAAATGTGTTTCCTCAGCTCATGTGAGTTAGTAGGTAGGCCACTGCATGTGTACCAGCTGTAGCTTCTGTGTGGCTAAGTGTTAGCCCCAGGCATAACATGTTAAAGTAGTCTAGCCTGAAGGTAGCAAGAGCATGGATCACAGTACATAGGTCCTCTTCTGACAGTCCCTTATCCCTCTGCCTATCTTTGACAGAGAGGTGGGTGAACTAGTCACAGTGCACTATTTGTTAATATAGCTCTTACCTCTGTTTATGAATTGTCCATAAACCTATCATCTATTTCCACGGATTTGCGTGGTGTTCAAGTTTGTGCAAAGGGTGTTTTATGTAAACATATTGCAGCCAATGGGTTGCTCGTGAACTGGTTGCTGCAAATACTGCTTTTGGGGTTCTGTATTCACACGTCAAATGTTTGAACAGTGATTGAGCACATGGCCACAAGGCATGTGTCTGACCCTTGAGTGGATGACCAGGCATCTAAGGATATGTCTACACTGTGTTTTAAGATCCACGGCTGCAAGTCTCAAAGCCTGGGTCTACAGACACTGGCTTACTAAGCGGTGTAGATGTCCGGGCTCAGAGCCCAGGCTGCAACGCCTACACTGCTGTTTTGAGACTAAGACTTGCAGCCCTGGGTTTTAAAAATGCAGTGTAGACATACCCTAAGATGCTGGGTTGAGTACCAATGGCTGTGAATCTGAAATAGACTTTGTGCAAATATGCTCTTAGACTTTTCCCCAAGCCTCTAGCAAGGGGCAGTAGCATGCTATTCTGTGGTCTCAGGAGCAGCCTGGGAAGCAGATTGCAACTCAGTCACAATCTGTCTCCTGGCTTCCTCCCCTATTCGGGGAGAAATGTTCTCTACACAAACCCTACACCTGGCCCAGCTTATGTTTGTCAGCATGCTGGTGCAGCAGGGAAGGGATCTGAGCCAAAGTGCCATCCACTTGCCACCCAGCTCCAAAAACCAGAGCTAGTAACTGCTCTTGTGGAGGCTGCTTCCCTCAATGAGGGTAGCTGGTCCATGAGAGTAAAGGGGTACCATATGCATCCCTGGATGAGCAGCCCACATCTGGGCCCTCTATAGCTAGGATAGCTGCAAACAGTGAACACTAAAGGAGCATAAACGCGGTGCAAATTTACTTCAATTCAAGCAACTTCTTGTAGTGCTCTGACCACAGCTGCTGCCTGGGCATCCAGGGACAGAGGTGAGTGCAGCATGACCCCAAGACTACATCGTCTTGACAAACAGTGGACAGATGCCCTGCATGGAGGGTGAGGTCAGGTTTTTATTTTCCATTACTTCAAAATGCTCCCCTCCGTTATCCAACTCTTAGCTCTTTAGCCTGGCTTGATTTTGAGCCAGCTGCTCTCTGTTCAGGTCCTCATTTCACCCAGCCACAAGCACATGCAGAAAACGACACAGTCCACAGTGCCAAGGCAAAGAGCTGAATGTCAGTGGCCCTGATAGTTTGTAGCCTCTTCCATACTTTTCTGAAACTTGATAAAACACTCATGCAATCCCTCTCCTTGATTGCTGTTGGTCATTAGATATAGTGTCCTGCATATGGCCAGCGAGCTGGGTCTTTTGAAGCAGAGGAAGTTCTCAGCTTGTTGGAGCTTACTCCTCAGCCCCATCACACCGTTATTTGTTATGTTACCATAACACCCTGATGCCCTAGTGATGACCAGGACCCCACCCATGCGAGGTGCTGTACAGAACAAAGACAGTTCTTGCCCCAAAGAGCTTATAATCCAACTATTAAACAAGAGACAGATGGAGAAACACAAATAAACAGTGTATAAAGGGGTAGACTTTCTGTGATGAGAAATTAAAGTGCAGCCTTCATGTACCAATAACTATCTTGGAGGGGGGAGAGAGAGACCACCCAGGTCTTGCTTGAACTAATGCATCTACCACATTTACTGCTAATGTGTGCATTCCACACAGGCAAACCTGCGCCCCCCTTTGACTTCAGTGGAAAGAAAAAAAAAAGACAGTAGTATCGGGCCTCCGGCATGTAAAGCAGCATTTTTGACTTAACATTCCCTTGGCACGGTGGGTTGGATTTGCTCTTTTTGATGTGCAGATTCCATGTGGCTCCATTTACAGTGCCACCCTGGCTTCAGTAGCAAACCACAAAAGAACGATTAGCATTGTGGCACAGTGTGTAACAAGATAAAAGTCCAGCATCCCTCCATACAAAGAACTACTGCTGGGATCATTGACATTATACTTTCTATAAGTAAGTGCTGCTGGTTGTGTTTGGGCTCAACATATTTAGCTGTGCACCTCACTCAACAATACTGCAGAGCTCTTATTGAATGGTTTGGGGAAGCTCCATTAGGGATAAATTTCACTATTTGAATTGTGCTGTTAAATCACAAGGAGTTCCAATGTAGGAGGACAAATTTCTTTGCTATCAAACATCTGTCTAAACACTCCTGTAAAACAGACATTACGCCAGAAGTCTTACATTGTTTTACAGTCTCCTGGAATTGAACAGAGAGCAACATACAAGCCGCGCCCAGCTACAGTGTAAGGATAATGCGACGACATGCCTGCCAATTCAGCTCAAAATTACTCAAGTTATAAATATTGGCTGCTTTGAGAGTGGGCGGTACCCTGCCTTGTAGGATACAAAATCTCCCCTGTAGCATGTCCATTCCTGCAGCCCTGGGAGGGATGCAGTATATTCCTTTCTGTGCACTCAGCCAGCTCTGCGGGCCACTGTGCATAGGGGTGGGGCAAGGGCTCTGACTTCTCTCTTCTGGCAGTCTTCTACTCCTCAGTGAGCTAGGAGGGAGCATTCCCTGTGCTTGGAAGAATATCAGTACAGAGAATTTACCTGACTGCTGTCTAGGGCGTACTTCTGGTTGGGGAGCTTCTTGACCATCCCTAGAGTAGGTTGGTACAATCTAACCCTAAATCAGTCTTCCAAAATCTACTTTACAGCTTTGGTGAATTGCACAACGTCACTCAAAACAGTCAGCATCTGCACATATAAAACCAATTGGCATCAATAACCCATACATAGCGTTACTGAATTAGAGTGAACTACAGAATTTTAAAAAAATTAATAAGCCAGTGAAAACAGGAGAAA
Source organism: Terrapene triunguis (assembly GCF_002925995.2). Taxonomy (NCBI): domain Eukaryota; kingdom Metazoa; phylum Chordata; order Testudines; family Emydidae; genus Terrapene; species Terrapene triunguis. The sequence continues at coordinate 37,081,830 of NW_020664418.1, read as the reverse complement.
AATCAGATATGTAGGCAATGATTTTTAATGCTTTTACAGTGCATCTTCCTGGCAAAGGTTACCTCTACTTTTCTTCTGATGCATTTCATAATTATTGTGCTTTTTACTCCATAGTTTGAACAAGCACTGTGCACATCATCTTCAGCTTCTCTCCTTTCCAACTGCTGCAGCTGCCTCTCCTTTCGACTACCTTCTCTGTACAATCAGCCCTGGGCATATGGTCAGATTCCTCAATTGCTTCTGCTTTGTGATGGCTTTATATTTCCATTACAAAAGCAGAGTTTCAAAATTCCAAATGCTTCCAGAACTCAGCCAGGGCATCTAATGGTTTGTGATTTTTAATGTGTTTGGGATCCTGTAACACACAGGTGGCCATTTTACCTTGGATCATTTGCCTAAGTAGAGTCCAGAAATGAAATGTGCGGTAAATTACCCCTTTCCTGTTCCTTTTGTAATTCAGTGCTTCATATCACCTCCCAGGAAAGGGATGTTAGTCTTCAGTGAGAAAGTGGTGGGGTCAGAGACTCTGGGACAAATCCTGGCCCTATTGAAACAGAGGATTGAAATCAACTGGAGTCTTTCCATTGAATTTCATTAGGCTTCAGATCAGGCCCATAATTCATAGGGGGTAAAATCCAGGCTCCATTGAAGTCAATGGGAGTTTTGCCATTGACTGCAGGGAGGCCAAGATTTCATCCATGATGTGCAATGCTGTCGCACAGTATTAATTCTGAGTCTGATCCTACAAAACTTTACTCAGCCAAGTAGTTCTTACTCACATGAGTAATGCATTCATTTCTGTGGAACTACTCATGAATAAGGATGACTTGGGGAAAGTAAGGGTTTGCTACATTGGGCTCTGTCATAGGATGGAATTCTTAGACGACAACACTATTCATTATCTCTTATCCTTAAATATTCATAGAATATATTACAATACAGCCAGAGAAAGTGTCAGTGAATCTAAGTAAATCAACCCACTATAGATGGAACTGACAGCAAATAATTATTAAAAAGATCCTTCCTAGACTGGATGACAGTGAAGTGTCTTCAGATTTATGAACTTCCCACTCCCAAATGATTTCCCATCCTCCTACACTTCCCAAAGCCTTCACAGCTACTGTAAACATTGTATTAAACTGAGAACAGGATTTTTCATCAGAAATCTCTATTGCTAGATTTACGTGAAACCAAGAAACTAGAGTGCACTCAAAAATCCTAAAATACAAAAACCAGTAATCTGATCTTTATTAGAGACACAAAACAATTTATGTTCCTTCATGACTTGCTCCCACGTAAATAACTGGTGCGTTTTCAACTTTCTACTCATCAACTCAATCGGCAGTATCTACAGAGGCAGTCATAAGTCCTAGTCTTCTTGCTGTCAGATGAAGGAAGGATTGAGGTAAACAGGCATAAATGAGTAAAAAGAATGGAAATAAATACCCACTCCCAAAATCCTTCATGCAGACATGAAGTACTCCAGCGTTTAATCTTTGCTGCTTTATATGCTAGCTTCAGGAAAATCAATTGCAAACATTCTTTTGTGTGTCCTCTTTACAAATTGCTGGAATGTAAATCAGAATTTTCCTATAGACTCTGCAGTCAATAAAATCCTAGGTCAGCACTGGGAAAATACCACAAAGTTATTTCAATTATTATTTGCTTGAATTTAAAGCGTACTTTGTGATTACTGCATCCCTTTTCTGGTAGCTTTTTGTGAAGTTTCAAGCAGTCACATTTGATAGTGGAAAGTAGCACTTGGTCAAAAAATGGAAGAAAATTCTATTGACTTTCCCCATTCCTTTTGGTTGTTGAAATCTGTTGATATTTGAAAAAATTCAAGCATTTCTACAGCTGGAAAGAAAATGTCACCAAGTGTCTGTCTGTTGACATTTGAAATGTCAATGAAAATATGTGGATTTTTTTTAAATGAAAAAGAAAAGAAAACCTTTCACATTTTCCCAAAATATTCTTCCCATTTCTCAACCAGAAAGAGAGATGGAAGAAATGTTTCATGTTTCGACACTTTGTCAGTGATGAAGTTTTTCCAAAGAGTGGGGGAAAAATGTTGATAAACAAGTATGCAAAATGTTCTTCAAATCAGCTCTACTTTTCACTAGCAAAACTCCATCACTTAAGCTTAATAGAAGTTCTGAAATAAATAAATAAATAAAAATCTCAACCAGCTCAAGTGAAATTTGAGATTCAAGCTCACAGATGCATTTATTGATGCTGGAAATTGTATATTTCATATTGACAATACATGGGGGTCCCCCGATGCCTCTCACCAGAATATACATCCCAAAGGCAATTAACTGAGGCACGTAAAAATCTGACCACCTGCTACTCAGCTAGGACTGTGCCTACATTTTAGCTCGAGTCTGTAAGCTTATTACAGATGGACATGTGTGTCTATTGTGACAAAGCTCTGTCCTTGTCTCCATGGCCCCAGGTGTCTTGATTAACCTGGAGCAACTGCCATTTGGTTACCATGGTACCAGGGATTTGTTTAGCCTGGGGCTAACATACCTGTTCCTCACTACTTTACTGTAGCCATCTGGCCTTGCCCTGTCACACTATGCAGACCCTCTTTGATAGGGATCCATCCGCATATAGGGTCTCCATCAGGGTCTCAGTGAGTATGTGAAAGTGACAAGAGAAAATGTAAAACTCTGCACTAAAGAAATGGATCCTGTAGTCTAATTTTTCTAGGAATGATGCTTCAGACGGGTCTGAGAAGCCCAGAAAGGAAGAGGTTTAAAATGTTCACACACACAAAAAAATCCTCACCTCCCGAAAGTGCCTCCTTTCTCTGAGAAATCTCGAGCCTCAGTGGTTTCTTCAAGTCCTCCTCCAAATTGAGGTTCACTCATTCAATAGGGGAGCAGAAATTAAATCATGCGACTTTTGTAGCTCACAAGCACAACTCATATTTTATCTATCCAGTACTGTAGCAACCTGTCTGCAATCAATCCAAAGAGCAAGGATTTTATTTTTTTTCTTCACAAAATTACCACAAGACATTCACATAACTCCAAGGTCACTGCAACCTGCCCGTGGCTATTCTGGACCTGATCCTGCAACCATTGAAATCAACAGTAACATTTCCATAGACTTCAGTGGTAGAGGCTTGGGCCCTCTGAACAGAAAAAGCAACTTTGCTATGAAGATTTGCTAAGCTCTAAATAGCGAAATAGCCTCGGTGCCATAGTCCATGCATTATGATGGTATAGGTTTGGCTCAAAGGAAGTTCTGCAATAATGAAGGCACTGAGGGCTGAGAAAATTATTGCTTTGTGCAAAATTATATTATGCCCATATTTACTTTCTCCATCTTTTTTTGCCCTCCAACCTTATGTCTCTGATTCCTCACAGCTAGTAGGTAGAGAGTGTGGGATAACTTAATTATTTATGTTTAAAGCAGCAAGCGATGAGGAGGATTCAATATGTTTTGGAGTTGTTTTAAAAGAACATGGCACAAGAAATGTATCATAGGAAAATGAATTCTAGCAATAAAAGATACAGGGAAAGTCAATCTCTTCCTGCCACATGCCACCAAGCATAGCACTGGACATATGAATGATGTATCAAAGTTTTTCATATTGATTGGACAGCTGGCAGCTGCAGTGTTTGCACAATATGCCCAGCAAAAATTAGCTGAGACGAGTGGGAAAAGCTGGACAGTTTGGCTTGTCTGCAATTAACACCTTGCTACTTTCAGAGCAAACTCTGCCTAAAGCAGTAGAGACCTAAACAGAGATGCTTAATGGAGAAAGTGAGAGAAAAGCAAGGAAAATTTAAAGGAACAAATGTCATTAATGCAGCAGTGGTATCCCAGGCTAGACATAATTTTGGTTCGTAGTGTATATAGCATGACACCTTTGTTATGTTTCTCCTGATTACCTTTGAGGCGGTTCTGAGGCATGCATGAAACCTAGATTTATGGCCTCACTATTATCAATAAAAAGCAAGTGACAAAAATTTGGCCCCAAGGAAAAATAATTCAAGTGATTTAAATAGTTTTTCAAGTATTCAGAGCTAGAATAAGGTCACAGTGTATACTGCTAGAAAGTTTGTTTCTGTGCAAATCAAAGAAACCGGAACATTAGAGAAAATTTCCAATTTGCAGAAATTTGCATTCCTAAGATGTGAATTAAAAAGGCAGAATTCTTAATAGAACTTATGTTCAGAGCAGAATAATGAGAGCTATGCAGGACTGCCCAATGCAAGTGTGGCATTTGGAAATTACAAGCCTTCCAACAGAATTAGAGAATAAATAAGAAAAGAATAATATCTAATACCCTTTCTGGAAAGTTTCAAGGGCACTGACAAACTAGAAAGAATTTATTTGAGCATAAGCTTATGCTCAAATAAATTAGTTAGTCTCTAAGGTCACGATTACTCCTGTTCTTTTTGCAGATACAGACTAACATGGCAAAACTGAACCCTGACAACCTAGAGCAGCTGGAGGTTCTCTGAATAGAAATTAAACTCAGATAAGCAATCATAGCTACAAAGAGTTAATACAAGGATGCAAGCACATGCATAATTCTCATACAGGTCCAAGGGCTCAATCCTGAAGTCTGCTCAGCACTGCAAACAAGCCAAAGTGTAAATGTTCAGAGCGAAGTGCTTATTAAGTATCTGTACAGAGCGGATTCTGCATAGGGCAGAGAAATCCGTGCCGTGCTCAGTATGAGAGCAGGTTTCTTTGCTGCTCTTTGGCCACTGCACAATACTGAGTTAGACATCCTGCACTAACCCACCCATGTGGAGTCGAGTCTCTGGCTTGTCCCCACTCAGTCGCTGCATATGGGTCATGGGAATGTTATTGAAAGTCTCCATTGAGGAGGTTCATCGTTTTCTATGACTGTTGTGATAGTGACGGTGTTTCTTTGGAGCAGTGTAGTTCATTGAATAGGCCTCATGCCTGGGAGTAGGGGTCTATTCTCAGCTCTATCACGGACTGTTTCTGCGACCTCAGGCAAGTCATTTGCCCTCTCTAGGCACAGTTTCTCCAGCCATGAAGTGAGGACAATATTGCTTACCTTCGTTTGGTAAGTGCCTTGAGGTCTATGAATGAGAAGCACTAAGCAAGCATTCAGTGGTCTCCATCATTCTCTATCAGCTGACAGGGGAAAAAAGATGTCAGACAGGCTGGTGTTATTTGGAAGGTCAGGTGGACCAAACGCCCATGTTACCCCTTTTTGACCCAAGGGGCTAGTCAAAGTTCTGGGCCCTGGAGATGTTCCAGCTGGAAGTAGAAATTAATGGTAGAGTCCGGTGTTTTGATATGTTCCTTGTCAATAAACAACTGCACTAACGTCCAGCTTCTCTGAATGCCAGAGGAATCAAAGGGAAAAGAAGTAGTTTCTTAGCTTACAAGCCCAAGCTTATTTTCAGCCAGCACCCCAACCCTAAGAGAAACCTACAGGCTTCTGCTTGGATATCTTCAGGCTGACACTAACCCCCCTGCTCACAGTCCAAAAACTCCTGGCCACATTCACACAACCCTTTTGTCTTAGGTGGAGGACTGTGATTAACTTATCCTTACAGTTATGTTAACTGAAGGGTGTCACACCCATCAATCTCAACAAGGTTTTAACTCCACCCACAAAGTTTCACCAGCTCATAATAGCCTTCCAGTGGTTTGGTGGGTCAGAAGGTTACATATATTTCCAATTGCTTTGTGCTTTTAAAATTCTCCTTTATAGTATTTTCCCTCCCTGAATTTTGATGCAACTTTAACCAGAAACTTCCAGTTACAATTTTAAGTTTACAAGTTTAAGTATCTACAAAGTACAATTAGGTAACACACTGGCATATCCCCCTCCCCCCCAGCCCCCCCCCCTCCCCCCCCCACACACAGAGTTCAACTGGAGAATAAGGCCTACTACCAGCTTAAACAGAAGAGGGCTATACTGTGATGCTGCAGGTTCTAGGTTTGAACACTGCAGATGAACTGGTGGGGGAAGGGAAGACCATTATTCCATAAGTCACCATTTGGGAGATTGAGGAAGACATGTCTGAAACCCACTTCCTGCACTTTCTCAAGTGAAAAAACAAATCAATTTTGCCCTCAGACTGAGATCTGTGCAGAAACTTGGCACACAAACATTTTTTTCCATCAAGTTATGAAACTTGAAAAATAGGGATTAAATGGAAAGTGACTTTTAACTACCGTATCATGTTCCTGGATCTGCACAGTGCAAGTCATGTTTTTAGAGGTAATTTTCCAAAGGAGTGAACAGAGATTTAGCTGTGCAGCCATGTAAAATTGAATAGGAATCATACTGCTAAAGTCTTGGCCTGCCACGTAGCAAAAGCACCAAAGAAAACCTTTACAACTCAAAAAGGAAAATGAGCCATTTTTTCCTCTCTCTTCCTTTAGGGAGGAGGAGCAAACAAGATGTAGGGAGCCTGGGCTGATTGCGTGCACCCTGGGTATATCACAGAACAGTGCTTCATTAGGGGAAGAGGGATGGTTGTGGGACAGGCAAGCCGTGGATAGCTTGGCCTAGGAATCCATGGGTGTCCAGATCTCAGTTCAAGCCTCCTGAAAAGGGAGAATGGAACACCCATAGAACCTATGAAACTGTGGCTCAATAGTTGCACCTTTGTAGTCTACAGGTGGCGGTTCCGTCTCACTCCTGCATCCATCCCATTTGTACTTAGACTACATCTGGGGACTATGGTTTGGTCTCAAGGCACTTACCACCCCATCTTCACTGCTCTTTTTAGCCCCAGATGCATTAAACAATCCGAGTGTTTAGTGTTAAACTGGAGTCTGTTTTAAGCCTTAAGAACAAGAAAGGAAGCCATTTGATTTTGACTGCCTTCTGTAATGAAGCTGAAGCTTTGAGAAACTAATTTCCCCCCCGAAATGCTCTGATTGAGACATGGTATCACATTTTGACATTACACCAAGCTTCACTGATCACATTACAGAACATGATGCTGGTTAATGGTCCAAGATAATATATTCAGCTTTTGCTTCCTCTTAAAAAATAAAGCCTCAAAATATTTCCCTGTAGTTTGAACTGCGCACTAAAGGAGAAACCTTTCTAAATACCCAGAGATCTTGTGCTGCCCAAATACTCCATAGGAAATAATTAAACTTAAACAAGAAAAATAGACCAGATCCTCAACTGGTGTAAATCTGCATTGCTTCATTCATTTCAGGGGACCATTATTTCATACCACAAACAACAATGAACAAAGCAGTAGTTAAAAGTTCCTCAATTCAGAGCAAGTTCCCACAAAATTAACATCACTAACATCAAGCAAAGAGCTGCACTCATTGTAGATTAATAGCAATGCTCCCATCAAAGCTTCAGAATACCTCCAGAAGGGACTCTAGGTGAAATCGAGCAGACATCAGTTAGTATTAGCGAACACAAACTGCAGGGGCTCATTAAGCAGGTTGAACTTTATAACAAGGATTTTGCAGATTACGTAAACAGTGGCTCACCTTCAATCGCCCTTGAGACCAAAGCTGCCAGTGAAACTGGCAATCTCCTGTACCTTCAATGAAAATCCAAAATGTCAGAGTTTGGATGTACTCTAACTTTTGCAGGCAATAGCAGACAAAAGAGAATCAATAATATAGGGGAAAAGAGGATATTGCAGATAAATAAATTCCGGCACATTTGTGCCCCTTTGCAGTTTGTTATTCACGAGCCCGTGTGTTAATAGGGTTTTGTTCCCATGAATGTTTTGGGAATGTCTATTCATACTAACATCCATATTCTCATGTAAAGAAAAGCATTCAGATCAGAACAGGAGTATGGTCTGAAACTTTTTCAGGGGGAAAAGTGAACAATACAATCAGGGAGCAGAAAACAGTGTCCAAATGGTGTCCAGTCAATAACAAATGCATTCAAAGAAATGCAGATTGGTTCACAAATGATTCAAGAACAGGAAAAAAGAGCAACATTTCCAATGAATATAATTTGCAGTGAATAATTCAGACAGGTCTAACATCTTCAAAATACTGTACAAATATTTATTTCATATACACAAAATGATTAGTTTACTCAGTGATCATGGAAACATACCTATGAGTATGCTTGAAGTAAGTGTAAAGTGCTTACTTATGTGACACCATAAACTTTGCGCTCAAAGTGGAATATATGCTCAGAGCTGCTTTATGGTGTAAACTCTTAAACCCTTTGTTATATTTTCCATTGTTATGTATACAATACTCCCTTCCTTAGGTATGACTAAATGGTGGCTTGGCAACTGTTTGGAAATCACACGACAGCTACATATGTGTAACTGGAGTGAATGCCTCTTGGATTAAAGTACCATCATGAACTCTCTCACTGTCACAATGTTCATCTGCTCAAGTTATGTTTCCTGAAGATAACTGGCTCTACACTTTCCAGCTTCAGCCTTGGATCTTCGTTCCCCTGAATTCATTTGAAAAGTCTCTCTCTTTGTGCTTACACTACTTTGAGTGTTCTAATTATTTCATCCCCATGGGTATGCATTGTGACAGCCATTATTTTCACTGGTTCTAACATGGATGCTGAGCACAAATAACATTGACAAGATGAGACTCCTTTATGAGGACTTGAGTCATGAAGTGTACCTGCCTTTTTTACACTACTGCCCCCTCTATGAATCCTGTACACCTCCAGTTGAGGAAAGCACACTTAGTCAGGACAGCACTTAAGCACATGGTTAAGCACAGTCCTGAATGAGGAGCATCGCTGGTCAGCATGGAATAACTAGATGCATGGTCTTCAGCTGCAGAGAGGACAAAGTTACTTTGCAAACAAGATTATGAGGTCAAAAAGTTTCCTCTAGTCTCCATGTCCATCTCCCTAGGGTCAAGTGCCGTACCACTTACTCTATACGGCAAGCTCATTAGGTTTATTTAATCTCTGGGAGGATGGACACAGATCCTGACATGTAGCAAGGAAAAGCAGTTCTCCAGCTCCAGTGCAGAAATTAGTGGTTGACATTTCTGTCCTTTTACCCCTCTGATGTGTGGAAGGAGGAGGAAAAAAAAAGGGTTGTGGATAACAGCTCAAGGAGTTAGAGCACCAACGTGGAGAGGCATATGCAGAGCATAGCACATCAAGCTCCCCCGGAGTACTAACAATCTGCTGCTCATTCTTACTGAGAGAGCAACAGCAGTGAAGAGCAAGGTGAGATTTACAGGGCCCGTCTGAGAGGAAGCACATAAGAGGTGTCAGAAAAATCCTTCATCTAATATTTCCCTCTGAGCAGATGTCTCTGCCGAGGAGAGATCCTTCATTTGAGTGCACGTAAGGAGCCAAGACAAAAAACAGTGAGCACTGTACAGACAGCCATCCTTTACTACCTCATCCTCTTTGTATCACCAATGTCTTTTGTGCTGCGAAGCAGTGGAGGGGTAGGAGCAGAGCATAAGGGATGTTAAGGCCACTCTAAACACCAGCAACATGCCGGATCAACAGCTGCACATTTCACAAAAGTAGGGAAGAAAAAATTAAAGAACAAAAAATAAAATCATCACTTCACAGTCAAACTACTATACTCAGCAACACTAAGGAAAGAGAAACTAACAAGGTGACATGCATTGAAATCCTGGTCCCGCAGGAGTCCTTGACAAAACTCTCATCGACTTCAGCAGGGACAGGATTTCATCCATGCTGCTTTGGCAGGCTCATATGTCAGCTTAACAGCCCTTCTGAACAATCCTGACCTTCAAACCCTATGTCCAAGCAGTCAAACTGTGGGAAGATCAGATTCAATCCTGAATGAGACCTTAAATGGGTCCCTTTTTGATAATGGCGCTAGCCAAAATCCTGACACCAAAAGTACACCTTTTTTTTGTTTGTTTGTTTGTTTTTTTAAGAGAAGTTTGGATCCAAATTCCAAACTGAATTCTGCAGCTCAGTCCCAACTCCGATGATAACAGACAGGGTTCATAAAAAGGGAGCCCAACTTTTTAGAACTAGATAAATACAATACACTTCCTATGGCAAATTTCCCCACATCACTAGAGCAGTGTTTCCCAAACTTGGGACGCCGCTTGGGTAGGGAAAGCCCCTGGCAGGCCGGGCCGGTTTGTTTACCTGCCGCGTCCGCAGGTCTGGCCGATCGCGGCTCCCACTGGCCGCGGTTCACTGCTCCAGGCCAATGGGAGCTGCTGGAAGCGGCGCGGGCCGAGGGACGTACTGGACGCCGCTTCTAGCAGCTCCCATTGGCCTGGAGCAGTGAACCGCGGCCAGTGGGAGCCGCGATCGGCCAGACCTGCGGACGCGGCAGGTAAACAAACCGGCCCGGCCTGCCAGGGGCTTTCCCTACCCAAGCGGCGTTCCAAGTTTGGGAAACACTGCACTAGAGTCTTCCCTATTTTAAGCCAACTAGACTGTCCAGTAGATTCAGTCTTCAAAACCAGCTACTTTTACAGGTGCACAAATAGGTATAAGAACGGAACATGAAGATAGCTCTATATAATGCATAAACTACCAAATCAGTCAGCCTGGTATCAAAGCCAGGCAGGCAAATGGATTTAAAGTTCTTCAGGAAACAGGGGGAGCAGGAAGTAGAACATGAACAACAGTGAAGTGATACAAGGTACGGGAGTAATATAAGACCTATTTTTTTATTACCCTGTACATACAATCTCAGGCATCGCCACATTTGCTGCTGGCGTGGAAAGGGAGGTGACAACAACGATGACGTAGTGTCAGGATTGTTCTAGAGTTAAGACCCATAGAGTTTAGTGCAGCAAAGTGTTAAGTAATGAGACTAGAGGGGGAAAATATAATCAGGCAGAAAAGGACCAGAAGTGATTAAAGGGACTCTATGCCATGTACAAGATACCTGGCTGTAGAAAAGAGGGGTGGGGGAAGGAAGGCGTTTGCTCTGACTTGATTCTTGACATCCCCATCTTGAGTATGTGCGCGCGCACTCCCAAATTTATTGTGATTTTTGGCACCACCCACTCAACCCCCTGTCCAATTCTGCCCTGCCAGCCTTACCTCTGCTGTGCCCGCAGCTCCTGGGGTTCTTCACCTCCTCTCCAAGGCCGGGGGGGGGGGGGGGGGGGGGGGCGGCAGGGGCCCCCCCTCCCGCCTTTCCGGGGGGGGGGGGGGGCAGAGACGGAACGAGAGAGGAGCAGAGGAGCAGTTCCATTGCTTACGTGGAGGGGAGGAGGAGGAACTGCTCTGAGTTGCTGGGCTCCTCTTCCCTGCCAGTGAGAAGGGCTGCTGAGGAATAGTGTGGGGGGAGAGGTAGATGTCTGGTTTCTTTGTGAAGCAGCTGATTGGCTGCTCTTCCCCCTGAGGGGAGAAACAGGGAAGGCAGCCAGTCAAAGGAAGTTTCCTCCCCCAGGCAGGGCTGAAATTCAGGAGGGGGCTGGAGCTTGTCACACCAACAGGAGAATGGCACCAGCTCAAGCCAAACTGTATGACTGGTGAGAGGTTACTGGAGCTGGCAATGCTGGATACATGGTACTTGCCCGTAGCTCTGTCAGGTAAAGCATTAGTGAAGCCATATGAGACCTTGGTGCATACAGCCAGGTCTACACTACAAACTTACATCAGTATAACTATGTCAATCCACACCCCTGCCTGACGCAGTTATACTCACCTACCACCCCCCTCGGCGTAGGAGGGCTTCTCCCATTGATATAGCTACCGCCTCTCACAAAGATGGGTTAACTACACCGCTAAAAGATCTCAAGTCAGTGTTGTAGCATCTTCACTGAAGCACTACAACAGCACAGCTGTGCTGCTACAGCATTTTAAGCATAGTCCTACCCTAACTGACTATTTGGGCTGGACCTTCAGTACTGAAAACATGAGCCTCTATTGCAGGGGTCGGCAACCTTTGGCACGCGGCTCACCAGGGTAAGCACTCTGGCGGGATGGGACGGTTTGTTTACCTGCCACGTCCGCAGGTTCGGCCGATCGCAGCTCCCACTGGCTGCGGTTCGCTGTCCCAGGCCAATGGGGGTGGCGGGAAGAGGTGGCCAGCACATCCCTCGACCCGCGCCGCTTCCCGCCGCTCCTATTGGCCTGGAGCGGCCAACCGCGGCCAGTGGGAGCCGTGATCGGCCGAACCTGCAGATGCGGCAGGTAAACAAACCATCCCGTCCCGCCAGAGTGCTTACCCTGGCGAGTCGCGTGCCAAAGGTTGCCGACCCCTGCTCTATTGCATGAGCTAAAGAGCTTACTCCTCTGCCTGGTACAGAAGTAGATTGATTAACTTGCTATGTAGACAAGCCAGTAGAGGGGGACAAAGACCCACAATCTCCTAGCGTGGGCCTTGCGCAATTCTAATCACTACCCCACAGGAAAGACTTGGCAAAGATTTTAATAAGAATTGTCTAAGACTCTGGGGGTTGCAGATTAGTAAGAGGCAGCTAGATGTGCCTTATTTTTAACAGGCATTTGAGATAGTTAACTGTCCAACGAATTGCAGGAGCGAGAGCATGGTAATAGGGCAGGGCCAGGGAGGGGAGAAGGTTGTGGGCAAAGGGGCTGATCCAAAGCCCACTGAAGTCAAAAGGAGTCTTTCCATTGACTTTAATGGGCTTTGGATCAGGCCCAAAATCAATTGCACGAAGTTCACCATAAAAATCTCAGTTGGCCATCAGCTTTCGCTAGTAGGTGGCCATGTGGCTTTCAAGCCATGAACATAGGAAATGAGAGTTTTGTAAGTGAATCCTTGCTTTGTGTTGCAAAAATAGATTAGGGAAAAACCATAGCAAGTGCAGTTAGAGGTGATGCTTTATATGAATCTTCGATCAGATCTTGTTAGGTCTGATTTAATTTCCTTTTTAAAAATATATACAAAACATAAGTATAGAGAGCTAAATTCTGCTCATTTATATTGATGCATGGTAAGTAGCATAAAATTCAGTTCATGGCATCCTCCTTGGGTTTATTTATTTATTTTTCAGCTGTGCTGCATCCTTTCGTGTTTTTGCTTTTGAGGAAGCAGCAGCAGCAGCTAGAAGACCCACTTCATTTGCTTCTAAAACAGCTTGACTTCAGTTGATATGTTACGCTATCTGCTCCCTGCTTTCACTTGAGCAATCGTGTGGCTGCTGGACATCACTGAAAGCATTTAGGGCAGCATCAAATCTAAATGCAGGTGCAGCGGGTCCCTCCATCTCAGAAGTGGAGGCGATTTGAGCAATAAAGACTAGGATTTCTCCCTGCCACCTTTTTTAAAAGATGGATTCCTTTGTTCAACATATATTCCTGTTCTAGGTAGCAGCAGAGCACTAACAGAGACAGACATGACAATTTAGATTAAGCTAAATGGCATTTAGATGAAACTATCCTGAAGGGAAAACTATGGTGTGGCTGTAAGATCAAGCAGACATTTTGCATACAAACCAAAGGAACACTTGCATGGTAGGAAGGGACGGCGGTGGTTACACCTCATGCTCTACTCTTGCTTTTCAAATGTTTTCATTTGGTGTCAGGCTGAGATGTATCCCATTAAATTGGGTCAGTCAATCCAGGGGCAGCTCTATGTATTTTGCCGCCCCAAGCATGGCAGTGAGGCAGCTTTCGGCGGCACGCCTGTGGGAGGTCCGCTGGTAACGCGGATTCAGCGTCATGCCTGTGGGAGGTCCGCCGGTCCCGCGCCTTCGGCGTCCCCGCCGCCGAATTGCTGTCGAACCTGCGGACCTCCCACAGGCATGCCCGCCGAAGGCAGCCTGACTGCCGCCCTCACGGCGACCGGCAGGCCGCCCCGCATGGCTTGCCGCCTTCACGTGCTTGGTGCGCTGGTGCCTGGAGCTGCCCCTGGGTCAATCACAGACAGTGACGTCATTCATCGCATAATTTTGGCGATGCTTCCAAAATTGTGCTAGCCTGAGAAAATTCCTTTCAAAAGGTTTTAGTCAAGACATTTAATTGATACAACAGTTTGAATGTTTAGTATTTATAATATGTTCACACCTAGAGGCCAGCCACATAAGAGCCCTATTGCACCAGGTGCTGTACAAGTATATCTAACATAGCACTATAGCTAGATCTCTGATAGTCCCAGTAATAGCTCCGAATTTAGTCTCATCATTTCTGGGAGGAGGTGGAGTGCACCAGTACTTGTTGAAAATAATTCTTCTATCACACATTGTAGAGCAACACTGTCCTAAAGGTAAACTGGAACTCTGAAGCTGTTAATTTTACAGAAAAAAACCCCCAAGCAGTTTAAGGACACAAATGACTGCTTTCTCTAAGGTCCCATGTCAGCAGAGCACTTCAGCACCTGCTTAACTTTAAGGTCTGGCCTTTGTCCTAGAACTCAATGGGACTTAAGTACATACCTAGAGTTAAGGAACTGCTAAAGTCCTATTGAGTTCTGGGACTCAAGCCCATGCCTTAAAGTCAAACATGTGCTGAAGTGCTCTGCTGAACAGAGAGAAGCCCTGATTCGCAGCCTAAGCTGAATGTTGTGTTGTCACAGTTACAGAGCAAGGGACTCCCCAAGTATGTTTGCACTTTTGCACACGTATGCCTAATGCAGGCAAGACTGGGTCACACGCGTGTGCACACCTGCAATCCTGATTTTGTACACACATTTGGACTTAGTGATGGCCCATTAAGAACACTTCACGCTAACAATGGGCCATTGAAGAAACTCATTCTGCCAAGATAGCTCTCCCTAAGGATGCCTCAGACATGGAGGGGCCAATGGCCAACCCCTATTAGTCAGCAAACCATGAAAGGCCATGTGATATGCTCATGTGACCCTGGACTCCATCTTGGGCCAGTAACTTTCCACAAACAGGAGCTGTGGGCTTTGTTTGGGACAGTACAATTCTATCCACATGGCAGAGGATATAAAAAGACACCGGAGACATCTTCATTTCCTGCTTCATTTCTCTGGACTGGATTTCTAATAAGGAAGCTCTAAACAAGGACTGATAACCCCCCAATTTGTTTGAGTGATTCCAGAGACTTTTGCAAGTTAACAGTTTATTCCACCCCTGCAACAAATATGATATAAGGACTTTGCAATCGCTTGTATGTATACGATTCCTTAAACCATTTAAAATGCTCTTCTTTCTTTTTCCTTTTAATAATAAATCTCAGTGGAGCACATATCTGAAGGCAGATGTGGAAGGAAGCTTTCAGGGACACACGTATTGAATATGCTTATTATAAGCTTATTGGCTTTACATAGCCACACCAAAATTCCTTATTGGTTTGCATTCAACTACTGCCAAATTGTTGCAATCAATAAGTGACAGAGACTTACTATAAGTGACAGAGGCAGCAGCATCTCTGAGCTGAAAGAACAATGCCAGACAAAGAAAGAAGTTACTAAAAAAGTTCAAAAGGCTGCTTACGATGGTTGCCTCCCCAGCTGTAGTTTGTAGTATTTGTGCATGTGCCACTGGTCTAGGAACCAAAAATAGAAGAGAATATTTAGAAAAGAGAACTAAATAATAGGGGAAATTAAATAATTAACTAGGCAGGAACAGCTGCCATCCTCCTTCATTTGGATAGATCTCTACAGTATGTGCTACAATCCACAGCTCTGGCGAATTCAAGTAGGTAAGGTTAGAACACTGATGGCAGAGTTCAAAGAATGAAAGGTATGTAACATAGCGTATGCCCTGCAACCATTCCCTGTTTTATTGAAAAGCAGGCGCTGCGGGCACAGTACTTTGAAGGTCAGCACTTCAAGAGCCACGTGCAAAAAATTAAGGACAAGGAGACAAATCTATTTTTTTTTTTTTTTTGGCTTTAAAGAACTCATCACTTTGGCATATGTAGACCTTGTACATCATATATGCTTCCAATAGTCAGGTGGCTTTATTTTTGCCAAAATGTTACCTTTCACCTTGCCACATTAGTAATATTAATCTATGCAAATTCCACGGTATCCCACAAACTTAACATATTCAACTTCTCAATAACCCATTTTGAGAATGTAATTTGAGAATTTGTAATTCTATAATTTGTTTGCAGTTAAAAATGCTCCTTATCAAATGGGCTCAATCAACATTTGCAGAAATTGTACTTTTTTATAGAGCACATTTATAAGATTAGTTCACACTGGGAAAAAAAGGGAATCTAATAAGAGCCTGAGTTCAGGTACTGAGCGCCCTTAATTCCCAGTGACTGCAGTTGAAGGTGCTCAGAGCCATGAAGAACTGAGCCCTAAACTGCTGCTGTAAGACAGTGCGATGGTCCCTTTAAGGGAAGGGGCTGTCACCTGGATGTTACTGGGACTCATAAGCAAGAACGTGTTGGGAGATGTACGTCCCAGGAAGAGTCATGTGACTACTGTTACTTTTCACAACATAGAAATTAGATCAAAAATAAGATCCTCTTGCTGGAAGTTTGCTACTTAATTTCTTAGCATTTAGAACACAGGAGAATGCTCCCCTTTCACACACCCCTCCCCCCCAAAAAGCAAAACAAAGCAGGTTGCTCCCTAAACAGAGAGGCACAATTCACCCCATCCAAGGCTGTCTGCAGATCATCTGCAGCTAGGCATGGCTCACATGCTTCCCTACAGAACCCCCTAGTCTGCAAGTCAGACCCAGAAACCCCCTAAAATTTAAAGCCTACAATTAGAAGAGAGTTTTCAATACATCACAACTAGCAGGACTATTTAAGAAGGCGCTTGTGGCTCATTTCGAGAGAATCCAGGTGGAGGGTAACTGTCAGCCAAGGGAGCTGAGAAGTCTCAGGAGGGGCTCTAAGGGTAACATGCAGGGAGCAAGAGGTACTTGAGGAGGCAAGGGGTTGAAACCTGGAAAAGGGGCTTTCTGTCAAGAGACAGCAAGGATGATCAGACTAGGAGTCACCTGAACAGAAATAGTCACAAACCCCCTTCTGGGGGCTACATCTCCCAACATGCCTCTCCTTAAAGGTCTATGCCTCAGTGACACCCAGGAAGCAGCACCTGGCCCTTACAGGGCCCATCACACCCTGTAACTAAAGTAACTTCACGTACAACTTTTTTTTTTTAACATAAGGGTTGACTCTTACAGGAGTCCCATGCTTAAAAAAATAAATAAATAAAATAAAAATCAGCAGCGCACAGAATTCTCAGACAGGGCTAGGTTACAACCTGGCCTCAAAGCCTGCCGAAGCAGTAAGGGAGAGTAAGAACCCCCCCTTTACACTCCTGGATGGGGAACCCAGACTTTGGGTCCTGAGACACAGGAGCTAGAGGAGGCTACACAACTGCCCACTCTGCCACAGAGCAAGCGGCGAGGTAGTGAACAGAGCCTTGGCGCTTCTACCTCTACTCAGAGGGCAGCAAACCTGTGCAGCCTCCTGGGGTGTTAGAGGTAGCTGCTGGAATAGGCCAGCAGCAATTTTTCTGCTCCCTTCCCCCAGAAAAAGGAAGCGGGGTGGACTGTGCCTCACAGGGCTTACCCACCGTCTCTTTGTTCAGGGGAATGTCTCAGGGCATCTCCTACCCTTTAGTGTTACACACGTCCATCGAGGTAACAAAAGGAAGCTTTATAGACTATTTCTATTGAACTGTGTCTTTTTTTTATTGTTCAGTGAGGATGAAAACAGCAGCACCCGGGGTATAAGTAACAGCAGTGATCGGTATGTGCTGTGGCATAATAGATAGTTATGGTATCGTGATTCCATTTGACAAAAGATGATTTTTTTTTTAAAAGGAGCCAAGAGCATCATGTCAAATATTATGAGACAATAACAGCCTATTAGTTCCAGTGCCTAATTTTAAACCTCATACCACCTAGAAACCCGAAGATTTTTTTTTTTCTTTCAAGGCAGCCTGTCAGCGCTTCAAGGTATAAATAAATAGCACCGTGATTGGTTCATCTCTGCCTGTCTTCATTCCAGAAATTGTAGTCAAGGAAGTGCTAAAGTTTTCTTTATATGTGGAGTCTTTTCTCTTCTTGATAAATATCTGCAGTTCCCACTGGAATGCATAGAACACACACATGCATATGGGGCCTTATCCTCTAAAGGTGGTGAGCACCCCCAGTTACCCCCAAATTAGAAAAATCACTACATGGACCACTCTCAGTTGCTGCAGTTGATGTCTGGAATGTGAAGCCACACATGGCTTCAGGATATAAAAATATTATTTTTTAAAATATTTGACTTAAATTGGATTTAATTGAATTAATACAGGTTTTTTAAAACAAACTTATTTAGAAATAAATTTGAAATTGTCAAAGTAATTTAATTTTTTTTTATAAGTTAATATCAAGCAGTACAAGCTTGCTGACAAGTTTTAAAGAAACAAGCCATTGAACTGGTGGAAGTCACTGGCTAAGGACCTGGAATCAGAGTTGATTGAACTGCTAAGCCAGCTTTCGACAGCAGCAGCTTCTTCTGCAGATGCAGAGAGAATATTTTCTTCTTTTCAGGTTTATTCAACTAGGTCACTTCAATGACTAGTTCATTCATTTATTGAGTTCATTCAATTATTAAGAATCCAGTTGGGAGTTTAAAAAGCAGAAAAGCTTGTTTTTCTCTTCCAATCTATGAATAAGAATTAAGCGTGAGGATGAGATCTACTAATTCTAAAATCTTGAAAGACGTAGTAGCCAGAAACAATCAGTTCAATTTACAGATAACACTCACTTTGTTTAGTAAATCAGTTTTAAACTTAAAACATGTTTTGATAAGGAAAAAAATTATGTATCCAGAATATTTAAGGTAGCTTTAACTAATAAAACATTTTAACATGCTCTCTGTGCATTTAATTGAATTTTAATTTTCATAGAATTAGAGCTTCCCACAAATCACAATAAAATGCATCACTCACCATTTTTAACATGAATAAAAATGTAAAATTTAAGACTGAATAAATAGGAAGTTAAGCTATATAATGGCTCAAATCAATGTGGATAGGTATAGTTCATCATCATGGTTAGCAAAAAGAATTTCCATGATTTGTATAAAGGCTATGTTTAGTTTCAAATCAACGTTTTAATGTTTACCAACCAATGAGAATCACTCTCTCTTTAGACAAAGAACTAAGAAATACAAAGGCAAAATATGATTTAAAATCAAGATTTCCTGCTTGCTGATTTACATCATTAAAATCAGTGATTTAAATCACTGATTGAATCAGTAATCTGGTAATGGGAACAAGGATTATTGATGGCATCACTGAGCTAAAGCGACTAGTGATTTTGGGTGCCCAATCTGAGGTGCCTTTAAAGGATTTTAGAACATATTGAGCACCTTCCCTCTGCAAGTCAGTCTCCCATAAGGTATCAAGTTGTGCACCCAAAAATCACTAGTCACTTTGGAAAAATGTAGACTATGGTATGTGGAATGCAAGAAATGCAGAATCAAGCCCTATATTAGGAGGATTCTAATTAATTGGATCTCTTCAAAAATATATGCTCTAAAATGAACACTAACAGTTATTTGAACTGGTTTCAGATAAAATATAAGAAACCCTGAAAAGAGAGTTATTCTCCAATAAACCAGAGTGAGGGGAACAAGAATTTTATTCTAGTACTGAACGTTGACTCTCCTGTATATTGATATGATTTCCAGTGATGGTTCAGCATTTATAGGTTTTTTTCCTAGTACCAGAATCTGCTTGGTATCATTTGTTAGAAGAGATTATTTCAATGTAGTTTGCAAAGTATTTTTCCCCTTAACACTTTTCTGTCTGTAACAAAAGTGGACAAGGAGAGAGATTAAAGTCTGTCTTGGGTTTCTTCTAGTTTAGTAAAAAAAATCATTTTTGTGCTCCTGGTTTGTGACGTTATGAATTGATTTACAAGGGCCTGATCCTGCCAACCCTATTTGATCAATGAATTCAAAGGGAGTTGTGTGCAATTAAATGACTGCAGAATCATTGGGTGGGGGGAGGAAACATAACAAAAAACGAATGGGTAAAACATGGTCTCAAAGAGTATGTCTATATGGGGATAAAAAATCCACAGCTGGCCTGGGTCAGCTGACTCAGGTTCACGGGGCTTAGGTTACAGGGCTAAAAGTTGCCATGCAGACATTCAGACTCGACCGGAGCCCAACCTCTGGGACCCTCTATGTTCACAGGGTCCCAGAGCTCAGTCTCCAGCTGAGCCCAAACATCTGAACAGCAATTTTTAACTCCACAACCCGAGCCCCATGAGCTTGAGTCAGCTGACCTAGGTCAGCTGACCTAGACAGGACTTTTATGCCCCTGTAGATGTACCCAAAGTCAATAGTAAAACTCCCATTGACTTTACTGGGGCCAGGATTTCACCCAATGAGTATAGGCAGCTCTATAGATGTGAGAGTGAGAGAACTAAGTAGCTGTCGTATATTTTGAGAGCAATGTAACCTTGGAGTGCTCTGTACTGAATTTTTGCAGAAATACTGAGGTCAGTGTGATTTCACTTGCTGGTAAATGCCACACTTTATGTCCCTTAGGCCCTGTGTATAGTGTGCCTTTGTGCACTGATATAACTACACCAGTGCAAATGCTAGTGCAGATGCATCGCACAGGTACATGTTGGGGCTCAGAGTGTGGAGACTTCTTCTGATAAGTTGCAGGGTTATGTCACACCATTCTGAGGCACATTTTGCACAGATGCAGTGTGTCTACAGTAGGACTTTCCACCAGTGTAACTAAATTGATGTACTTGTGCAGGTGCAAGTTTGCCCAATCTAGACAAGCCCTTACTTTGCTGTCTGTAGAGATTACCTGCCAGGATCAAAGTTCATCCACTCTGAAGTGGAGAAACCCTGAGAAGCAGATATTTCCTCAGGAACTCCACTCCCATGAGGAAATTAAGAGAAAGGGGAATGGGAGGGAATTCAAAATTCTACAGACATACAGTTTTCCTTTTATCAATCAATAACTATTTACCTGTAAAATGGAAGGGATTGGATCACTCAGAAATAAGAACATACGAACAGCCATACTGGGTCAGACCAAAGGTTCATCTAACCCAGCATCCGGTCTTCCGACAGTGGCCAATGCCAGGTGCAATGGACAGGTAATGATCAAGTGATCCCTGTCGCTCATTCCCAGCATCTGGCAAACAGAGGCTAGGGACACCATTCCTGCCCATCCTGGCTAATAGCCATTGATGGACCTATCCTCCATTAATTTATCTAGTTCTTTTTTGAACCCTGTTATAGCCTTGGCCTTCACAACATCCTCTGGCAAAGAGTTCCACAGGTTGACTGTGCATTGTCTGAAGAAATGCTTCCTTTTGTTTGTTTTAAATGATTAATACAAACCCTTTTGCCATTTGGTAACCATTTCAGGTCAATAACTGTTACTAGAGGACAAGTGTTTACATACAAAATCTCATTACCACCCAGAAGACACTCAATGGCCATAGACAATGAACCACATTGCCCCTATAGACAGAGGGCCAGATCCTCAGCTGGTGTAAGTCAGTCACAGTTTCATAGAGTTTAAGGCAGTAAGCTCACCTAGTTTGACCTCCTGAATAACACTGCCAGTAGCATTTCACCCAAATACCCATACTGAGCCTTATGACTTCAGTGGAAATAGTCATTTACAGGATCTGGTCCATATTGATCAGGAAGTTGTCTCCAGTAATCTGCAGATCCCACTTATCTGAATTTTTTTTTAATGTCCCCAGACAATTTTTGTTGAGCAAGATTGCGTGGAACTTGACTGACATTAAAACCTTCCCCTTTAGCTACCTGCTCTCAGCTTTGGTTATTTTAGGCACCAAGCACAAGTTAAACGAATCACCCCTCCCCTTTTTCAAGTGTTAGACATACTTATCTCTTTGGCAACCATACTTCAACTCTCCTCAATGATCATGACTCATATATATCAGATTCAAGTAGAGATCAGCACATCCAGTCTGAACTATGGGTGATTTGCAGGTCAAGTTATCCATGGAGGAACAGCTAATTTGTCAGATGGCTATGAGCTGGAAGTGGGTGTTTTATTACTTGAATGTATTTACTTAACATTATAAATACAAATAATACTTTTCATTCAAGGCCACTATTTGGGTTACTTATAAATTGCTATACAAAATATCGCCTACTTAGGTAGAGTTTGAATACTGTATATATTAATGATGCATCAAAAGTATCTCAGATTCAGTCAAGATATATTCCACTAATGAAGTCCCTAAAGAAAATCACAACAGACTTCCTTAGCTAAGATATTCTAACTACTTGGTTTTATCAAGAGATAACTAAAATAGCATTAGATATAAGATCTTCGTAGCAAAATTCACCAAAGAAGCACAAACATCAAAGAGTCTTAACTCTAATAAATTATTCTTATGTTTGCATTGATAAGAAAGTAGGATAATGCCCTATATGCATAACTATGAAATGTGCTATGGCTCTTGAAAGTCTATGTGTGAATTTTAAAACCAGTTAATTTTTGCCTTATATGCCTGCCATTTTTCTATTAGATATCCTATCATAATATCATCATCATAGCATGTGTGATTGCTCACTCTTAATGCAATGACACCAAACATTTTCAAGGAATGACAGTTGTACATGAAATTCAGCTAACAAACTCAGACTAAATTTAAGCACTAACAAGTCATTTCTCATTTCCTTTCTGTACATGTAAGAGGAAAAAACACTGTCAGATCAGACTATAGCTTTAAAAATGCATATCAATTAGAGACCATTCCTTATGATAGAATCATCAGTTCCCAGTTTAATTTCCTCCTCTGAAATAATTAGAGCATCTTAATTCTGAACCACGAGTCAAATGATGGCAAAATGCTAGAGATTCAATTATAAATCTGATTTTACTCATGAGCAACTTGTGTATTAATATCACTTTTCATGTACTGTACTGAAAAGTAAGGTGCATATTTGAGGACTTTTCCAGTAACTTCACTGAGTTCTGCTTGAAAGCTTTGCTCTTCCATGGTCAGAAATGACCACCACTTGTCTCCCATATTGCTTATAACTTTTAATGTATGTGCAAGTTAAATTGCACATACATTAAATATTATGATAACTGAAACTTATGCAATTATAAAAACACATTTCCATAGCAACCTTCTCTCTGGGCATTTTACAAAGGTAAAGGATTACTGGAATAGGGACGTCTGATGTCAATACACTGGACCATGACAGCACTGAATAAATCAAGAGGAATGAGCCGGGTTTAAGGAAGTCTCTCTCTAATTATAGATGCTGGGTTAGGTTCAGCACTGACTAATACCCCATGCAACCCCATTGACTTATACTTAGTGAAGGAGCTTCAGCTGAGGTTGATGCTCTGTTATTATTGGAATTATCAGTAAAGCTAAACCCCTGGAAGACGGCAAGATCAGACAATATGCAGTATATATACACTCTATCTGGAGCAAAGTGGGGATTTCGCCAGCTTACAGTGACATAATAAATGTTGATCTGTGACATAAGATCCTGGCACTTAACCTGCAACAACAATCCATTCCCCACCCCTGCTCCCCCATTGAAATGGGGCAAAATCCAGAGCCCAGCACATGAACCAAATAGTTAGGCAGAATACTAGGCAGGTGAGAAGGGGGACAAAGCAAATGCACCTTGCTGTCAAGTTGTG
The DNA here is from genome assembly GCF_002925995.2 of Terrapene triunguis. Lineage (NCBI taxonomy): Eukaryota > Metazoa > Chordata > Testudines > Emydidae > Terrapene > Terrapene triunguis. Next base: position 37,058,365 of record NW_020664418.1, on the reverse strand, counting down.
GAGAGTAACAGAGCCACTCCATACAATCGAGTGATGAGTAGCCCATTAGGAGCCCTTATGGCCTTCCCCCTTTCCCTCATTTCTGCTGTGCAGGGGATCCACGCAGAACTGTGCTCTATGCCACCCAGGGAATATACACCCCTTGCATGGCCTATCATATCCCATCCCCCACTCCTCCTGCCCCTAGTTCTGCTGCAAGGGGAACACCTTCCCCACAGGGCAAGTTCTGGATTTGCCCTGCAATGGGTTGATTTGGCATGCTGGGTAAGTGTTCTGAATAGATTGTTTGCCACCCTCTCACAACCCAATAAGTTTTAGTTTAAACCCATGGCACTTGAAAACAGAGTTATCAGAATAAGCCTTTTAACTATAAATTGCAGGTATTAGAGATCTGTGATAATTGTCTTATCAGGCTCTAAATGTGCTTACAATGCTAAGAGAGAACAAATTGGATTAGGTTCTAGACAGGCTTTTCCATTTTCATAAATTGCTCTGGGAAGCAATAGGACTTCTGAAATGCAGGAGAGTTGCTTTTGTCAAACTGATTTTATTCAAGGATCCTTATGGAAGGAAAAAAAAAATCCACCCTGGCTTTTTAAAAGGGAGGGATGGAGAGGAGATAATAGAGGTCATCTTAAACAGTAGGGGCCTAATTCTGCTCTCAGCATTCTCACTGCCAATCCAAAGGAAGCCCACTGAATTTAGTGAATTTACACTGGGGTAGCTGAGAGCAGCGCTCTCTCCTCGCAGATGGAGATGCAAGAAGTGTGCAAGCTAGACCAGCACAGGGGAGGTCCTTGTGTTTTCAAGGGCACAGATCTAAAATGGGATTCTGTAGGTCAGAATGTGCAAAGCATGACAGGTATGAACACTGGCATGATTTGGAGAATGGACCCCACACACACACACACACACACACACTGGGGAGGGGAGAAAGCCACAGTGCAGCTCTGCAGAAGCCTAAACCAAATGCTGCCCTCTCCCCTAACGCCATTTTTCTTGCTCTGGAAAGTATCCAGATAGCCCTGTACTTTGTAGAAAAAGTAGACAGGGCCAATGCTTGGAGGGAAGGAACCCTATTAATAGCATGCTTAGCCCCTCCTGCTCTCCCTAAGGCTGCTGCAAACCTGCAGCTAATCCGTGGTTTTTGCTCCCACTTCATGCCCTGTGACTCTCCAGGCTTGACCCAGCCACATTGAAGTCAATGAGAGTTTCGCCATTAACCAAATGGGAGCAAAATCAGACCCACGGTGCAGCCAGACACTGACAGCCAGTGACAATATATTCACGAGTGCTACCATGCAACTTTGGCCGCAGTGAGGGGAGAGCAGGGCAGCATGGAGAGGGAGCATCTCTGCCTGGAATGTACATTGCACAGCATTGGGAACTCAGATAGTCTATGCTGTGGAACAGTTTTTTTCTTGATTCCGTTCCAGTTTGGGATATATCTTACCTCCCTGCTCTGGCTAGGGTGACCAGATTTTATAGGGACAGTCCCAGTATTTGGGTCTTTGTCTTATATAGGTGCCTATTACCCACCACTCCCTGTCCCCATTTGTCACACTTACTACCTGGTCACCCTAGCTCTGGCCTTCATGGCAGTGGAGCGTATGTACATTTGTCTGCTGCAGAATTAGAGGCTCTCAAATTCAAAAAAACCAAAAACTGACACACACACACACACACAAATCCAAAATGTGTGTGTCTGTGTGTGCGCGCGTTACTGTTCACTTTCTGAAATGGTCACTGCCATATGCAAACCTATGGGCCCAATGTGCTTGGTATAAGAGGGTGCAACTGGACCTCAGTAACATGTTGCTCTTACAATTATATATTAATTTACATCTTTGTTTATATTCCCTGAGTATTTTGAAGAACCCATTGTTATTCTAGGCACACTGGACAGTTATGATGGTGCAATCGGATAAAGATCTGAAAACAGATTATTCTATAAGATATTAAGCTGTTCTCTCCAGATCTATAATTAAATTATAGATTCCCTTTCTGAAGTGTGTAATCTGGTGTCCAAAACTCCATCAATTGTACAGTTCAGACAGGAAAAAGATGTAGGGATTGTATAATCAGAAACAGATTAGTCACATATCACTGAATATACTGAGTGGGGGTAAATGCAAATTTCAAAGTGATGGAGTGTAGATTGCGACATACACTGCATTAGACTTCATCTGCCTTGTACTAATTGGGAATAAAGGAGATAGGGGCTTGAATGGGAACAATCCCAACAGTAGGAAGTTATATATTTTGTGAGACTACTCAAACAACACTTTTTGGAAGCCAACTAGTCAGAACATTTCAGGTGGAATTATACCTGCTTTGTCCCAAGTATATTTTCTACATGATTTCTCTGAATTGCAGAATACATCCAAGAATGGTGCCACTTGAATTTTTAAAAATATTAGACCAAACTCATGCCTGGTGTAACTACTAAGGTAGTGGAGACCAATTTACCCCATTCTGGTTCACCAGTGGCACAGAGAGACAAAACCTTCTTTAACTGAGGGAGGCTCTCCTGAAAGAAAAATAGAAACTCTGCAAAATAATGGCCAGAAATACAAAAGCATTTTGGAGCCTGGCACCACATTAAATCTTCAAGGTGTTTGGTTAAAGATACTGCCATATTCCCTCTGTCATTTTTTAGTTTCCCCTTCTTTCTTTCTCCTCTTTTCACAGAAGAATGGATAAAATATTTATCCCAGAACATAGGTGCTGACTCTCAGCACCCACACCAATCAGCACCTCCCCTCTGTCCCAGTGCCGCCCGCCCATTGTGATCAGCCACCTGCAGGAGGCGCTGGAGAGGAAGGGTAGGAGTGAGGGCGGGACATGAAGAGGCGGGGCAGGGAGGGCCTTGGGGGAAGGTGCAGAGTGGGGGCAGGGCCTGGGGAGGAGCAAAGGTCGAGCATCCCTCGGGAAAGTGGAATGTCAGCGTGTATGTCTCGAGTATATGCTGCCTGATGCATAAAGATATATTTTATGTTATTTCTCTGTCAGAAGATGTTCCACAGGAGATCTGATGTGGATTTCTCCCCCCTCCAAAACACATATATTCTTTTTGTTTATTCACAATGGCTTTTGTTGACATTCTCTCACGTAAAAATCAATAAGTACATTTTTAAAGGGAAGTTTAAACAAAAGAAATAAACTCTGAAAAATCCAGAAGTGGGTTGGTATTAAGGGACATAGCCAAAAAAAAAAAAAAAAAAAAATCCTAAATGCCCAGCAGAAGGAGAGCCAGAGACCCAGATCTTCAGATGAGGTAGAAGAGGGGACAGATCATCTAACAGGAGAGGTTCTAAGGTTTTAAGTCAGCCTGGTACTCTCCAGTCCTGTATGCCAGCTGCTAAGAGCTAAGGTTAAAAGCAGCACAAAGAAGGAAGCCCTTTGCAGTGCACAGCAACTTGTATTGGTCCTAGAAAAACAATGAACAATACTGCATATTGAACTGGCATATTATCTCTTTACATATATAGAGATTTCCTCTGTAGAGCACTCTCATAACATCAAGTTGGTCTGCTTGCATAGAGCAGCCTGAACGTTGATGATCACTAAAGTCCCTAAAGAGCCAATATAGCAGCTGTGAATGAGCACGGCAGGGAGAGAGCCAGGCTAATTCCCCTTGGTCACACATCTGTTCTAAAAAGTCAGGTTTGTCTAACCCTGGCATGGTCCTCCTGAGGCCATGCTAGAGAAATTTTGAACTGACACTGTAGGACCAAGTGACCACAGCACTGCCGAGGATCTGATCTGAGTCTTAATTTTGTTTCAGAGTGGTAGCCGTGTTAGTCTGTATCAGCAAAAACAATGAGGAGTCCTTGTGGAACCTTAGACTAACAAATTTATTTGGGCATAAGCTTTCGTGGGCTAAAACCCACTTCATCAGATGCATGGAGTAGAAAGTACGGTAGGGAGGTATAAATACAAAGCATATTTATACCTCCCTACTGTACTTTCAACTCCATGCATCTGATGAAGTGGGTTCTAGCACACAAAAGCTTATGCCCAAATAAATTTGTTAGTCTCTAAAGTGCAACAAGGACTCCTCGTTGTTTCTTTTAATTTTGTTTGTAGCCCTGTAGAACTGCTATTCGATTCCTTTCTAACTCTCAGATCTCACTGTGCTCTTCCTCTCCTCTTTATCTTTAACTCCCTCCTCCTTGACTGCAAACATAACTGAAAATCTCAAAAACAAGCTTTCAATTTGGTTCTTCCTCCCAAGAGAGCACGTCACTTCCACTGTAGTCAGTGGGAGCTGTTAGCATTCTCCAGTGGGAAAACTGGACTCACAGGAATATCAGAATATCCAGAGGTGGGTGGTTAAGGAAAGAAGTCAATAAAAGACCTTAAGAGCATCACTCACCAGCTAGCATGCACCCTATCGTTAAGCATGATGTAGCAGGCTCTTCTCCTATCAGGCCACCTGATAACCGCTACTCCAACCCCAAGGTTGTTGGCTTCTTGTGAATCAGCCCTCCAGCCAGGTGACACATTTCCACCTCTTTGGAGGGAAACCAAGGGGCTAACAAACAATAGTTTGCCAATCTCATGTTGGGGCTTCAGCCTGACTCCAGATTCACTAGTCCGCTCCCCTTCTGTCAGGGGGATTTCTGCCCCACCTTCCCCATTAGACTGGTAGGGGAACCTAGGCCCTCCCTCTCCAGTGGACTCCAGTCCAAAGCCCCTTTAATAAGCAGCCAAGGCCTATGTAGATAGGCCTCTTGCTGCCTCCCAGGACCACTTCCTAGCGTCACCTGTCTTAGGCCTTTCTCACAGCTTCTGCCGAGACTCAGTGTACCACCACTTCTCCCCTCCCCACCTAGCTCACTGCAGAGCTTCCTAGCACTTTCTACTACCCAGCTGGCTGTATAGCAGGAGAGTTTTCCCTGCTCCTGTCACAAAGTAGTCCTAAACCCAGCAGAATGTCTGCAAGCCTCTCTACCAACACACAGAATCCTGAGCAGACTCACTTCCTCTCTCTTTGCCTTGATAGCTGCCTGAGGCTCCCCACTGCATGCCTAGCTTCCTTGAGGACAGCCATGCCTGCCAGCGGCCTAGCTCAGCACCCCAGCTTCAGACAGGCATCTCTCACTGAATGAGAGCCAGCAGCCTTGTCTCTTTCCTAGCCAGCCCACACCTGACCTGGGTGAGCCCCTTTAAGCCTCCCTCCAGACTTGAGGGTGTACTGCAGGTGTAGCAGGGCAGGACTGATTGAGCACACAGGCTCTCATTAACCTCTTATGGCCCAGTTTGGGGTAGGGCTGTCACCTTTCTAATTGCTGGTAAACATATTCTTGAGGCCACACTCAAGGTCAAGGTCAAGGCCCCGGCCCTGCCTCTTCCCCCAAGGCCCCACTGTCATCACTCACTGGATGGTTTTAAGGAGCCTGCTTGCAGGGAGGAAGTGGGCCCAGCTGAGCAGGGACTCAGGTTAATGAGCCGGCATCTCCCCCCAACCCATGATAACTGGACTTTTGGTTTGGGTGCCATAAAAAAAACCCAGCATCTGGCAACCCTAAATGGCACCCAGACACAGAAGCCAAAAAACAGACTATCTGGGTAAAACCCGGCCGGGTGGCAATCCTCGTTTGGGGTTCATACACCCCATAACAAGAACACAAGGAATTTCTTGGGGGGGACACTGGTTAAATCTTGGCACATTTGCCGCCTTCATTCCCTGTCAGGCATCGTCTTTATTGTGGATTTTGCTCCCACACATCATTATAGTTGTTTACATACCATCACTAGCAATAATAATAATGGATACGTAATAATTCCTCATTTGAATGTGACAAACGGCTTCTTCTCGCAGTAAAAATAAATACACAGGGAAAGGGAAAATACATCATTGTTACCAGCAAATGAGGCATAGTGCAAGAAATTAAAATGTCTGGCTGATAGAAAAGGAAAAACCACCCTTGGATGGAAGCCTTAAACCAAAAGGCAGAAGGATCATTTACTGAACACAAGAAAAATTATTAGGGAAGAAGGATAATTAAGAGAAATGGAAATGTTCGCTGAAGTTCTGTAGAACTGAGTACACACAGGCACATAATCAGATTCCGAATAAGAACACAGTTTAGGATCAGACAACGTACTTAACACCTATTCACAGGCAACCTGTTTGTGTTTATTTTTTTATTCATAGATTTCAACAATAAACAATGCCCATACAAAAACACTCGATGCGGCTTATCCAGTGATTAACCTTCCCCTGACAGAAGGTAGCAGCTCAGGTTAATTTTCACTTGACTGACACAGAACAAACTGAGCCCTGCACTCTCCCCTTCTTTGTGTTACAGCTGATCTTGCTCTCGTTGAAATCAAGGGTAAATTCTCATTTAGTTCAATGGGAATGGTTGAGTAGCCCATCAGTAATACTATAACCCCCAGGTATCACATTCTCTGTATGTACACATGTGCATCACATAAACTCAATTTATTAGGCACTTTTGGTTGCCTGGACTGCACTCTGCCAGGTCTATGCCTGATATCCCCCACCCCACCCTCCAGTTTCAAACGGATGCCATTTCTTAGCAGAAAAGAAAAAGAAAAAAGAAAGAAAAATAACCCATCATAGAAATGTTTCCCAATTCCCTTGTGTGACTGGGTGCTAGGGTGACCAGATGTCCCAATTTTATAGGGACAGTCCCGATATTTGGGGCTTTTTTTTATATGGGCTCCTATTACCCCTCACGCCCTGTCCTGATTTTTCACACTTGCTGTCTGGTCACCCTACTGGGTGCACAGGTCATTTAGTGTCCACAAAGTGGACCCCAAACCCCGGGCCGGTGCGTCCCACTAGTAGTGTCTCTTGGCAGCCCTGCTGGGCCAGTCAACGACCTGGGATTTCAGGGGTTAATTCCTTGCCGGGAGTTCAAAGGCAGCACAGGGAAGCTACCAGCTGGGAGCTAATTAGGCAGCCGCTGAGCTTATTTAGGCCCAACACCTTAAAAGACAAGGAGAGCAAATGAGGTTGGCAGTGGGCAGAAGTCTGTATGAGGAGTTGTGGGAGAGAATAGGGGGGTAATGTTTTTTGTTTTGTATTTGTGAGTGTTTTATTGCCTGCACAGCAAGGATGTGCAGCTACAGAGGCATTTAAGGAGGTGGAGCCAATTTACATTAGGCAAAGACACGTTCAATAAAATCCTACATGGAGAGGGTGATTTGTGCACTGTTCTGCCCTGACCTTGTTCCACCCCCTTCTCTTCCCCACTTTGCTGCAAAAGAAATTACACTGGGCTCAGGCCGAGGATGGGCCATGTTCAGAGCGAAACCAGTGATGGGTTTATCTGAAGTCTTAGGGCCCTTCAGAATTTAAGTCACTTGAAAGTCAGAAATCTCCCCCCCCACACACTTCCAATGAAATGAGGCTTTTATTTCAGCTCAGGCATCTCATAAGATACTATGCCTTAAACTCATTCCATTCTTATGTAGGCAAAAGCTATTCTACCTAGACAAAAAGGTATTTTATAGGATTTTGGAGGGTGGTTTTTTTTTTTGTAATGTATCAGTCAGATTTACCTCTCCCTCTGAAGGCTTAGACTCATCGTATTGAAAGAGCTTTCCTGTGCCAGTGCAGGGAGAGGTGTACAAAAACTAGTACTTATACATTCTTTTAAAAAAATAAATCTCTAAAACAGCCTGTCCATAAAATGTGGCATATCCAGACTACATGGTGGTGTGAAGTGGGATAAAAGTTTTATTGGCATTTGTTAGGGAGAACTTATTACATAACTCACAAGGTTTGACTCCAGCCACCCCAAGCTCAGACTCATGGTCTCTCTAGACTATACATATAAAACTTATCAATATTAAAAATGTTTTATTATACTTTTAAGATTTGCTTTACACAGCAGCCACAACAATAATTTGCCGCTGTCTGTTTTGAATAGTTGGGATTTAGTTAGACACTGAAGCAGAAACCTAAGATTTGATTCATCAAAAGGAGTCAAGGTTTCCCAGGTTCTGATTTTCTCCACCTTTTGTGCAGGTTCTTAAGCTGTTTACAAATCCCTGAGGATTAGCTGCTGGCTTTTGGCAGTGTCTCTGGCTAGCTGCTAAGCCTGCAAAGATGGCCAAAAGCACACTCCTTTTTTTAAATGTAATTCTTTTTGCTACTCTAATAGTGACGAACAATATTGCTGAAAAATAGGCAGTGAGGCAGTCATACGAAACCACATCATAATAAGTGATTGCTATTCATTTTTGGTGTCAGATGCATGGGGTGACAGTGAAACAACTCAAACCCCTGATTCTCAGAAATGTTGGACCCATTCAGTTATGAGACCGTAGAGCATTCAAGCAACCAGCTCCTTAAAAGAACCTGTAATCTATTTTTAAACCACTATAAAAGGGAGATTTAAGTTAAGGAGCCAAAGTTTTCATTTCAGTGAGATGTCTTACGTGAGCCTTACTTTGAGTTCATGTCTACGGACCAATTTACACAAGATTAGCTAACATCTGAAGAACAACAAACACAGTAGTTTCTCCTGCTCTTGAGACAGGAAAAACAGCAGCAGAGAAATTGACAACTAGCCCTATCTGAGCAGGCTTATTCATTAATCATTATTGTTGCTATTATTTCGAGTGTATTTATGTACACGCATGCACATACCTGAAAAGAGCCTCAAACTTGTGTGTCCTGTCGTGCACAATGACAGAGTGAAGAAGGCATCTATATTTAATGAAATTCAATTATATTATTACTCACTCTTTTCCCAAAGTGAAATGTTTTGACTTTGGTTTTCTTTTATATTAGAAGGGAGGAGGGAATCTCTCAATGTGCATATAATTAATCATGAAACACTGTGCTTTGTTTCAGCCTCGTAGTGACTCAGAACTTTCGTGCTCATTAAAAACTAGTTCAACCTTTACCTTTATTTCCGAGTGACTATTAATGTCACTTGTGTGACACGCTGCAATGAGGAAAGGTCCCTTTAGGCCTGGTCTACACTAGGACTTTAATTCGGATTTAGCTGCCTTAATCCGAATTAACCCTTCACCCGTCCACACTACAGAGCCAGTTAATTCGAATTAAAGGGCCCTTTAAATCGATTTCTGTACTCCACCTCGACGAACGGAGTAGAGCCTAAATCGATTTTGTTAATTCGAATTAGGGTTAGTGTGGACGCACACCACCGAATTACTGTGTTTAAGTTAATGGGGTAGTGTGGCCGCACACCACCGAATTAATGTGGTTTAAAACCGAATTAAGGTGCTTAGTGTGGCGCGCACAATCGAATTTATACAACCTGTTTCCCAAATTCGAATTATCTAAATTCGGATTAATCCTGTAGTGTAGACATACCCTTAGTTCTACAGTAGTGGAAAGGTCTGGATCATGTAGCCAATGTCATTTCACTCTAACGGTATCATCCATAATACATTGTTCTAATGAAAAATGCACAGGAGAAATCAGTGTGAGGCTCTGGCAGTTGTGATTACTTAACAAGCCTAGGTATCAGGGGAGAAAACTAAACCTTTTTGTTTAAACCATGAAAGAAGATACATGATAGAGGGAAACTGAGCCTTCCAGCCAATAAAAATGGGACAGCACAAAGTTGGTAAATACTGCTCAGCAATATTATTCAAAAATAAAAGCAGAGACTGGAAGTTTTATCTTTCTGTCATGCTAAAAGCTCCTGGTATGAGGGAAATTGCTACAAGGCCATTGTAAAAGAGGATGGAATTAAATTCTAGATGGAAAATCCACATACTGGCTGCAATCTTTTAGAGAATACAGGTATAGGTACAAACCCAAATAATCCTCACTACCAAGTGGTCATCTAGTCTTCCAACAATAATGTACCAATCCAACTCCTTTTGAAGTTAATGGCAAAAACAGTGTCAGGCCTTTAGTTAAACAAACTCTCCATTGGACCACTTCCCAGTAGCCTCCCCCAGTGGGATTTACATCCTGTAATGTCAAGAACTGCTCCATCTCCCAGCAAACAGTAAGCGCAATCACCTCTCCCTAACTCTATTCCAAAATAGCTATAGACATTAACTCCCCGTGAGAGTCATCCAGCAGTCGATGACATCAATGATTGCTTGACTGGCATCAAGCGCGCCCACTCAAGTGCAGCCATCCCCTAAGCAGGAATGTATCTCCAGGCTGCATCTCTGACCCCAGGGCTGAACAATGCTGGGCTGTCGTAAGAAATACTCTGCGTCTGTGTTTCTCACCATGAATTTGGGTAAGCTTTCACATTTCAAGGGTCACGATCTTCTCAGGCTGATCAATTTTGATGGGAGAGATGGCTCCCAACCCCTCAGCTGTGATAGCATGTCTGAACAAGCCCACCTACCCCAGGGAAATAAAAGCCTAACATGAATCCAGTCTCTTTGACTTTAACCAAAAGCCCAAACCCTGAAGTGTCCACTGTCATTAAATGGAAAAGGGTCACAAGGAGCAGGAGAAAGAGGCTTTGTACATTTAGCAGGAGTTGGTCCCATTGCTTGCTCTTTATGTACTCTCACCTTGTGTGAACCATCTTTAAGCTGATGCTCAGCTGTGTCCTTGGCAGTTTCCTGCTGCTCTCCTCCAAACTAGACAGATGACAGTGTCCAGCAATCCACCTGTGCCACCCCTTGTGTTTGTCTCAAAAGTGTTTAAAAAAAGGGAGGGGGGGAGCTAACAACCAGGCATGTGAACCTGTCCTTCAGCCTGAATACAAGACCCGCCACAGCCCATCCCTCCTGGTATCCTGAATCTTACAAGCGCGGGAATGAACACAGAGACTGATCCAGCTCTAATTCAGAATAATGGATGTTGAAATATTGGAGCATGGGACTCAGAGGATAAGATCTAGAAGTAGGTAAAGGATTTCCCATTGCCTGGAGGAATAAGAATTCTTCCCTGGGGCGGTAAGAAGGCAGTATGTTTCCCATAGTGCTATGACAGGGCATGCTTGCCCAGTGAGGTGCTTCCACAGTGTAACACTGGGCCCCGCACTCTTACGGTTTGCCATATTGCTTACTAAGTTATGTCATCCTGAGAAGGGAACATGCTCTGTCTCTAGCTGGTCATGCCACTCACTCTGCCCTGCTGTCATGCAGCACTGAGCTTAAGCATGCTGGCCATGGAGGGGATAGAAGCAGCTATATGGTATGAGAAAATTATGCAACCAGCATTTCCTCTCTCTGCTCCATTCCCGTGTGACCAACCCCCATCTATATGATATTCCACAATTTTCCTTCCCCTGCTCCCAATTCTATTCTACATGGCAGAATAGATCATCTGGGCTTTATGTAATAGTGCACTTGGGACTTATTATTATCCCCCAAGGACTTTACAACCAAAAATCCAATAGTTAGCTATTAACAGAGGCCACTGTATGAGAGAGAAAGAGCTAAGAGTGAAACTGGGTCTGCAGTTAAGAGCATGTAACTGCAATAATTCTTGAATTTCCATGACTGATGAAATGAGACTGCACTGGCAGAGCTGGAGTGAGGATGGAATATGCTACACAGTACTTTTATAAAAGAACAGGTTTGCATCATCCACAGGGCTACAGAAAGACAATGATTTATGTGAGCCAGAATTTTGGCAATACTTCCACATTTGTTCTATTTTCCCAGAATTGTTGGGCCTGTGATTGTGCCAAGCTCCAGATGGTGGATTCACATCCACACTATGAGAAATTAGGCTTAGATCCCATCAAGCCTCTAATTTATAGAAGTTTTTGATTCAAGACAGTTCAGAGTAAACAGTATTCCACAGCTGAGATATTTGGTAATCCAAGGTGGGAGAAAATACACAGAAGCTTTCAAGAAACAACTGTGCTGTGGTTATAGATGCTAATTTAACACTGCAAGAATTTAAAATACATCAGCTACCTTGGACAAGACAAGAAAGAAAAATACTCCAGAACACACTAATACATAAGAAAAAAACATAGGGACTAAGGATCAAATTCAGCCTCAGTGGCCATAGGCATCCACCTGGCAGCACATATATCCTGTATCCCTCTCAATCAGGTTCACGGCAAGGCATGGCACAGAGACAGCATTTGCTGCTCTGGTGGGTCACCTACACTGTCTGTAGACAAAGGAAATGTCTGTCTGGCATATGGTACTGTAGATCACCTACTGCTCCTGTCCCACCTCCCAGGGGCTGCAGGGATGAATGAAAATGCCTTTAAATGGCTCAGGTCTCTCCTCTCAGACCAAACCCAAGGAGTCCGTAGGGGCAACTCTTCTTCTAGCTCCAACACTCTCAGACAGTGAATCCCACAAAGCTCAGTCCTCTGCCGTTCCCTTTAATTATTCAACATCTAGATGAAGGCAGTGGGAGAGCTAATGAAACAACATGGGCTGAAATGCCAGCAGTATGCAGAGCTCTACATCTCCTTTAAGTTGAACCTAAACTGTGCCACTTCTCCAGCTTTCTGAATGCCTAGCACAGCAGTTTCCAAACTGTGATCCATGTACCAACCATGGCTGGTCTCTTGAGCACCTGCTGGTGATCAGTGGGTAGCAACCTAGACTATGGTGGTACCTTCTACCTTTGGTTCTAGTGCTCAGAATTCTCAGAACAAAAGTTGCACCAAAAGGGGTGCACTCCATCTCTTGTTGTCTCACTTGATTTGTACCCTTCTGAGACATTAAAGACGAATACTCGTGTTAATGTTGCTTTTTTTTTAAACACTAACCAGATCCTATTTTTACTCTTACAACTAACTCTGTTGAAAGATTATCTTTGGGAACAGCTTAGTCCTTTCTGCTCCTACTTGATCTAAAGGCATATGACCTGTTCAATGTTGAATGAGCAAATATTATAAGTGGCACAGTTCTTTCACAGACCCACTCTAACCTTTTGACGTATCACTCTTCCAAGTTTATAGAAGTGCTCAGAGATTAGGATAGATGGAAGGAAATGGAGATGCAGCGCATGGCCTCTGGCCTAACCTATCATTTTGATATAGAAAGGATGGTCCGATGGTTAGGAAGACAGCCTGGGACAAGAGACCTGCATTCAATCCTCTGCTCTTCTGTAGATACCCTGTGTCAGCAAATCACTTAGCCCCAGATCCACAAAGGTATTTAAGCTCCTGACTTCCACTGAAATCAGTAGAAGTTAAGAGTCTAAATACCTTTGTGGAACTGGGCCTTAGTCTGTCTCTGCCATAGTTTTACATAATAATGAGAACCATATAAGTATCTAAGGTAGATATGGAAGAATCAAATTAAGGTGTCTTTAAAAGAAAATTAAGGCTGACTTCTATTTGAGTTTGATGCTGAAGTGAAGAAATTGCTCTGCATCCTTATTTCAGACTATTCATTTTCTCCTTAATCCATCCTCCCAGTTGTTCCCTGGACCTAGGCTTCAAAAGATTTGTCACAAAATTTCAGTCCTAGCCTTTTCAGATTAAAAAGGAAGATAATTGGGATAAACATTTCTTCCAGTTTGACAAATTGTAGCAATCTGACTTTATCTTATATTTCCTTTTATTCTGGTAACTCTGATCTCGGTTAGTAAAATTTGCTTCTTGTTGATGATTTGCGTGAAATTATCCTATAGCCCAGATCAACAGCAACCAGCCTCCATCTCTAGTGTTCCTCTCACAATTATTTTCAGATATTTTTCTTAGGCTCTAGACATAGGCAAAATCCAGTGGTGAAGAGCTGCTGTTTGTATCAGCAAAAGCCAAAAGTTTGGCTGCTTTATCTCACCTTGCTTCTTGTCCCAGCTGAAATCAGGAAATGCAGAGGCAAAGTGGTTTATTATTATTGTTTATTAAAAGAGATAAGTTAAAAAAGTTCCAAACTATTTTGGACCCACAAAAAGATTCAGGTAGGGCTTGATTTGGAAGTTTAGGTCAGTTCTTATTTTATCTGGATCAATTCCTCCATCCCATATCGCAGACATGGAATCCATATAGTTTTTATCAGAATCAGTTCATCAATAGTCCTAAACCATATAATTAATCTCTCTTTAGCTACTTGAAAACTGCCAGCAAATTTGAAATCTGTCATGAAAATTTCAAGGCTAAAGAATCTAAATATAGCAAGAGGCATTGTTGTTAATTATCCTGCCATTACTAACCTTTTTTACTTCACTTAAGATACTTCCTAAGTTGTATCCATTCTTTTTTAGAGCCACAAAGATCATCGGAATTTTAATTAATTCTAATCAGGATGTCTGACCCAGGATTGCACAGAGATTGTTCTCCTTGACTTAGTAATAAGTGCTTGTCTCGGCTGCTGTCTTTCAATTTATTAGTGGTATTTGGTACCATGAACCACACAATTATGATGGCCTCCAGTTGGATGCAGGTCTTTCTGAAATAATTGTGGATTGAGTTTCTTGTATTTAATTTGTATCATTATTGAAGTTTGCATCTTCCCTTTATTATGGGTGTTTTGTAACAAGCTAAATCCTGTTTGGAACCATTCATTATTACCATTAATATTACAGCTAGACTTGGAGTCTGAATCTACTCTCATTTATATCATAGCTATATCCTGCTGCAGACCTTTAGATTCATTTGTTTGCTTCAGCAAATGTCTTTGTAGAGTCTCTCTCAACTGCCCATGTGTTTGGCTGGTGTTAAACTTAGATAGCCAGAAACCTTCTGAAACCAGAGGCAAGAAAACACTGGGAGGAACCTTGTATCTTGTAATTGATATTCTACTTATACTTTGAGAATTCAGGTAATTGAACAACACCCACTCCAGTGCCAAAGAATCCTTTGTGAAATATTCAGCTTCACTCTGACAGACCCTACGGTTGGGCACTGGTGTTTCTCCATTGACTTCTCCTGATGTGTGTTAATGTAAGGGAAGGGAATCAGATCTCCAGAAATGCTGTTGGCAAGTGTACTAGTATCTTAGAGGGAGTATGGTGGTCTCAAAGATTCCAAAGCATTCAAGACTTCATGGGTTGAACCCAACACATTAGAAGCAGATTGTAACGTAATGGCTTTAGCCATGAACTTGTCCTCATGTGGCATGCCCACAGGTAGGATGAAAGACTGCTGCCACCTAGTGCAATGTCCTTTATCTCATATGGTAGAGGCCTGTGGTTTTGGAACTGAAGGAGTAAGGTTCTTGTGCCCTATGCCCCAGTTGTGTGTTTGTGATTTATCTACTCATTGTGTCTGTGCAGAATGCCAAGGCCAGCAAGAGAGAGTGAAAAAGCACCATGGATCTCCAAAACATGAAATTAAAAGGCAAGACAAGCCTTTACTACAGCTACTGACAGGAGTGTTGAACATTAGAGATAAGAGGAACCACCGCCGCCCTCCTCCCCCCAAAAAGGGTTTGAAGTAGGACATTCCTTTTTTATTTAAAAACAAATTATATCCAATATAATAGAGAAGATAATGCTCAGTATAGAGCTGTGCAGAGGACAGAAGTTCTGCTTTGTGAAGGATTTAGCTCTAGTTTTACAGCTTCAGCGGGAATAGGGACAGCACATGTGAAAGAATAATAGCTGGTGGTTTGGGGAGTCAGGCTTCTTGGCTTGGTTCGTCCTCTCAAGGGGCCAGCTGCAGATTGCTTGAAACATGGGCCAAAAGTTTTATGAGGGGAGTATTGAGAAGTGTAGTGTTCTTTGAAAATTATGCAAATACAGGAACGGCAAACATGTTCTGCATAGCAGGACATCATGGCAGTATGATATTATACGACTGCAAGAATGAAGTTCCCTAGGAGCTCTCTGAATTTAATGAGCAGCATCATATTACTGATGCTCTTTATTAATGATATTTAGGCTAACAGAAAACATGTTGTGGGGATAATAAACAATCTGAAGTTACACAAAAAGCAGTTGTGGTAATGCTTCATTATTAACATGTGAAAAAGCCAAGGCCAACATTTCCTGCAGATAGACTCCTAAACATAGGTACTGGAACTAGGGGTGCTGCTGCATTCCCTGGCACAAAGTGGATTCCATCATATACAGGGTTTACAGATTGGTTGAATAACTCTCAGCACCCCCACTATAAAAATTGTTCCAGCACCCCTACTCCTAAATCAGTACTTAGGCACCTAAATCAGTGGTCTGAGCTTCCACTGAAGTCAATAGGAAATGTTCAGTGCTTGGCCCTTATGAAAAATCAGATAATTTATTTAGGTGCCTAAATACAGACCTAAGAGTTTCAATTTAGGCACCTATTTTTGAAAATCATGGCCCAAATGCCCTTTGTGACAGCATCATTCTATATTACTGCTTTTAGTAGTACAGCAGTATTACTTACATTAACCAACAGTTGTCTTGTTAAAAGTGATTCTGAATGAGCTGATAAATGCTTCTATTCCATTCTTTGAGGATAGGACAAGAAGCAATGGGCTTATATTGCAGCAATGGAGATTTAGGTTGGACATTAGGAAAAGCTTCCTAACTATCAGGGTAGTTAAGCACTGGAACAAATTGCCTAAGGAAATTGTGAAATGTCTGTCATTGGAGGTTTTTAAGAACAGGTTAGATAAACACCTGTCAGGAATGGCCTAGTTATTATTTAGTCCTGCCTTGAATGCAGGGGACTGGATGAGATAACCTAGTGAGGTCCCTTCCAGGTCTACACTACTATGATTATCATCCTCATCAGCTAATGATCTTAAAAACAAAGTACTTCCATTGAACAGAAAATCCATGTTGTGACTTTGGGACAAAAAGTCCTGGACAAAAATGCTCTTTGCATATAATATGCTGTGATACCTTTCATATTAAATAGGTAAGAACGATCATTTTAATCAGAGAAATATGTTGTCTGCAAAGTAACATATTTAAGTCATTTTCATCATTGATAAATGGTTCCTGTTGATTTGTTCTATTCTCAGTTCCCAGTTTAGTCAGCTGTAGTTTATTAAATCAAAGGTTGCCTTATAACATATCCCACTGTTCCTCTCCATGACAGAAACAAACATTAACCTTTATGGATACATCCATACAGTTTTGTCAAAGGAGACATCAGACCTTCAGGCTGTAATAATCCAATGTGAAACTACAGAGCTTCACATGATGAGGTATTCAAATGTGAGCATTGATTGTCCAAACCTGTAGGCTTATAAAGCAAAGTATAATTTTTTAAGATGCTGTTGCCATATTTAAATTCCCATATAGAAAACTTAGTATGTGATAGCATCTTCTTCCTCAACTTATTTACATAACCTATATCAACTGCTGTGCCTATGACATTACCTAGAGAGAAAAAAGGAAGTAGAGTAGTATTTTTAAAACCATATTTAGGCTTAATTAAAAAACCTATAGTGCCAAAGCTGGAACTCCTTATTCAGGATTTACTCCACCCATACTCAGGCAAGGGGAGCAGCATGGGCTGAGCCAGTAGCATCCATGAATAAACAGATTCCACCAATCAGAGCTCCCAATGACTTCATGGAGAGTTTTCCCATAGTAAATTCTGTCTAACACGGATTCTAGATTGTGAGCTGCCTGGAGCAGGGACTTTGTGTTGTTTGTACAGCACCTAATACAATGGGCTCCTGATTCCCAGATAGGGTCCTTAGGTGCTACCACAGTAGAAATGAAAACAAGTAATGATTTCAGGCTTTGGCCCCGTATCAGTAATTTGCTCTTCTGTAGGGACTCTTTTCTATGTCTCAGTGCTTTACAGACATTATTGGACAGAAGCCCACCGTGCCCTGTGCGGTTCTGTAGATAAATCATTTTTATTCTAATGTACAAAACAATCCACATTGGTGTCTAATGCCTGGTACTGGCTGTTTATATCCAGGTTTCTGCCTGTTTTTCCAGGATCTGATCCTGCACGTGCTTACTTACAGATAGCGGCTTTATTGCTTTCATTGGGATTCTTACAGGTTTGATTTTCAGACTGCACTCCAGTCTGTAGGTACCACTTTGGGCCCCCAATGAATTGAACCCTCAGTTCCACTGGCATATTTCATGCCTTTTCCCAGCAATTTATTGTGGGCATAAAACAGTCGGTGCAGTTTAGTGCAGTCTCTGAACTCTACCTGCATAACTGGAGGTCTACTTTGAAAATCAGATCTTGAGTGAGGACTGCTCCCATAAGGACAACTTCTTACAGGAGTGGACTCACTTCCTCTAGTATGGGCCTAGTTACTACTGTTGTAATTAGAGCTTCACCACTAACTACTAGCTGTTGGAAACTACGTCCAATTGTGACTGAAGCAACACTGGAAGCCTTTGTCAGACCAACAGGGGAAAGAAAAGTCTCCTTAAAAGAAGAGACTGTGACAAATACACCTCTACCCCGATATAACGCTGTCCTTGGGAGCCAAAAAATCTTACCGCATTATAGGTGAAACCACGTTATATCGAACTTGCTTTGATCCACCGGAGTGCGCAGCCTCCGCCCCCCCAGAACACTGCTTTACCGCGTTATATCCGAATTCGTGTTATATCGGGTCGCGGTATATCGGTGTAGAGGTGTATAACAATACACTGCAATATCCTGGATAAGCCCAATTGAACTGAGTTTGATATGCTGGGGGTCCATTATATTAAAAATGCAATTGTCTGTGTGTTATTGCATTTAACTTCTCTAGGAAGAGGGGGTATGCTAATGTATTTCCTCTGGTTATCAGCCCTTCGAAGTGATGCCCAGGATAGGTTTGCATCTACTAATTCAAACTGGATTCTCCAGGGACTGATAGACAAAGATAGAATTTTTGGATTAAAAAACCCTCGGTTTAAACTGACTCAGGGCCTTCTTTCTGATCCAGGAAATGTACAGGTACAAGGTGGGTCCCAATCCTTAGGGAAGAATTGGAAGGACTTTGGCCTACTGAGGCCCCAAAGGCAGAGTGCTTGTTCTGAGCCAATGCTGTGATGAACTTATGACCACAGGGAACACCCTGTTTGGGGTTTGAAAGACTAATCACCAACCAGAGTCCTTTGTTGGGGAGGGGCGGGGTCATATTTGGTAATTTTATTAACATGTATGTAGGTTCTTTTTAATATGTTGTCTCTGTAATACTTTTACCTTAAGAATAAATCTGCTTGCTTAGAAACAGCTGTGCGGTAACTTATAACTGTGGCAATCACTCTGCGTACCGTCTGAGGAAAGACGCAAAGCAGGCCTGCTTAGACAGTCTGTCTTTGGATGGGAAAAATGACCGTATTGTCAGGGTACTGTGAAGCCTAGAAATAGCCTTGTCAGAAGGAAGAGAGACTCATGTCTCCATCAAGAGAGACAATGGCTGGTGACCTGGAAGCCTAGAGGAAGTGCCCTTGCTGGACCATACAGAGGGAATACAGGTATAATTGCCCTGAACTGTAACGAAGACTACACACACAGTTTCCAAAGCGTCTGAGTCAGTGGTGTTTTGCAATTCTCTCTCATTGGCCATTGACAAAAAACACACAAATTGGAAGCATGAATCATAGCTTGATTTAGCTTGTCTCTTACTAATAAGTAGTAAGTTACTCAATTATTCCCCTCTCTGTAAGACTCAGCAGGAGAAGGACTAAGAGGCACATGATGGATCTAGAAGAAGAGGGAATCCAACTGAGTCATCTTGAACTTTGCAATCTCCTATTTTATTGTCTTGCTTTTAAATTTATTTATGCAAGAGAATTTCCTCTAAGGATTTCTGCACAACATACTCTCCTAAATTGGTTTTCAGCATCCATATATCATCCAGTCATTGGGAGGAAGAGGGCCTTTTGGCTAAGGCACTGGGCTAGGATTCAGGCTTCAGCTCCTGACTCTACTACAGATGTCCTGTGGGACCTAGGGCAAGTCACTTAACCTCTCTGTGTATTAGTTCATCTGCAAGATACAGATAATAATACTACCTAGATTTAGAAGCATGATGGAAGGATGACTGATTAATGTTTGTGAGGCACTCAGATACTAAGGTGATAGGGTAAGCAGATATATAAATAGATCTCTCTGAATAGTAGCTCTCTCTTCATAAATAAAGAGATCTATTAAATTCAAAGAAGAAATTGAAAGGATCAGAAACAAAATCAGTCCCAAATACTTTCTCCTGAAGCAGCAAAGGAAATATGCATTAGGTTGTGGATGTAGTTTATCAATGTCATGGTTGTTGTAGCACTCCACAATAGAACTGAAAGTACAAAAAAAAAAAAATCACTTGCAGGAATGTAGATATATTTCAAGTAGTGATTACATGCAAAACAGTGGCAGTATTCTAGAGAGACATAACGTAGCCCAAATGGCACATGGAAATAATCCAAATCCTTAAAAAAATCCACATGCATATTTTTATGCTATTGCAACATTCTATATAAACCTTTTGTAGTGTTGCAATATATCAGTGGGGTAATGCACCTTATTGACCTAAAATGCCTACAAGTACTGCCTGGCTAAATTACAAAACTCTAAACTCATTTTGCAGAAAGTTGCAAAATCCAAGCAGACAGGGTCTATTTCAAAGGAAGAATTTGTTATCAGTGAAAACAGATGTGTGGTAACAAAACACAGATTAAATATTGATGAGATCCAAAGTTCCATGTGGTAATATACCAACCTTTGCTATTGGGACAGAACAATGACAAAGCTATTTGGAAACAGTTCTGCAAAAGTGTGTTGAAGATCTGTTGAATTTTGAAGAATTAAAAAAAAAAAAATCAGTTAACCAGCTTTTAGTACCATTCTATTCTATTGCATCCTTGTGAAGT
The DNA here is from genome assembly GCF_002925995.2 of Terrapene triunguis. NCBI lineage: Eukaryota > Metazoa > Chordata > Testudines > Emydidae > Terrapene > Terrapene triunguis. The sequence goes on along the minus strand of NW_020664418.1, from coordinate 37,037,751 downwards.
AGAAAGCAAATCAAGGCAATGTCATACTTGATGATCTATTCTATTTCTATTTTATGATGCTGATATAATTTTAAAGGACCAAGAATGTTTTTCAGTATTGTACATAGTGAAGTTTTACAAAGGCTAAAATTTGTTTTTATACAATACAGTGCCTTTCATAATCCAGGAGTCCGAAGCACTTTTACAAAGTGATTAGGTTAATGCTAGCAGAGCATGAAGTATATAGGCAAATGTTGTAGCAATTATCAGTTTAGCAATAGCTTCCACACATCCTTGGACTGTAGAACCATGAAAGTAATTTTACATTCATATTGGTACTTTTGGGTACTGTAATGGGAAACAAACTAATCAAAATATATATGTTATTTTTACTAAGAAGTTAGCAATATAGCATACTATGCCGGGCATGATTATGGTGATAGCCAGAGGATTTGCTTATAATAATCAATAAACCTTGAATAAGTATTCTAGATCATGATGACCAATGGATCTATAAAGAGTTCAAACCCATCCCCTAAGTCTAAGGAAATGAATATCACCACAAGCTATCTAGAAAAGTTGTGCTCCCCATAGGAAGATCATAGAGGACTTCTTGCCTGCGAATTGTTCTATGATCAGATAAAGTTAGAAACAAATGAAAATAACTTGCCAAATATATTTCTCAAGGTGTATCTATTTGATACCCATCTTGATATCCTCTAATTCTCTGAACTGCAGCCCTAAAAGCACAAACGCAGGAATAAATGAATTTGTGGGCGACAACATCCCCTCCAGAATCTCCCATAATCTGGACCTGACAAATCTCAAAGCCAAAGAAAAGATTTCCCTTTACTTCATAGGTATTTGGATTAGGCTCTCTGTGAGCCTCAAACATTCCTGTAGAATAAGAAGAGAAATAATGATATAAATCAGGTCTTTCCATTTCCCAGCTGACGGAGTACACTCATTTTGTAACCAAAAGGTAATAAAAAGAGCAACTCACATTAAAAGTCTACAAACCCACATGGTTATTACTAGTCAGACCAGCAGCACCAGCTAATAAAAGTTGCTATATGAAATATAGTTCCCATTTTATAAGTTAATACTCAACTTTTTCTCCTTTAAGCTCTTTCTCTGACAACTGCAACCAACACTCCATCCTTCACAAAGCCTGGGGCACAGAATATATTTTACACAAATATTTAAGATGTTATGCAGTATTTTACTTGAAGGGCCAGATCCTCAGGACTGGACCTTTAGTGCATGGTACAGTTAGAAGTGGGACCAGGCAATGCTCTTTAAGGATCTCTGATCCTCACTGTTGACCACCAATTCAGCCCTGGGTAGAAATTTAGAACATTCTCGGGGCTGCTCTGAATTGCATCACTTGTGATGACCTCCCCCAAGATCAGAACTCAGCAGTCCTTCAGTCATACCCCTTTCCTTCCAGCCACGCCCCTTAGGAGTGGGGTGACTGAGGCCAGGCAGGATAGCGGTGACTTGCAAGCAGATATATTGTCTATACAGCACCTGGGGATTCCCCTAGCGCAGGGGTTCTCAAACGTCATTGTACCGTGACCCCCTTCTGACAACAAAAGTTATTACATGACCCCAGGAGGGGGGGGACCAAAGCCTGAGCCTGCCTGAGTCCCGCAGGCAGGGGGGCCAAAGCCGAAGCCCAAGGGCTTCAGTCCCATGTGGGGGGCCTGTAACCTGAGCCCCGACCCACAGTTTGAGAACCGTTGCCCTAGTGTATGAAACAATCCACCCTGCCCTGCCCTCAGTGGCAGCACTTTACACGTGCTTTTCACAGGTGTACAGGTAGTAGAGAATCAGATCTGTATACTGCAGTAACAAATTAGGCACAATGTACATAAAAAAATCACGCATTTTGGGTTTACCACACAATGGAAGAGAGAGAGAAAGAAACAACCAAATAGCCAGGGGAAAAATAAAAAGGCTTTCCAAATCACACTGTTGTTTTCATTTCAAGAGATGTTTAAACCATCTTCTTAGCAAGTAAATACATCTGATCCCATTGTCTGGCAGGGGGAAAAACAAAATGGAAAAGTTAGTAGATAGGTTGGCTGTTAAAAAAATCTGGTAACAGAACGTGCACCATGTTGTGGGAGCAGAGTGCCAAAGTGAGGCTGCAACAGGTCTGGTTTTGTTTCCTCAATGATCAGTTGAAACTAAAAATAAATGCTAAGACTCCTTCTGAAAGTGACCATTTGAAGGTCCCTGTCACTTCCTGTTTAGGCCCCAAATCTTGATGATGTCACTTTAAAGCAGTCATGCCTGCCTCTGGAAGCATGACAAAAACTTACAGTTGGCGGGCACCTCCATTTCAAATTGCCTGTTTGTTTCTCAGCAATCATCACAGTTCGCAGCTGCACTGTCACCTGAAGTGTGAAGGGACACAATTCGTCTTTGGTGAGGAACATCCCATTCTCCAAACTGGCGCTTAGTACCAACAGAACACCATCCATCAGTTCTGAAGCCCCTCTTTCAGAAGGTGAATTGATTGATTCCTTCCATTGTTCAGAACAAGTGCTCAGCCCAGTTCTTGTGCTTTTGGCCATACAGTCAGCGTGAGGAGGCAGTGGCAAGTTGGCAGGGTGATTTTTTTAAGCTTCTTGGTTAGCTCTTTCAGCCACTTCCACATAGCAAGGGTTGGAAGTGGGGCCTGGAAGCTCTGAAGCCCACCCCAGTCCCTAGACTTCAGAGCTTGAGCTGCATCCCAAGCTGCAACTTCAAAGGGCAGCCTCCAACACTGGGTTGCAGAGACACACTCCTACGGGCTACAAAACGCAGTGTCAACAGACTCTGAATGAGCAAGGTGAGGCCAGGGAACCACTGCTATGTAGATCCACCAGCCATTACCTCCCCACCGAGTGAAGGTGCAATAGCAGCAGGGAATATGGAAGCCTAAATCTGTAGCAGTAGTGCCAGGGAGCAGCCTCCCTACCACTCCATAGCTTGTGAGGAACTGTCCTTTCCTCTCTCCCGTGCTGCCCCTATGGACACCCTCAAGCCATGCCTAGCTATGGTCAAGTCATGACACAAATGTGCAGACACCTGAGCATCCATGAAAAAATATGCAGATGTAGCACCATGGTAATTAGGCCTCTGATAAATTATAAAAACCACCCCATATTTACCATGAAGATTTGGATTTCTATAGGGGGGGGAAATAAAGAAGAAAGAATTCTTCTGTCTGGGCTCTTGACTCACGTGGGATTATGGGTTGGGAGATTGATTCATGAGTCCTGGAAATCATTCGGAGTAGCTTCAAGAATGGTGCCAGTTTAGCTACCAAAGTTGTATCATTTCCATGTGGGTCGTCCTTCCCAGCAAAGGAATGCAGACTAGGGGAAGGCTGCTCCTGCTGCCTGTAAAGGTTACAAACACATCTGTAATGTCTTTCCTGGCACCCCTTTAAAGGTCTGTCGATGCCGACTCCAGCAAGATATCCAACTTGCTGCAGAAATCAGTAAGATTTGGATGTGGTCATTATTGCTTCCCAAACAAGCATTTCATAATGATCACATATTTCACTGAACAAATTTAGAAGCAAACCATCTCAGAGACAAGAGATGAGGGAAGGTGGTAAAATTAATATAGACCCAAACACAGTCAATGGTGAGACACAATTTATTTGTTCAGAAGTTCTGGGCCAGATCCCAGCTCATGCTAATGTCCCTTTGTATAGCTGGAGCAGTGCCAGGGGACCCAAAAGAAGCACTAAAGGGTGTATCTTCCGCAGGCATAGAACTGGCATAGCTGGTTCTACTGCTGTGCAGGCTACATCTCAGGAGCAAGAGAACATGTCAGGAATGAAGCACGTGGTACTCTAGAAATCATTGGCAGCATAGTAGCTTCTAGTGGTTGTTAGAAGCCAGGGCAAGTTAAAGCTGTCTGTAGGCTGCTCTAACTTGTACCTGTGGCTAGTGTGACCCCTGATAGCCCCATAACAGCAAGGGGAAAAAGGCCATTTAGAACTACCTTTGTATCCCTGCAACAGCTACATTGAGCTCTACTCCAGCACAGCTGAAGATTTAGCCCATTAAACCCAATTCTTCTGTTCTTTACTCTGGTGTAAGTAAGGAACAATGCCATTGAAAGTAATGGAATTATACTGATGTCAAACCAGGGTACACAAGTGTCACTGAGTGTTCTACTCACCACTGGAGCACCTCCTTCTGGCCACATTTGGGGATGAGCTCTGCCAGGCCAATGCCCCTTCCTGTGGTCGCACTCCATCACTCTCTCTGTGTCATACTCTCCTCAGGACTTAATTGCTCTCACTTCATGGCTTGGCCCTCCAGCCAGGTCACTGTTGGTCTCCCCTTCTGGGGAATCAAAGTCCCTCAGGACCCATTATCCCAGGCAATCTTTCCATTCACTGCCCCTTAATGGCACCACTACCCAGGGGCTGGTAGTGGGACCAAGGCCTGCCCTCTATACTGGGTTCCAGCCCAACGACCCTACAACAAGTAGTCATGGTCTGCACAGTCCTGAACCTTACTGCTGTAGCCTTGGACTACTTCCTATCTTACTTTCTCTCACCCTGAGAGTGATTGCAGTTTCTCTCCCTGCAGCCCTCTTCTGTTCTCAGCTACTAGGCTTTATACAGGCCCTTCCTGTTCCTGTCCAGCTGAGTTTTATCTGTAATTAATTCTCCTTGCTCCCTGGCTCCTCCTCCAGGTGCAGCCCAGATGGTTAATTGGCCCACATAGCTGCCTTCACCCCTTCAGGCTCTGTGTGGGGTGGACACCCCAGCACCGGTGAGAAGGAGAATCGGGCATGTTTTCTCTTGATTCAGTGTGTAATTTTTGGTTAAGATGAGCACATAGACACAGAAACGTTTTAGCAAGCAAAAGTTAAGGGTGCATAAAGCAAGCAAAATCAATGGTAATCAAAAATATCTAGGGAGACCAGCCATAAGTCACATACCTATGTGATATGAGCTGCCCCTGTGTTAGTGCTTCTGTAATATTCCGAGTTAGTCATTCCATTTCAGAACTTCAATTTTAGAGCTAACCTATAGTAATGTTCCATCTTGCTGCATTTCATAAAGCTGATTGTACATATGAGTGCTCAGTATATGCCGTAAAGTGGCAGTGATGCTGTTTTCCCTATTAGCTGAACACAGTCTCAGTCCATGTAAGTCTCAAGCTGTGAGAAACACATTTTTAGATGCTGTAAACCAAGGTTAGACATTTCACACTGTAATCAGAACTGGCATCTTCCATGGAGCTCCTTTGCTATTTAAAAGCAGAACTGATTGTAAAGTAACAAGGTGATAGTATGAAAGAATGATTTCTCTAGCAGGAGCCCTCCTGGCATTACTAGATGACCTGCTCTAAAAGCTCTCATTTTAAAACAGCAGGGTAGACATTAAACATAAAACTCAAACCTGGAGAAAATCTCCAAATAGTCAAATAAATATATAAATAAACAGCAGTACCTCCCAACTGGTCCGGGGACTTCCAGATCTGTAATTCTTGCACTTCACTCTGTAATCTGTTCATCTAGCAGATTCTACTCCTTGCTCATAGTTCAGATTCATCAAGGTCAACATCTCCTTCCACTTCTCTGGAAATACGTTCTTCAAATGAGCAACCTGCAGCCTAATGCTCCTCACATATTACCCTGTCCTAGTGTGGTCATGCTTTATATTAGGGTTCTATTTATAAATGGTGTATAAAGAGTGAATAGATTATTAGTAGATGTTAAAAGCATGTTACAGATATGAGTAGCATGTGTTAGGAGCACCTCAGTAAAAGGTGTTGCAGATGGTATAAACCAAGATCATGACCAACATATTGACCTGTTGGACTCTAGACCAATCCATAACATTTAATTACCCATTTCTTGAAACATCTATTAATTCTTCACTTGGCCTTTATAAACTGTCTATAAATGTACCCTGGATATAAACGGTGACTGTAATATTAAAGATTGACATTTTACCTTTTCTTGATTTAAATTTCAATTTGGCAAACTGGGAATATAACCTGAGCAGTAGGAAATTTGCCCGATTATCGTTATCTGAACCACCAAGACATTACAGCAATTCACTGCCTTTGGCCCAGTGATTTCAATGTAGACACCTAAATCTGTCACTGTATTTAGACATGCAGAGCTCGATCCTGCATGATGCTGAGCATGCTGCCCTGCTCTAATAAAGCACTTCAGCACATGCTTAACTTCAAGCAGGAGAGTAGTCCCATGAGTTTGCTAAATCAGTGCAAGCCGCTCGGCACTATGCAGGATGGAACTCCTATGGGAGTGGCTTGATTTTCAGAAATGCTGAGCACTCAAAACCTTTTCTGAAGTTTAATGAGAGCTACAGGCTCTCAGCACCTTTGAAAATCAGGCCATTTTTGTAGGCGCCTAATTATGGAGGTAAGCGCCTGAGTTTAGGCATAGAGGGTATAATTTTTGCCCTTTATTCATACATCTCTAGCATATCACAGTATAACAGGTGTCTGCACAAATGCATAATGTGCAACCTTAATGTAGTTACATATTAGAGTCCCGTCTTGCAATTGTCCTGGTGTGGAATCCTGCTGGGTGAATGAGAGTGCATGAACATAGATGGTCCAGCTAATAGATCCCACTGCAAAGTGAGAGTCCAGAGGAGATTCCTTCATTGAAACAGCAAAGCTTGGGAGTGATTTTTTTTTAAACAAACCTTTCATGAAAATAGATCCTTCCTGCCTCTTTCACGAACCAGTTCTTTTTAATAATTCATACTGATTTAAGAACATGGTATTATTCTCTGTAGCGTTACAAGATAGCCTGACTGCTAAATTAGCGGAGTACTTCCTGCAAATTGCAGATTTTAATAGCAGTAGTCACAGTTACAGAAATACCCAAAGAGAATCCAATTAATGAACTGAATCAATGAAAAAAGACTAAAAGAAACAACATTAAGAACTGCCACTGGCTTTTTGTGGTAAGAAATGAGGGGGCAAGTAAATTATGTAAGCCATTGATAGGTGTGACAAGCAGACCTGGCAGCTATGAGTTAGCATCTCAAATCATTTCTTAATATACTATTTTGGAAAAAATCTGACAATGTTATGTTATTTGTTACTATTCCATAGCAATTGTTATTTCTATAATGCTAACAATGAACGGACAGGAAGAAGGTAGGGCTCTAACCATATTATGTTGCCGAGTCTTGCAATTTTATCACAGGTTTCGCAGTATTTGGTGTTTTTGTTCAAGCCCTAACTCCTGAAGCCGAGCGATTTTGAGACAGTTTCTGCCTTCATTTTTTTAACCAAGTGTTCTAGCTTTCATGGGTGCAGAGAAAAGCTTGAAAACATGACCTGGGCGGGGCCTAAAGACTCAAAATCCAAGAGACAAATAAAAAGAAACCCAAACACATTCTTTTTAAAAATCTCATGATTGTTTGGAGCCTGATTCCTGATTTTGGAATGCTTGCAATTGGCAATAATGATATTCTGCTCTATCGGGTAGGCACTTCCTTAGAGACTTTACCCGTGCCAGAGCTGCTTGTCACTTGGTATTAAAGTTTGTATACTAAGCAAGGGACTAAATGTGTCATTTAGCACGGACCTGCGCTGGAGGTGATGCAAACCACCCCACTCCATGAGTTACAGCACAACAGGACCCAACGTGGTTGCAGATTTTAAGGGCTACCTCAATGTCAATATTAAATAAGAATAGTGCGGAGGTATAATCCTTCCCCTGGCAGCCAGCTGATCTGGGTATAAATTGGCCATGTGTACATTTGGGCTGGGAATTAGAAGGTTACTAACCATCCAGGAGGGAGGTTCTAGAATAGCCTTCCAATAAAGTAATGGGGGGCAAGAAACCTAACTGATTTTAAGATGGAGCTTAGTAAATGTAGTAAAGGGACTACATGATGGGGTGGCCCATGATAGCAGGGGACTGGAATCAAGGGCGCAGGATGTCCCTTCCAGTCCTATGTTCTTAGGAGGCTCAACCATCCTTCACAAGCTGCATGGCCAGAAGAATGGAGCCATGTGTCCATCTACCTGAAACTCCCCACCCAATCTGGGTGTTCACCAAAGGAGCAAGGACTGGCTCCTGTGTGGAGTGCTCAAGCCAGATTAACTTCCTTACACCCTACCTACTGTGCATCCTATCAAAGGTCAGCCATGGTCTGGCTGTGATTCACTGAAACCACCTGCGAAGAATTGAGTGTGTGACTGGCATGCCTCCTCTTTATTGTTAATGTGGTTAGGACAGGTGTATCTTGGGAAATGCAATTTCAAATGCATGCCAGGCACTTATTAAATGGTCGTTTGCCTTACGCTAAAGTAAACTGTCTCTCTTTGGCTCTTAATAACAATAACGCTAGAGAGATACGAAACTGTATGAAAATAATCTGAATGGCAGTAAAATAAGTCCGTGCAAGCTGTGCACTGCATACTTCATGGTGGGCTTGCATTTTAGTGCTCCTTTTGCTCATCTCTGTATATTATATCAACGTTAGCCTGCAATGTGTCACAACATTACACACCACAAATTAAGCATTGCATCAAGCTGTTCTTGGCTTGAGACGTAAAAGAAATACATTTGGGTGAACGTATACATGCAGCAACATAGACAGGCAAAGTTTCCAATAGACACAAATGCTCCTAGCACAGTTTGGTGCAGGGAGATTCAGGGACCGCTCCTCCAATGTAGAGAGGTGTTGTGCAATGCTGGTTTAAAGCTCAATCTTTGCTCTCTTGGATCATGGTGCTGTCTTATGCAGGCTGGGAGACTGAGAGCTGTGTGAGAGTAGCCTGAGATTCCAGTCTGACCTTGTTCCCACACAAGTGTGCTAAGAGACTGGAGAGTTTCTCTGTGCTTGGTCACTAAGTTGTACTTTACCCCCGTGACTGTAACCCAGCACCTGAATTTAAGGCATTGGGGGGAATGATCTGAAATAGTCACCGAAAGAATACAATAAAGAGAAGAAAAAGACAATCTGCTGTAACATACAGTGGGTAGTTCCCCATCAATGCATCAGCAAACACGCACATTATGGCAGCTAGCAGATGGCTAAAATGGACCATACGCTTGAATCCTGTGATGCATGGCTGTGTCTTCCTTTGCTTCTTGCTCTTCTTTTTTCCGCCCTGAAACACAGAAGTAACCTGGATTGTATTTCTCTGCTTGTTTACTATAGCACTGAGACGGCTGCTGTCAGTGCTCAGGTACGGATATGCATTTGGGGTGGATTGAAACTACGTAGTGTCCATATTCAATCCTCCTTTCCCCTCAGAAAAACTATGTATCCACCTCCTTCTCTGTGTGCTCTCTGCTCAGCTTTTCCAGTCCACCAGCCCCCATGACATTCCCATCCCAGCACTTTCAGATAGAAACCCGGGTCCAAATTCAAAGCTAGCATGCCATGTCCTCAGCTGCTGCAAGTCTGCGTGGCTTTGTTAAATGATTTCAGCATAGTAATGTGATACCTACCCTCCTTTGTAGAGTGCTTTGAGATACTTGGATGAACATTGCCATCTTATACCGTACCATAATGGTCTCCCTGGTATCAAGCGGATGAGCATGGGGTCCAAATCAGGAACAACTGCTTACACCAGTCATGCTCTGCTACCTGTGGTTGGTGGCTGGACTCTGCCACCAATCGGGCAAAACTGTGAGGGTCTGGCCATGGGCAGCCACCCAGAAAATTACATTGCTGTTGAGAGTAGATAACCATGCTCCAATTAATCCAATTAATTCCAGATTAATCTGGAATGCAGTGTGAGGTCAGATAGCTGCCCTTTATGAATCCATGGTCTGCAAATAGAAAAGACTTTCACAAGGACTGCTGTTTTTTGGGAGAGGGGAGGTTAGTTTTCTCAAAGTATTAGTTCAAGCTATCTGCCCCGAATGTCACCTTTTCAAGTGATTTCCCCAGCCGCTTTCATTGACAGGAGTTCATCCCTGCTAGGACAGTGAACTGGAGATATGCTCCATATGAAAAAGGCCTGGTCTACACTACGAGTTTAGGTCGACTTTAGCCGCGTTAAATCGAATTAAGCCTGGACACGTTCACACGACGAAGCCCTTTCTTTCGACTTAAAGGGCCCTTTAAACCGGTTTCTTTACTCCACCTCCGACGAGGGGATTAGCGATAAAATCGGCCTTAGGGGGTCGGAATTGGGTTAGTGTGGACGGAATTCGACGTTATTGGCCGCCGGGAGCTATCCCACAGTGCTTCATTGTGACCGCTCTGGACAGCACTCTCAACTCAGATGCACTGGCCAGGTAGACAGGAAAAGCCCCGCGAATGTTTGAATTTCATTTCCTGTTTGCTGAGCGTGGACAGCAAAGGTGACCACGCAGAGCTCATCAGCACAGGTAACCGTGATGGAGTCCCAGGATCGCAAAAGAGCTCCATCATGGACAGAACGGGAGGTACGGGATCTGCTCGCCATATGGGGAGATGAATCAGTGCTGGCTGAACTCCGAAGCAGTAAACGAAATGGCAAAATATTAGAAAAGGTCTCCAAGGCCATGAAGGACAGAGGCCATAACAGGGACGCACAGCAGTGCCGCGTGAAAATTAAGGAGCTAAGGCAAGCCTACCACAAAGCCAGAGAAGCAAACGGAAGGTCCGGGGCTGAGCCGCAAACATGCCGCTTCTACGCGGAGCTGCATGCCATTCTAGGGGGTGCAGCCACCACTACCCCAACTGTGTGCTATGAGTCCCTCACTGGAGAAACACACAGGGAAGCGGGTTCGGGGTACGAGGAAGATGAGGATGAAGATAATGTAAATAGCTCACAGCAGCAAGGAAGCGGAGAAACCGGTGTCCCCAACAGCCAGGATATGTTTATCACCCTGGACCTGGAACCAGTAACCCGCGAACTCACCCAAGACCCTGTGGGCACACAGGGGACCTCTGGTGAGTGTACCTTTGTAAATATTACACATGGTTTAAAAGCAAGCGTGTTTAATGATTAATGATTAATTTGCCCTGGCAATCGCGGCCAGTACAGCTACTGGAAAAGTCTGTTAACGTGTATGGGGATGGAGCGGAAATCCTCCAGGGACATCTCCAGAAAGCTCTCCTTCATGTACTCCCAAAGCCTTTGCAAAAGGTTTCTGGGGAGGGCTGCCTTATCCCGTCCGCCATGGTAGGACACTTTACCACGCCAGGCCAGTAGCACGTAGTCTGGAATCATTGCATAACAAAGCATGGCAGCGTATGGTCCCGGTGTTTGCTGGCATGCAGATAACATCCATTCCTTATCGCTCTTTGTTATCCTCAGGAGAGTGATATCATTCACGGTCACCTGGTTGAAATGGGGCAATTTTTTTAAGGGGACATTCAGAGGTGCCCCTTCCTGCTCTGCTGAACAGAAATATTCCCCGCTGTTAGCCACGCGGTGGGGGGGAGGGGTGAAGTGATCATCCCAGAGAATTGGGTGTGTGGGGGAGGGGAATTAGTTGGGTTTGTGCTGCACGTTAACCCTGAAACCGTAGCCCCTCCTTTTACATTGCAAACCCATTTTAAATGGCCAACCCAACGGGTGCTTGGTATGGTTAATGAGAGCAGTACTGTTTGAAACCATCCCCACATGTTAAGAAGGTTAAAAAAGCCAAAAGACTGTGTCTTACCATGGCTGCCTGCAAGCTGAAATCTGTGGCCTGGCACTGCGTGAGTGATCTCTCACACCAAACCGGCAGGCCCTCAATATAAGAGGAAAAATGCGACCTTGTAACGAAAGCACATGTGCTGTGTGATATGAACAGCAAAATTTAACGTGAAAGAGTGTACCCATTGTTCTCTAAAATGTATCTTTTTTAACCACCTCTCCCTTCTCCTCCACCAGCTGCAAATCTTTCTCCTTCACAGAGGCTAGTGAATATTCGAAAGCGGAAGCGAAGGACGCGTGATGAAATGTTTACAGAACTACAGACTGCCTCCCACGCTGACAGAGCCCAGCAGAATGCGTGGAGGCAGTCAATGACTGATTATAGAAAAGCCCAATATGAGCGAGAGGAGAGGTGGCGTGCTGAATCTCGGGCTCAAGAGGAGAGGTGGCGTGCTGAATCGCGGGCTGAAGATGAGAGGTGGCGTCAGCTTGCACACAGAAGGCAAGAGTCGATGCTCCGGCTGCTGGAGCATCAAACTGATATGCTCCTGCGTATGGTTGAGCTGCAGGAAAGGCAGCAGGAGCACAGACCGCCGCTACAGCCCCTGTGTAACCAACAGCCCTCCTCCCCAAGTCCCATTGCCTCCTCACCCGGACGCCCAAGAACACGGTGGGGGGGCCTCCGGCCACCCAGTCACTCCACCCCAGATGATTTCCCGAGCAATAAGTGTTAAAGTTTTAAAGTTTTAAACTGCAGTGTGTCCTTTTCCTTCCCTCCTCCCCCACCCATCCCGGGCTACCTTTGAAATTATCCCCCTAGTTGTGTGATGAATTAATAAAGAATGCATGAATGTGAAGTAACAATGACTTTATTGCCTCTGCAAGTGGTGCTCGAAGGGGGGAGGGTAGGGGAGGGTGGGGTGGTTGGTTTACAGGGAAGTAGAGTTAACCGGGTGGGGGGGGAGGGGCGGAGGGTTCATCAAGGAGAAACAAACAGAAGTTTCACACCGTAGCCTGGCCAGTCACAAAACTCGTTTTCAAAGCTTCTCTGATGCGCACCGCGCCCTGCTGTGCTCCTCTAACCGCCCTGGTGTCTGGCTGCGCGTAATCAGCGGCCAGGCGATTTGCCTCAACCTCCCACCCCGCCATAAATGTCTCCCCCTTACTCTCACAGATATTGTGGAGCGCACAGCAAGCAGCAATAACAATGGGGATATTCTTTTCGCTAAGGTCTGAGCGAGTCAGTAAGCTGCGCCAGCGCGCTTTTAAACGCCCAAATGCACATTCCACCACCATTCGGCACTTGCTCAGCCTGTAGTTGAACAGGTCCTGACTCCTGTCCAGGCTGCCTGTGTACGGCTTCATGAGCCATGGCATTAAGGGGTAGGCTGGGTCCCCAAGGATCACGATAGGCATTTCAACATCCCCAACGGTTATTTTCTGGTCCGGGAAGAAAGTCCCTTCCTCCAGCTTTCGAAACAGAACAGACTGCCTGAAGACGCGAGCATCATGTACCCTTCCCGGCCAGCCCACGTTGATGTCGGTGAAACGTCCCTTGTGATCCACCAGGGCTTGCAGCAGCATTGAAAAGTACCCCTTGCGGTTTATGTACTCGGTGGCTTGGTGCTCCGGTGCCAAGATAGGGATATGGGTTCCGTCTATCGCCCCACCACAGTTTGGGAATCCCATTGCAGCAAAGCCATCCACTGTGGCCTGCACGTTTCCCAGAGTCACTACCCTTGATATCACCAGCTCTCTCATTGCCCTGGCAACTTGTATCACAGCAGCCCCCACAGTAGATTTGCCCACTCCAAATTGATTCCCGACTGACCGGTAGCTGTCTGGCGTTGCAAGCTTCCACAGGGCTATCGCCACTCGCTTCTCAACTGTGAGGGCTGCTCTCATCCTGGTATTCTGGCGCTTCAGGGCAGGGGAAAGCAAGTCACAAAGTTCCATGAAAGTGCCCTTACGCATGCGAAAGTTTCGCAGCCACTGGGAATCGTCCCACACCTGCAGCACGATGCGGTCCCACCAGTCTGTGCTTGTTTCCCGGGCCCAGAATCGGCGTTCCACGGCATCAACCTGCCCCAGGAACACCATGATTTCCACATTGCTGGGGCCTGTGCCTTGTGAGAGGTCTAGGTCCATGTCCATTTCCTCATCACTCTCGTCGCCGCGCTGCAATCGCCTCCTCCTCGGCTGGTCCTGGTTTTGCTTTGGCATGTCCTGGCTCTGCATATACTCCAGGACAATGCGTGTGGTGTTCATAGTGCTCATAATTGCCGCGGTGATCTGAGCGGGCTCCATGATCCCAGTGCTAGCTATGGCGTCTGGTCTGAAAAAAGGCACGAAACTAGTATCTGACGGACCAGGGAAGGGAGGGAGGGAGGGAGGGAGGGAGGGAGGGGCGAGTGACGACATGGCGTACAGGTACAGAGAATTAAAATCAAGAAAGGTGGCTGTGCATCAGGGAGAAACACAAACAACTGTCACACAGAATGGCCCCCCCCAGAGATTTAACTCAAAAGCCTGCGTTTAGCAGGCCGCTGATTTGACGGAGGGAGCGGGGAAGGAAATGAATACAGAACAAATCTATTTTTTACATCTTAAGACGACGGGTGCAGCATGACTGATAGCCCTCAGCATTTTCTGGGTGCTTGGCAGCAAATACTGGGCGCTTGGCAGTTAGCCTTCAGGCCTATTGCACGATCTGCTGCTCAGGGAAGACTCTGCTAACGTGCGATGAGCCAACAGGGCACTTGGCAGAAAATGGCATACTACGACTGATAACCATCATCATCAAGACAGTTCCATAGGACTGAGCATGTCTGCCCAGGTGCCCATGATCGACAGCCACTGCTGTACGACGAGGATGGTTACCAGTCGTAATAAACCATCTACTGCCAAAAGGCAAAAGGCAAGGGGCTGGTGCAATGCAGCCCCACGGCTGCCGGCACCCAGATCGCCAATGAAGGCTACCAGTCATGCTGCACCGTCTACCGCCAAAAGGCAGTTAGCTGCTGCTGCTGTGTAGCAATGCAGTCCCACGTCTGCCGGCACCCAGATGACATATGGTGACGGTGAGCTGAGCTGAGCGGGCTCCATGCTTGCCGTGGTATGTTGTCTGCACAGGTAACCCAGGTAAAAAGGCGCGAATCTATTGTCTGCCGTTGCTCTGACGGAGGGGGAGGGGCCTGACGACATGTACCCAGAACCCCCCGCGACACTGTTTTGCATCATTCGGGCATTGGGATCTCAACCCAGAATTCCAATGGGCGGCGGAGATTGCGGGAACTGTGGGATAGCTACCCATAGTGCAATGCTCCGGAAGTCGACGCTAGCCTCGGTACTGTGGACGCGGTCCGCCGACTAGAGCACTTAGAGCATTTTATGTGGGGACACACAAAATCGGCTGTATACAACCGATTTCTATAAAACCGGCTTCTATTAATTTGATCTAATTTCGTAGTGTAGACATACCCAAAGAGAGAGACACGGTATTCAAGCGCTTGCTCTCACTAAAACAAAGTCATTCCTCTTTACAAATTACTGAACATCGATTAGGAGAAGTCACACAGGCACCTTAACCCCTATATAGGGCCCAGCCTTTAGAATTATCCCATTTCATTAGTTCCTTGGCTAATAAAATAATCATAATGGATAAGACTTAGCACTTCTATAGGAGTTGTCATGCAAGGATCTGAAAATATTTCACAAAAATGTATACATTAAGACCTCCCAGCACCCCAATAGGTAGGTAGATAATGAGTGTTATCCCTGTTTGTTTGATGGCTACACCCAGTCATGCAGGGGACAAGGTCAAACATTTCAAAAGTGATCTTTTTTCTCTTTGGGGGTGCCCATTTTGAGACATCTTGGGCCTAGTTTTCAGAAGTCCTGAGCATCCACAGCTCCCATTGACTTCAGCGAGAATTGGGGGTGCTTAGCACTTCTATCTTATACTGCTGCCCATCCCTACAGTATTTGGGCCCCATGTCAGTAAGTCACTATTGAGAATCAGGCCTTCAGTGCTCAAGTTGGACACCCAAAAATTACAGCATCCAAAATTAGTTGCCATGCTTGAAAATTTTGGCCCAAGTGACTTGCTCAAAGTCACCCAGCAAATCAGTGACAGAGGTAGAAAAAGAACCCAGGAAACCTGATTCCCCAGTCCCTGTTGTAACTAGTAGGCATTACTCTCTCCATGAGCAAACCTAATTCTCCCTACTTTCGCTGTGCTGCCTTACAGCTCCTCTTTAGCTTGGGGTCCCATAGCTATCTAGAAAGAGACCTCTCTTTATGCACGGCAGACGTGTTACAATATACAAGGGCACCTTTGGGAGGAATGCACCTAGACATGAAACTGACATCACAGTCCTCGCAACAACATTTCATTTGTCTTCCTCTACTCATGCAGTGTGCATCTGCCACTTCCTGGCACTGCGCATCTGCCACTTCCTGGCACTGCCCTGGGTTGAAGTGTGGGGGATTCCCAGCTTCCAAGCATACACACTGTATCCTGTTTGTTCCTTTTGGATTATTTTCCCTCCTGAGCTTTCCATGCCTTTGGCTGGCTATCACTCTATACCCACGGAGTCTTGAAAATGCACTTGCTGAATGGTGTAAGACAGAAGAACTGGAAGCTATTATGTGGCCAGATCAAAAGCTAGCCCAGATCCCTGCATACATTCTATCTCACAGCTGAGTGTCATCACTAAATCACCACCATCCAAGTGGAGGTGTCAGCTGTGGATAGACCCAAACTATCCCCTGTATACAAACCTCAGGGCTGAGTACCCTTTGCTGACTCACTATAGAATTTTACTGAATGCTCAGTAACTTCTCCCTCCAAAATGTCTTTTCCCCTCATCTAGAGGACCAATGTTGAGACTGAGTTCAAGATTTTACTTTGCACAGCCTCTGAGGGATGATTATTGCCTAAGTGTACAGGTATTTATATATGCCCATCACCATAGCATCTGGACACCTCATATTATTTCTAAACAGCTCAATGAATATAAAGCACAACCATCTACACTGAAAGCTTAATGCACTGCTGGAAGGTGCTGGATAATATAGTGATGAGCACAGAATAAGAACCTGTAGAGAAGAGAAGAGACGGTCATGTGTCCATTGCTCTTGCAGCACAATGATGACTTGCCTTCACCAAAAACTCATCTGAACAGATGCACCTTATGTTTTGCCCTGAAAGCTGCAAAGAGAAGAGTGAGGGGGGATTTGATAGCAGCCTTCAACTACCTGATGGTGGGGTGCAAAGAGAATGGAGCTAGGCTGTTCTCAGTGGTGGCAGATGACAGAACAAGAAACAATGGTCTCAAGTTGCAGTGGGGGAGGTCTAGGTTGGATATTAGGAAACACTATTTCACTAGGAGGGTGGTAAAGCACTGGAATGGGTTACCTAGGGAGATGGTGGAATCTCCATCCTTAGAGGTTTTTAAGGCCTGGCTTGACAAAGCTTTGGCTGGGATGATTTAGTTGGTGTTGGTCCCACTTTGAGCAGGGGGTTGGACTAGATGACCTCCTGAGGTCTCTTCCAAACCTAATATTCTATGATTCTACACTCTGACTCTACCTAACAGCCGAAGGAAGTCAGGACCCTTTATTCAGAATGCACTGCCATTGGTCCAGGAAAATTCTCTCTGGAATCAGAGATCTCACAAATCCCAGCTGATCTTGACTGCTATGGAGAGAGAGAAGAACAGAGGTGTTTTTTCAGATTATTATATCCCAGACGCAGTCTGTTCAAGTCTCTATACCAGCACCTTAAATTGCACCCAGAAACAAATGGTAGCCAGAGGATAGCGAGGAACATGGGTGTAATATGTGTAGCAGTTTTATGTACTCACCCACATGAATGGTGGGACACTATTCCGCACCACCTACTGTATTTCTTTCCTTAGTGGCATACGCTTTTTTGTTAAATGTAGCACATTTTAGAATGTGTAAAAATAAATCTTGTCGGCACTGCTGGAACAGTGATAAGAGCACAGAGAAGCCTTGTGACAACTGAAAAAAAAAAAGTTCTCCAGAGGAAAGAACAATATCAAGCAAGCTTTGAACTGACAACTTCTGCTGCTGAAATCCAATGCACTGGCAACAAGCCACCATCACGTACATACAGCAAGCAGCGGCCAATAAAATATGAGTGCATTAGAAATGCATTAAGTAAGCAAAGTATCACCAGAGCAGAATACAGTAGGCACAATTATCTTGTAATTAATTTACTTGAGGAAAGTTAAACTTGTATTCTGGGCCCGATTCTTCACTGTTCTTGACCAAGTTATGAACTCCTTTGCACCAGTGCCAAGTGGGTATAAAACGCTGCCAAATCAGAATGATAGCATGTTATACCCCCTCGGCACTGGTTTAAATGGTGACACAAGGTTTGGAGCAACAGAGGTCCCCCATGTCTAGTTGACAGTGCACCCCAGGTTTTGCTCCACTGCCATGTTGACTACTTGTGATGGTCACAGGTTCCCAAATCATTTCAGCTACACCTGCAAAATCAGTGCATGCACGCACGCACACACTGTCTGACTGCTATTCCCGTTGCCGGTTTTTGTTTGTTGCTGGGACTGGTTCATCCAGCATTGTATAGGTGGCTTTCAAGGAACCGAGAACATCAATCATTTGTCAGTTCCCTGATTGAATAAAGATCGCATGTGGCCAAAGGAGAAGAAAATAGGAAAGAAAATGGTTGTAGGTGATTCCAAAGCCTTGTTTGCTATGATTTAATACATTTTCAATAACTGACACATGCTCTTTCAGAGTAACATTTCCTTTAAAAGCTTTGTACTTTCCCCAGGCACCATATCCCTTTTATTTTCAAATAAAATACTGTAGATAATCAGAAGATGGCCGAGAGCAGTTTGGATTAACTGCTTAGCGACTGGATTGTGATTCCCTTACATGTGTTAATGGCACCTGCCTCCACAAGTAGACTCACTGATTTCAGTGTGAGTGAGGGGATCCAAATCTGCCCCTAAATATTAGTGATAATACCAACACATGCTACAGCTACATAATTGTTCCGTGCTGAGGTCACACCAAGCAGCATTTTGATGAGTTTGGTTTCCAAAATGAGCTTGGTTACTAAAATTTCCAGAAGCAGGCATTGATTCTGCAATACAGCTTGCTTCTGTCAGCACAGCTAGCATGTCAATATTTTTTCCAAAGTTGAGAGCCAGTTAATGAAAGCTTTTTTTTCAAAATCAGCCACATTTATGTTTCATATTAAAAAGTCATATTTATGTTTTACATATAAAAAGCTTAATCTTATTAGTCATGTTTTACATCCACAGAATACAGAAAGACAACAACTGGAGCTGCCTAGATATTTATGTTAATGTTTGGGAAGGGGATTGCCTCCTAATCTAGTGAGTTTCAGAACTCCAGGCCTGAATCAGTTCTCACCTATGCTGGGTAACTCCACTGACTTCAATGGAATTCAGCCTATGTTCTACCAGTGTAGGCTCATTGTACTGTTGTTGTTGTTGCATCCACTTGCTGTTTCTGAGATGCATAAATCCAAAGAGCTGTCACTGCAAATCTTTAAAACTGGTATGAGTTTGATCTCTTCCTAGATGAATGATCTAGCCTTAAAACTTTAAACTGTAATAGTTAGGAGAACTCCATGCTAAAACCCTACAGGCTAATATAAGCTCTCCCAGCACTCCGCAATACTGTACAAAGCCATTTATATTAAACTGCAAAACACAGGTGACTGAATGTAATTAAATCTCAAAATTGCTTCAGTGAGGGGTTGCAATGGGTGGGGGTGAGAAATGTCCATTAAGCATCTTGCTATACAGCTTTGTTTCTCTAGCGCCTAAATCCCCATCACTGAGATTGCTGAATTTATCAGACTTTATGGCATGCAACACCTTAGAAATTGGGCTGAGACCTCTTGGCTATTTACAACCACTGTATCAGACTAATTTACACCTTTCCCCCCCATCCTGGAGACATTCAAAACTCAGCCTTCCAGGTGAGACTTCATTGATTTAAAACTAGCCATACATCTGCTGACCTTTCTGAACTGTGCTTTTTGTTAGGGTGGGGGGGACCCTGACTTATTTGATGTTAAGAAAAAGGGGTTGAATTTCCAAACTCTGCTGTGAGAGATAAAAATCTTATCACACACTCATTTTTTTTCTGCAGGCATCAGATGTCTCCTCAGATCCTCCATATTTTGCACAGTGATTATATCCTTCTGCTTTTCTAATCTATTTCTCTCACTCTTTCCCACACCTCCAGAGCCATTAATAACCTTCTACAGCAGTGGTGGGCAACCTGTGGCCCGCATACGGCCCGTCAGGGTAATCCGCTGGCGGGCCACCAGACAGTTTGTTTACATTTGTACAGCTGCCCGCAGCTCCCAGTGGCCGCGGTTCGCCGTTCCCAGCCAATGGGAGCTGCGGAAAGCGGCATGGGCTGCAGGGACATGCTGGCTGCCACTTCCCGTAGCTCCCATTGGCCAGGAATGGCGAACCACGGCCACTGGGAGCTGCGGGCGGCCGCGCAAATGTAAACAAACTGGTGGCCCGCCAGCGGATTACCCTGACGGGCTGCGTGCGGGGCCACAGGTTGCCCACCACTGTTCTGCAGACTCTCATGCCCAGCCCCTCTACATTTTCTCCCTAAATTGTTGCATCAGAAAGAGAATTAAAGGAAACCTGTTTTGATTTCTAATTCTTTTTAAGCAAGAAGAGTAAACAACCACAAAACCCAGGCTCCTGCGTCTATTAGTGTGTTCAGCATGTTTTAAGTTCCTGAATATGTTGGATACCTGCCCTGGAGCTATGCACTGAATTCCCATTGACATCACCAAGAGTTTTGCAAAAATACAACAAAACAACCCCTCCAGGGAAGAATCTGTATGCAAATACAATATGCAATGCTAGATACAGGCTATGTGTACACTCCTATGTACAGCCTGCCAAGGCTTTTACCATTTCCATTTTGAGGGCTTGACTGGTAGTGTATGGACTGTTGTTTGGGTGTGAATTTCACCCACCTTGAACAGGTGTTGTATTTGTTCTCATTGATCTGATCTGATATAGTGATGCCAGATGGTACAACTGATGCTATTGGCCAGGTATTTTTCCTCCTGGGAAACATTGCTGTTGTTTTGTGGGGGGATTTTTTAGTAGTATTTCACTGATTATGGTGTTGATTCAGGAAAGCATCCCCATTCAGGACAGCATTTAAGCACTTGCTTCACATTAAGCATGTGCTTAAGTCTCATTGACTGCCTACTAAGCACATGCTTAAGTACTTATGAATCAGGGCCTATACCATTGTGGCCTCAGCATTCCTTTGCAACATTCACTCCTTTAGCTGCATCTTCAACTTGGACAACAAATAGATCATCCATGGTAACCAAAGTATGTAAAATCTTTAAGTTCATTTCACTGCTTTATTGCAATGGAAAAGAGATGCTCATAAAGTGGGTGCATTAATATGTTCCGATTAGCTCTTAACTGTGATAGGAGTAGATAAAATAAGCCCTCTAACATACTTCAGAAGTGTGCAGAAATGTGTTAAATTGGTTTAACATATTTTTTTAAATGAGGCTTTTGTTGTGGGTGTGAGTGTGGGTTTTTTTAATGACATTAAAAAATTAGCTCTCTGGTTCTTTAATGGCACATTCATTTATATCACTTTATCTTCCTTGCTACCTTCACTTTCTTACAGGCATTGTTTTCAAAGTCCCTGCATTATTAGGATTTAAGTTAAACGACTGCTTCCTTAGCCAACCTATTGGTTTAAACCATGTAGCTTTTCTTCATGTAGCACGTTAGGTGCACACGTGAGTTGTCTGGACAATCTGTTTGTACAGTGCCTAGCACAATTGTCCATGACTTGGGTTCCCAAGCACTATGGCAATATTGGTAGTAATAACACTAATAATTATTTGGACCATGCAGACCCAAGCCATTTTCCTGATACCTGCTATTTTCCACATAGCTTGTGTTGTCACTTTAAACTACACAGAAAGTCGGGCTGACTTGAGATTTTCCAGACATGGTTCCAATCCCTTTCCCCACCAGACACCTCCTTCAAGGCTCTGCAGTAGGACTGGGTGGAAAAAGGTAATTCTGTTTTATGGAGAATTTCAATATTTCAAAATTTGGTTCCATTCAGATTAGGAATGATTTTTTTTTTTAAATTAAATTCTCAATGAAAGAGAATGGAGCCTGGACTCCAGGACAGTCCTCATGGCTGGCTTTCAAGGAGACAGGCAGGTGAGCTGGGAGCAAACCACACAGATTGAACTGATGACTGGGTTATGAGTCAACAGTGTGCCCTTGTTGCCAAGAAGGCTAACGGCATTTGGCTCTGTATAAGTAGGGGCATTGCCAGCAGATCGAGGGACGTGATCATTCCCCTCTATTCGACATTGGTGAGGCCTCATCTGGAGTACTGTGTCCAGTTTTGGGCCCCACACTACAAGAAGGATGTGGAAAAATTGGAAAGAGTCCAGCGGAGGGCAACAAAAATGATTAGGGGGCTGGAGCACATGACTTATGAGGAGAGGCTGAGGGAACTGGGATTGTTTAGTCTGCAGAAGAGAAGAATGAGGGGGGATTTGACAGCTGCTTTCAACTACCTGAAAGGGGGTTCCAAAGAGGATGGATCTAGACTGTTCTCAGTGATACCTGATGACAGAACAAGGAGTAATGGTCTCAAGTTGCAGTGGGGGAGATTTAGGTTGGATATTAGGGAAAACTTTTTCACTAGGAGGGTGGTGAAGCACTGGAATGGGTTACCTAGGGAGGTGGTGGAATCTCCTTCCTTAGAGGTTTTTAAGGTCAGGCTTGACAAAGCCTTGGCTGGGATGATTTAGTTGAGAATTGGTCCTGCTTTGAACAGGGGGTTGGACTAGATGACCTCCTGAGGTCCCTTCCAACCCTGATATTCTATGATTCCATTGGAACTTTGGCCGAATCAGGCCTTCTTTGCAAAACATTCCAATTTTGCTGAATTGGCAAATTCTGACCAGTTCTGCTCTGCACATCCTCTCTGGACAGCAGTGTTTTCCCAACAAGTCTGTCTTATTCAGTTGATCAGTCTCAAATCTGCCTGATTGACTAACTGATACCATGGATGGACAAACACTTATTGCCCATTGTTGTATCTTCTGAAAAGTTGAGCTCAGCTGACCAGAGACAAGGGTGTGGTTTGGAGCAGAACCAGAGGTTCATTCCATCCTTGCACTTCTTTGTACTTATTTCTTTTGTAAGGTTCTCAGATCCAGAGAGCAAACACAATTGCATGGTCCCAACCCCTGTGTCATCTCAGTTCACAGTAGACAGCAGGTCCTGATAACTTGCAGCCAAGAGTTTTAAAAGAGCTGGCTGAGGAGCTTGCTGTACCGTTAATGCTGATTTTCAATAAGTCTTGGCACACTGGGGAAGTTCCAGAAGACTGCAAGAAAGCTAATGTTGTGCCAATTTTTAAAAAGGGTAAACGGGATGATCCGGGTAATTATAGGCCTGTCAGCTGGCCATTGATCCCAGACAAGATAATGGAGCAGTTGATATAGAACTCAATTAACAAATGATGGAGGGTAATGTAATTAAAGCAAATCAACATGGTTTTATAGAAAATAGATCCTGTCAAACTAACGGGATATCCTTTTGGATGGAATTCCAAGTCTGGTTGTTAAAGGTTATAGTGTTGGTGTAATATACTTAGACTTCTGTAAAGCTTTTGACTTGGTACCACACAACATTTTGATTAAAAAGCTATAATGATATACAATTAACATGGCACACATTAAATGGATTAAAATCAGGCTCATGGATAGGTCTTAAAATGTATTTGTAAATGGGGAATCATCATTGAGCCGCTGTGTTTCCAGTGAGATCCTGCAGGGATCAGTTCTTGGCCCTACACTATTTATTTTTATCAAAGACCTGGAAGAAAACACAAAATCATCTGATAAAGTTTGCAGATGACACAAAAGTGAGGGAATGGTAAATAATGAAGAGGACAGGTCACTGATTCAGAGTGATCTGGATCATTTGGAAAACTGTGCATAAGCACACAATATATGTTTTAATACTGGTAAAAATAAATGTATACATCTAGGAACAAAGAATATAAGCCATGCTTATAGGATTGAGTGGGGGAGTCTATCCTTGGAAGCAGTGATTCTGAAAAAAAAATTGGGGGTCGTGGTGGATAATCAGCTGAACATGAGCTCCCAGTGTGATGCTGTGGCCAAAAGAACTCCTGTAATGTGATTCTGGGGGTACGTCTTCACTACCCGCCGTATCGGCAGGTAGCAATTGATTTATCCGGGATCGATATATGTAGGAATGTGTTGCTCCCTAATCATAAGCCTTGAAGAACGGCAA
>NW_020664418.1:36999712-37013776 GCF_002925995.2 Terrapene triunguis | reverse complement strand
GCGCCCGCGGCTGTTTGCCGCCCCTAATTCGTGAGTATGGGGGGGGGACTCTCCAGTGCCCAGAAGGAGCACGCAAGAGAGTTACATAAGATTATACGGCAGCGATCATGCATCGCTGTCCCGGTCGCTCATATTGAGGACCTTCTAAGGGAAATAGACCGCCAGTGCCCCTGGTATCTGGACCGCGGGTCTTTACAGCTTTTTGATTGGATACGGATTGGGATCGCCTTGTATAATGAACCCCGTGCCCCAGTTCAGCACCTGCTGCTCTGGCAGCGTTGTAAGGAGGTGCTGGAGGGGTTCGGCCCCGATGGCCTTAAGCCGGTTTCCCCTTTGCCCCCAGATGATGGGCCACCCCCCTCCTGCCCGCAGCTGACCCTCCCTGCGCCGCCGCCCATGGCGGCGCCCCCATGCCTACCGGTCGGGCAGGGGGGCGCTGTCGCTGCGGCGGTGCAGCCAGTGCGCGAGGCCGGTCTCTTGACCGGTGCGGAATCCAGCTGTGGGCTCGAGGCGTTTCCCGTCTCTAGGCGGGATAATGGAAATGGGGGGGAGATAGTGGATTGGGAGGCTCTCCCCTACTCGGTTCTGCGCGAGCTCCGCAAGGCGGTTCGTGAGACCGGGGTGCGGTCCACTTTCACCCTGGGGATCATGGAAGGTGTGTCAAACTGTTATTCCTTGCTCCCCCAAGATTGGAAAGACATGTGTCGCATGGTGCTGTCTCCCGCGCAATACGTTCTGTGGGACAGCAAGTACCAGCGAGAGGCGCTTGCGGCAGCAGCACAAGGTGGGGGGGCCTATCTTGCTAAGCAGTTGTATGGGACAGGGCAGTTTTTGAGCATCCCCCAGCAGGTGGAGGGCACGCCCCGGGCAGCTTATCCCTGGTGGTCTAGTGGTTAGGATTCGGCGCTCTCACCGCCGCGGCCCGAGTCCGTGGGCGGATGATGGAGGGGGCTACATCCACCTGTGGGGCCGTGATTTATTAATGCTTTAACTGCCACCATCCATATTGATGATTAGGCGTACGGCCCTCCCCCTCCGTTGGCTCACTGATGAGCCTGTCTGGGTTGCACAGTGGCCGCTTCCTCTGGACAAGCTGGAGGCTCTCCAGCACTTGGTTAATGACCAGCTACGGGCAGGGCATGTGGAGGAGTCCACTAGCCCCTTTAATACCCCCGTGTTTGTAAGCACAAAAGACTGGGAAAGTTAATTGTGACCCTTTTTAAGTAAGAATCTTTAAGCTGTGGATAGCTTTGGATCTGGAAGCAAGCCAGAAAGCATTTGTATTAATGCAATCTTCTAACTAATAAGGTAGAAGCCACTGAAACCTGGGCTGCCTATGAAACAAATACAAGGAAACATTTTAAGCAATGACTGACTGCCCAGAAGGGGTAGACCTCTGTTCTTTTGTTTTTCAGATCATCAGAGAAAACGGATGCCAGCTAAACAGCATTCAATGTACCATACATTTACTGGCACAATAGGGATTATTTTTGTGTTTTATGGCAAAAATTGTTGTCAAAAATTGCATACCAACAGTCTTTGGAAACAAGGACATGGAAGGTTAACCCACTCCCCATATTGCCAATGGGATCCTTCTGGCTACCTCAGATTTCTAGTCAGAGGGCTGGGGAGGGAAAAAAGCAATTAGACACCTGAGGTTGTACCGAGTGCACTCCTCAAAAGTGGGTGTGCTTGTCCCAGTTTGTTGCTCCAAAGCTCTGTAATAAAGTTTTTACTGGAAGAGTGAAGGTTTCCTTTGTAGGTTAAGAGAAGCCAAGAAGAGAAGAGGAAAAAGCACAGAATGAGTTAACTGAGAGGAAGATACAGCTTGCAGGCTCATCCAAGGTCACAGCCAAAACTTGGCTGACCCCCAAAACAAAGGGGGGGGCTTAAATGTGCCCAAGCAATTAAGATCTGCAAAATACAGACAATGCATTAATGAAATGTGTTAGGTTTTTTCTCACAGGTAGAGAAGTGCTACTCAAAGACCCTAGCACCCCTGCCATTAATTGAAACAAGGAAACTGAGTCTATGTAAAGTCCATCAATGAAAGACTGCTTTGGCTCCATGCTGGAAAGGCCCTTTCCAAGTCCTGTTAACCACCAACACTGCTGTGAAGTGCCAAGGACTGACTGCCTGGACCCATGCTTCTCACTGCAAAAAGACCTCTCCACCTCGGGAGGACTTTCTGACTGATGATAAGCCTATTTCTCCTTCTAGTTCTGCTGTGCCGTCTGGACAGCAGGAAAAAGGAAAAAAAGACAAGGTGAAGTGCTAGTAACCTCTCCCTTGTCCACTGACAAACCTACTGTTGCTTTGAATTTCTCTAGAAGACACAAAACCACTACAGGGTGATGTGCTAGTAACCTCTCCCCTGTATGATGCTGAATCATGACTGTTTCAGGAAAAGAGAAGAAGAAATACTTGCTTCATTGAAATCACAAAGTCCAGGAATTCCTGACTACAAAAGACGTTAAGAACTGACCCCGGTGAAGAAACAAAGAATTATACCCTGGCAGAAAGAAATTTGTGGAACCCATGCTTGGGAATGTGGTATTGATTGGATTTTGGGGTTTATTCTACAGGCTGCGCCCTGTGTTTTGGATAAGTCCCTCAGCATGTATTGCCCTTCCTAATTGGATTTTAAATGACAAGTACCAAAGGCACCTTGTTGCCATTGCCCCTGCCATTTCATTCATCACACTATTACCCCTGTAATACATCCAAATACAGACAATGACCCAGAAGTTGCTAACAGAGATGGTATTGAATATCACTGAGGCTGGGAAGGCATTGCAGTGGGATCTAGCATGTTCAGGCTTGGCCCACTGCCCTTACAGACACATCAGGAGTACCATCTGATCTGTGGCCATGGAGACATACTTGAAAACTTTTTGGGTGGAAGTGCAGACGTTCTCAGTGCTCCTTCCAAGCATATGGACCGGTAGAGGGGGTGTGGGCTCCCACATACCGAATCCTGCCGGGTCCATGGGGAGGATGCATGTGGGATTGGGTAACTCACCAAGGCATCTGGGAAATTAGACTACCTGGTATGCCCAGTTAATTTTAGTCAGTGCTCCTGGGATTACACTTGACAGGACACTTACTTTTTCAAGCTAATGATAGCTGTGTGTATGTTAATGACACCACACTACAAGACATTTGGGCCCACCTGGCAGAAGTATTAAATCAATCTGATTTCTGCCTGGCCGTTGCCCCGAAAATGCAAGGTCTGTTAAGTACTTGCCTTGTTCCTGTCTGCAAATCACCCAGCAATATTTGGGGTGTGAGACAGTGAAAGAAATGTGCTGTTTTAAGCTTACTGATAATAGTAACCGCATGCAATAGCAAATTGATATGCTGAAATGTTATGCTTAAGCCATTTGCTAGGATGTTTTTTCTTCTTGGTGGAATTATATTTAGTTATAGCCACCCTTAGAGTGGATAAAGACCCTTTTATAGTATGGGGTCTTAGTTTTGATTTTTGGTGTTTTGCTTTGCTGCTTTGTTTAATGTTTACCCAATCTAGTGGCGTTGTGTATGCTACCCTGCAAAGGTGCTTTGTCTAAACACCGCATATATAATAAAATAGGGGGGGATGTAGGAATGTGTTGCTCCCTAATCATAAGCCTTGAAGAACGGCAAACTGTTCCCTCGGAATTGAGGCGGGAGTGACCTTGTTCTAGCGCTTATGTTTGGAAAACATATTGGCTAGCCTGATAGTACCTTTGCAGCTGGCTGTTCACGCGCACAATAGATGAGTTTGCTATCTTGTATAATTGCACACTGCGTGTATCCTGCCTGCCTTCTGAATGGGCAAAGATGTAACCACTAAGAAGAGTTGTAAACAAAGTAAGGAGAGAAATAAAAACCCCAGGAAAAGTTTTCCTGGGAGGCTTTTGGCTTGAGGCTTTTTGCAGGAGGCTTGTAAAGCCCTCTGGCTACCAACAAACCTGGCGTTCTGTTTCCTTTCCTGCGTCGTCACCACTGCAGATATATTGCGTCTCATTAAGATGCGATATATTGATCCCTGAACGCGCTTAGCGTCGACTCTGGAACTCCACCAGAGCGAGCGGCGGTAGCGCAGTCAACGCGGGAGCCGCGGCCGTCGATCCCGTGCCGTGTGGACCCCAGGTAATTCATATAAATAAATAATGGAGATATCCTATCCCTTAGGACTGGAAGGGACCTTGAAAGATCATTGAGTCCAGCCCCCTGCCTTCACTAGCAGGACCAAGTACTGATTTTGCCCCAGATCCCTAAGTGGCCCCCTCAAGGATTGAATTCACAACCTTGGGTTTAGCAGGCCAATGCTCAAACCACTGAGCTATCCCTCTCCCCCCCAGTTGTGTAGCTGAAGTTGCGTAGCTGAAGTTGTGTATCTTAGATCGATCCCCCCCCCTAGTGTAGACCAGCCCACTGATGCATAAACAGGTGAATCTGGAGTAGGAGTAGAGAGGCTATTTTACCTCTGTATTTGGCCCTAGTGCAACCACTGCTGGAATACTGTTTCCAGTTCTGGTGTCCACAATTCAAGAAAGATGTTGATAAATTTGAGAGGGTTCGGAGAAGAGCCATGAGAATGATTAAAGGATTAGAAAACATGCCTTACAGTAATAAACTCAAAGAGTTTATCAAAGTTTAACAAAGAGAAGGTTAAGAGTGACTTGATTGCAGTTTATAAGTATCTACATGGGGGACAAATATTTAATAATGGGCTCTTCAGTCTAGCAGAGAAAGGTATAACATGATACAATGGCTGGAAGTTGAAGCTACACAAATTCAGAATGGAAATAAGGTGTAAATTTTTAATGGTAAGAGTAATTAACCATTGGAACAATTTACCAAGAGTCATGATGGATTCTTCATCGATGACAATTTTTAAATCAAGATTTAGGAAAAACTATTTCACTAGGAGGGTGGTGAAGCACTGGAATGGGTTACCTAGGAGGTGGTGGAATCTCCATCCTTAGAGGTTTCCTGCTGCTAGTAAGGAGGCGGGGAGCGTGGGGGGGGAGTTGGGTAAGGGAGCGTGGGGTCCTGGAGAGCAGTCAGGGAGGAGGGGCGGTTGGATGGGGCGGAGGTTCTGGGGTGGTGGTCAGGGGATGGGGAACAGGGAGGGTTGGGAGTGGGGGTGGGGATGTGGATAGGGGTCGGGAGGGCAGTCAGGGGAGAGGGAGCGGGGGGGTTGGATAAGGGAGTTGGATCCCAGGGGGCAGTTAGGGGAGGGGGTTGTCAGGGGACGAGGAGCAGAGGGTGGTTGGATAGGGGGTGGGAGTCCCAGGGGGGCTGTCGGGGGCGGGGGTGTGGATAGGGGTTGGGGCAGTCAGGAGACAGGGAGAACGGGGGTTGGATAGGGGGCGGGGGTCCCAGGAAGGGGCGGGAAGTGGGAGGGGGCAGATAGGGGGCGAGGGCCAGGCTGTTTGGGGAGGCAGCCTTCCCTACCCAGGCCTCCATACAGTTGCGCAACCCCGATGTGGCCCTCGGGCCAAAAAGTTTGCCCACCCCTGGACTAGATGATCACAATGATCCCTTTTGGCCTTGGAATCTATGAAACTATGAAAACACACACATTGCACTGGGTAACACAAACAGGGACTCATTCCAGAAACACAAACCCTCAGATCAAGGTCTATAGACA
Organism: Terrapene triunguis; assembly: GCF_002925995.2. Taxonomy (NCBI): domain Eukaryota; kingdom Metazoa; phylum Chordata; order Testudines; family Emydidae; genus Terrapene; species Terrapene triunguis. The sequence continues at coordinate 37,008,135 of NW_020664418.1, read as the reverse complement.
GACTAAGCTCTACCAACAATAAAGTACTGTCCAATTTGGTAGAAATGCTGTGGATTTTGTCATTCTGTAACATGCACTGAAAAGCAAGGCTATTTAGCTTTCACATCAGAAGTTCCTTCCATGGTGATAGATTCAGAGAATCACAGGGATTAGAAAAATGAAAGAAACAAGACCTATTATGATTGGTCACTTAGTCCAGCACAGGATCCTCCCCTACAATATTTTTATTATTTGCCATTATTATTTTGTATTTGTAAGAAATATTTAGCTTATAGGAGAAGCAGTCCCTTTTCCTTTTTTGTTACAGAGAAGCCAAATATAAACTAAAGAACAGTAACTCCTCACTTAACGTTGTAGTTATGTTCCTGAAAAATGCAACTTTAAGTGAAACGATGTTAAACAAGTCCAATTTTCCCATAAGATTAAAGTAAGTAAATGCGGGGGTTACGGTTTTTTGGGGGGCAGACAAAAGGAAATTTTTGGGGGGCAGACAAAGGGCATTATATACTGTACAGTACTGTACTGTACTGTGGTGGGGCGGTTCCCCTGGCTTACCCCTGGGGCTCAGGGCTGGGGATGCAGGGTCTGGGAGGGAGTTAGGGTGCGGGAGGGTGCTCAGGGTGGGGGTGCGGGAGGGCTCTCAGGGTGGGGGTGTGGGAGAAGCCTCAGGGCTGGGGTAGGCAGGAAGTGCAGAGCACTTACCTGGGGCAGCTCCTGTTTGGTGCAGGGGGTGTGCAGGTGGCTCTGCGCAGCGCGGCACTGCCCCCATGGCCACGATTCTGGCCAGCTTTGAAGGGGAAAGCGCCACTTCTCTCCGGCCGCTGGCTGCACGGCTGCCCCTGCTCCTCCTGAGTCCTCCGGCCCGTGCTCGCAGGGCCACATTCCGAAAGGGGCTTTAGAGCTGCTGTCCAGGGCCCCGGGGCCCCCTTAGCCCAGGGCCCTGCAGCCCCTAAAGCCCCTGCATTCCGGGTGGCCCTGCCTGCCGGGGGGGAGGAGCAGCTTCCCGGCTCGCTCGCTCCCTCCCTCCTTCCCTCCCTCCCAGAAAGTCCTAAGCTCCGCCAAACAGCTGTTTGGCAGTGGGGGAAGCGCTGGGAGGGAGGGAGAGAGGAAGGAAGGGGGAGGAGGCAGAGAAGAGGAACTTGTGCAATGCTCCCTTGTAAAGTCAGCCAAACAACGTTATAAGGGAGCACTGCACAATTTTAAACGACTATGTTCCCTAATGGAGCAGCGATGTAACTTCGAAACAACGTTAAGTGGGAGGACGTTAAGTGAGGAGTTACTGTAACTATATTTTATATCATTTTCAACCATCTTGTTTTAAATATCCCCAGGGATGGCACTTTCCCCCACTCTCCTGTGGAGACTATTTCACAGTTTAATAGAGCTTTTGTCCTGATATTTCCTAGATCTGAACATGATTACCATGCTCCTAGTCATTGTTCACCCAAGCTATATATACACCTCTACCCCAATATAACGCGGCCCGATATAACATGAATTTGGATATAACATGGTAAAGCAGCGCTCCGGGGGGGGGCCGGGGCTGCGCACTCTGGCAGATCAAAGCAAGTTCGATATAACACAGTTTCACCTATAACATGGTAAGGTTTTTTGGCTCCCGAGGACAGCGTTATATCGGGGTAGAGGTGTATTTAGTTCATAGTCTTTTCTCATGTATCAATCCTTTTAGCCCCTAATCATTTTAACTGCTCTTTGAGTTGTCTCCAATTTGTCTAGCTCTTCCAGGTAATGAAGTGGCCTGAACTGAGTGCTGTATTCCAGACAGGCTGCCACCAAAGTAATAGCAGTAGGTGAATTTCCATTACCCGCTCTTCTATACAGTACTTTATTTGAATACTGTAAAAGCAAAGAGGGAAAAATCCACCAACTAGCCTTAAAAATGTTACAACAATGAAAACAGATGATCTGTATGCTCTACAGTTATAGCTTTAGACACATCGCACAGACATGGTTGCACATATTTTAGACCTGTGAAAATGAGACTCTGAATCTCTCATTATTGGTATTTGCTATTTTTATTACGATACCCCTAGGCCAAGATCCTGTTCCCACTGCGCTAGCTGCAGTACACAGACATAGGAAGAAAGAGTTCCAAACCCACAGAGCTTTCAGTCTAAATAGACAAGTCACAGAAAGGGTGGGGAAAAGGAGTTTTATTAGTCCCTTGTGCACAGGAAGACCTGAGGCACAGAGAGATTATGTGTCTTTCCCAAGGTCACTCAGGGTGGCTGTGGCAGCACTTGGCAGTGACCCCAGATTTCCTGAGTCTCCTGAGTCCAGTGCCTTAAACAGAAGACTATCCTTTCTCTCTGTGCTTGGTGGTTCCATGCCTGGACAAAATGCAACGAAATGTACAGAGTCAGATTCTGCCTGGCCCTGATGTGAGTGAACAGTGAAGGGACGGCATAAAGGGCTCCTCTTCCCATCACACACAGCCGGCACAAGGGCCAGGCAGAATGGGAATACCTGTGCTCCCAGAAGAGTGGGGAATGGGGAGGGATAGCTCAACAGTTTGAGCATTGGCCTACTAAAGCCAGAGTTGTGAGTTCAATCCTTGAGTGGGCCATTTAGGGATCTGGGGCCAAAAAAAAAATAGTTGAGGATTGGTCCTGCTTTGAGCAGGGGGTATAGTTGGGGATTGGTCCTGCTTTGAGCAGGGGGTTGGACTAGATGACCTCCTGAGGTCCCTTCCAAACCCTAATATTCTATGATTCTCCCTACTCCCCAGAGCACATAGTTCAGACAGATCTGGCCAGCTTAGGGCATGGAGGAAGCCAGGTTCTGTACAACTGTTGAAGAGTGCTTAGTTTTAGAGAGGGGGCTAGAGGAGGGCATCAGGAAGTCTGGCTTCCATTCCTGGCTCTGCCACTGGTATGCTATGTGACCTTGGGCAAGTCAACTGACTTCTTTGGGCCTCATTCTAGCTATGTATATAATGGGGGTGACAATACCTATCTCACAGAGTTGTTGTGAGGCTGAGGGCTGGATCCTGCTGCCAATGAAGCCAATGGGAGTTTTGCCTTTGACTCCAATGGGAATAGGATCAGACACTCAATTAGGTCAAATGCTCTGAGATCCTCTATAAGTGCAAACTCTTGTTCTGAAAATACATGGCAAAGCCACCTGACTAAGCCAAAATCCTGTTTTCTATTTGTATGATGTCAATGTGCATTAGAAACAGAGCTGGAACCATGCTGGGAAATTCAGAGCCAGGGCAGGATTTCAAACCCTCCAAAGTTTGGTGTTCCAGATTAGCCCCTTTAAGAGGAAGGGGAACCTGCAAAATTCAGCTCCAGATTTTACTTTGGTTCTATGGGATTACACACACACACACACACGCTGGAAATATGGATCTGGATCCTCTTTTGGATATTGAACGCTTCCCCTGCAGCCACTTCCATACAGTATGTGACCAGGTCTTGAGGTTTAGTTCAAACCCAGCTCTGCGCTTAAATCATTTGTTTATCCATTTTTCTGATACAGCCATCACATAAATATAGCACCAAGTTCTCCGTATGGCCATCTGGGGACTTGGTAGCCAGCCTAACAGCCTTGTTGTTTTGGTGTTAAATAGAGCAGTAAGAATAGAGTGAAAACAAAATCCAAACAAAAACAAAGCAATGTTCCCTCCCACCATCACAGGATTTCGGGAAATCATTTCCTTGCATTAGGCAATTGATTCATAATGTGCAACTGAGCCAAAGACAAAGGCTTAATGTGTCTCGCTCTTTATCACAACAGTAACCTAGACACCAAAAAGAGATATTAGAAAAACTGGATCAATTCAAATAGAAAAGGCAGGTTCATTTAAAAATATTTGGCAGGGTGGATTTAAACTATGATGCCCTATGTGGTATTTCTCCAAATCAACAGCATGTGCTGTGCATAACGCTGGTCCCACATCAATAACATCTGCTGATTCTGCTTTCTGAGCAGAGTAATCAATCCTTCCCAGCAGGCTGCGGGGCAGAAAAGTAAGCTTGCAAACTGAGACTGCCATCTGTATTCCACCCGCCCCAACCCCAAATCTGGCAGCGCTCACCCCAAGAGCCGGGTCAGTCCATTCCTCAAGGCTCCGTGACTTCAAAAGGTGTGCAATTTTTCAATATAAAGGACATGCAAACAGCATCATCAATAAGCTCCTGCAATGGTGCTAAAGTGGCTATTTACATTTTGCCGCCTGTCTGCATTGAATATAAATATTATGTTCCTGAGAGCAGCTTTGTAATTCATTGCTTGATAGGCTTGCCTTGCATGTAATTGTAAACTAAAATTGCAAACTATGAACAGGGTAGCAGCAAAGTAGCTAGGGTAACTGGCAGCATGTGTAAATAAAGTTTGGTTCACAGGCAATGTTTTGGAAATACAGTCGGGCCTGTCTAATCCTTCTTGAGTTTGTCTGCAACACATTTGCAGATCTGGAAGAATTAAACTATAACCTTTTGAAAACAGGTTTTTGTTACTGAGTGGGTGATACCTACAAGGGTATTTTAAATTAATTTTCATCATGGGGCCAAATCCTGCAGTCCTTACTTCATTTTTACACAGTCCTTACCCTGAATATGGAGTTTAGGATTCAGTCCATGATTTGGATGAAACCAGATGTGACTATAGTAGAAATCTTCGACTATTCTGTTTTGCACAACTATTGAAATTCATTGAGATTATGGGAATAGCCACAAATGTTGGACTCATCTGATCCACAGAGCATACATATCAGCTACAGAGAGACTAGTGCCTAACCACCCATCTTCCCCATCACTTTTATTATAGAGCATTTCCATTACATTAGCCCTCTCAGGCCACAATCAGGACCACAGGTCCATTGCGGTGGGCATTCTGCAAACATAGCATAAGACTGTCCCTGCCCCCAAAGCTTAGTTCCAATCTAAGGTCCTGATCCTTCAAATACAAACATACATAACTTTACACAGGTGAGTAGTCCCATTGAATTCTGTGGGACTACTCCTTTATGCATTAGCAGGGTCAAGGCCTTAATACATGTTCACCAGTGTTTGCTGCATAGGTTAAAGATAATTTAACTAATTGTCAAAAGTGGGTGAAATTGGGGCTGGTGCAGAATTTCCTCTTGACACATTCACGTTTACATTGGTAAGATTCACATTCTCTTCTTGAAATGGAAAGTAGAATTCAGGGTAGACTTGCTGTCGGTTACAGAAGTTTTGCAAAATGAGGCCTTTTAGAATAGGCGAGAAAACGTAGCCATTGCAATGAAAAATGGGGAGGAGGAATTGTTTCCCTTTCAGCTCTTCTTGATTTCCTTTTCCCCAGCAATGCCAGCTTTGTGAACTGCAAAAAAATAGAGAGGGCTTTTGCTGAAGTGCAAAGGAACATCCCCTCTTGCTGAAATGAAATGGCCTTTCACCACAGTGAAAATACACGTTTGGCAAAACACATTTTTTTGGTGCCTTTTACAGATCCAGCAAAAAAGGGATATTCCCCTCCCCTCACTTTCAGTAGACATGAGGTCTTTTTATCTCATTCTAGAGGAAGAAACTGTTCCCTTCCCACAGGGATTATTCTCTGTTTTCAACGCTGAGAGTTGAACAATTGTTTTAAGTTGAATATTATCTATGGAACAAGGCATTTTCTTAATACTCAGTCCTACTTCAGTCCTGAGCAGGAAGAGGTGATTTCTCAGTGTGGTATTGCTATGAGTTGCTCTATACTGTAAGACTGAAAAATGCAGCCCAGCAACTACCAATATAATAGAAAGCAATACCGGCTCCTGTCCAACAGACCAATTGCCCTATCACAACCAACTGTTCTCATGGACAGAAACATGAAATGGAAAGTATCCCCCACATGAGAGGACTCGGGAAGCAGCAAGCACAGCAGATAGCTGAGTGTTCAAAACAGCACTGAATTGTTCTGCATATCTCTTGTAGCAGCATCTCAGCAGTAATGTGATTTGGGATTCAGACACATGTCCAAAGCTACAAAATATGCACGACCTTTAACAGTCATGCTGTAGAAGGATGGACCCTTTCAGCTAGGGAGTGGGGAGGGAAATCCAGCTAGATATATTTTCATTTGTCAAAGAACTGTTGGGGGGGAAAGGCATATGAAGTATGTATTCCAGTCCTTTGTGTAGTATATTACAAAGGCAGTCTATTTTTGTTCTGCCATTATGCCATAGGTAATTCATCTCCCTGTAACAACAAAACAATAAAGAAAAAATTGGACCTTTTCCTGTGAATCAACTCCAGTACTTTTGGGAAGCTTGCACCTACTTTCATAAGAGCCTTATACAAGCCCATATTTTCCTTTAGGAACCTGGCAGTAAAGAGCCAAGGTACTCTTGAATATAGAATGCAAAATGCAGTGACACAGGACAACTGAACAGGTCTTGATAATAGCCAGCCTGAATTAACATCTGAACCTCAATGGAAATCAATGTGAGCTTTGGAAAAGTTAAAAAATCTTTTAAAACAAATATATTAAAACAAAATCACTTTTGCTTGTCACAAAATCACAAATGCAATGTTCATTTTTTATTTTGATCATCTAAGTACATTCTGGCTATGGGAGATCTCCATGTAACTCAGAAGAAAGGCCAAAATTCTGAAGGAGAGAGAAGATAAATCAGCCCAAGTATTAAAGGGAACGAGACCTATGATGATCAAGGATGACTATGGTAAAAATTTATGTCATGCAGACCTCATTATTGATTAGAAGTGCCAGCATTTGCTTCGAAATTGTGATATATGCCCTGGTGATCAAATGGATAAGACTAAAAGTCTATTCCATACATCCTAATCAGGATGGTCTGCAGCCATATAGAACAGAAATTATATTTTGCCCTATGTCGTGCACAAGGTCATGGCAAGAGTCAGTTCCAGACCTGAGACTCAAACCCAGAACTCTTGCCTCTCCATCTTTTGTGCTAATCAATACTTTCTCCCAAATAAGCAGGCACCTTCCTGCAAGCATCAGAAACACTGTTCTCATACTATTTCTGTCCCAGAGCAAACCGGAGAGTACCAGAAATGTCACAAGGAAACCTAATCTCATAAAGCTTCCAGCCTAATTTCCAGATGAAGAGCAATGAATTAACACAGATAAGCTTTGGTTTCTACTCTGAGCCAAAGAGGAACACCAGACCTTTAGAGATTTGTCCGTCACTCATAATGACTTATTGTTATTGCAGGTAGCTGCATCATTGCATAATGAGGTTATTGTTATTGCAGGTAGCTTGTTGTTCATGCTGCAAGTTCTACAACACTCTATCCTGACCAAGATGCTGTGTAATAGAAAGACATTGACTAGTCCTATAGTGCTGCCTTATATGCACCAAGGTGACTAACAAAATACTTCCTAGTGAAAAATTGTGAAAAAGGTTAAAATAATAGTGAGAGAATCTATTTGGAGTTGGGAAGGTAGATTGGCAGGCACCCTGCAGGGGTTTCGCCTTCCTTTGCAGCGTGGGGCACTGGTCACTTGCTACTTTGAACTAGAGTAAATGGTGGAGTTTCTGTAATTTGAAATCTGTAAATCATGATTTGAGGACTTTAATAATTCAGCCAGAGGTTATGGACCCGTTGCACGAGTGGGTGAGTGAGAGGTTCTGTGGCCTACGCTGTGCAGAAAGTCAGACTGGATGATCATGATGGATGATCTTCTGGCTTTAAAGTCTATGAAAAGTAGTCCCCCCCCCCAACACACTTTCACTTTTTTACTTTCCCCCCGTTTGTTCCACTAGGAAAAGGGGAGAGAAGAGTGAGAAAACCCTGAACATTTCAAACAAAAATTTGCAAAACAGAAATGTTCCTTTTGTTTCAGAAAAAAATTGTTTTAAATTTTTTCATTAAAAATCAAACAAAAAAGTGAAACATTTCAAACAAACTGGAAACTGTTCATTTCCTTTCTAAATGTTTTGTGTGGGGAAAAAAAAGTCAACCCCCTCTTAATACAACTAACTTCAGAAAGGAAGATGGACTCCGACCCTACAATAGGGCTATGAAAAACTTTGACTATATTATTCTTATTTGCTATTTGTTTTGACATAGCGCCTTGGGGCCCCAGTCATGGACCAGAACCCCACAGTGCTAGGTGCTGTACAAACACAGAACAAAAAGACGGTCCCTGTCCCAATTAGCTTACAAACAACCTAAGCATGGGACTAGAGCCAATAGTTGGATACAGACAGGGGAGCAGAAGGGAACAAGGAGACAATATTGGTTAGCACAATATAGGGTTACCATTCGTCCGGATTCCCCCGGACATGTCCGGATTTTAGAGCTAAAAATAGCGTCCGGGGGGAATTTCTAAATGTCCGGACTTCCCCCCGGGCTCCGACAGCCAGAGACAGCCCCTCCTTCCCCCTGCAGCAGAGATCGCTCCCTCCCTGCATTTGCAGATCACCAGCCGGCCGTTCGCAC
>NW_020664418.1:36949993-36999312 GCF_002925995.2 Terrapene triunguis | reverse complement strand
GGGGTCTGTCTGGGGGTGGGGGTGTGGATAAGGGTTGGGGCAGTCAGGGGACAGGTAGGGGGTAGGGTCCTAGGGGGCAAATTAGGATGGGGGGAGGGTCTCAGGAGGGGGCAATCAGGGAACAAGGAGCAGGGAGGCTTAGGTAGGGGGTGGAGTCCTGGGGGGCAGTTAGGGGCAGGGGTCCCAGGAGGGGGCAGTCAGGGAACAAGGAGCAGGGGGAGGGTTGGGGTTCTGAGGGGGGCAGGGAGTGGAAGGGGCGGGGCTAGGGCAGAATGGGGGCGGGGCTAGGGCAGAACGGGGGCGGGGCTCCTCCCGTCCTCTTTTTTCCGTGCTGAAATATGGTAACCCTAGCACAATCGGCTGTGGTTTCAGTGCACCAGCTGCTTAACCCTTGTCAAGCTTTCTGTAGGTGTAGTGGGGTGGTCCCCGCTCCTGCCTGGAAGGGCTTAAAACAGCCCTGGCAGAGGGCTGCAGCTCTAAAAGCTGGGCTGACTGGGGAAGCAGCCACAGCTGGGCCATGCCCCAATCAGGCCCCAGCTGGCCTGTATAAAAAGGCTAGGAGCCAGGAGCTCAGCAGTCTCTCTCTGCCTTCAGAGGGAGAAGGGCCTGGCTGCAGTGAGCTAGAGACAGAGTACCTGAGTGGAGCAGGGCTGGGGACAGGCTGGGGAGCTCCAGCCTGGAAAGCCCCAGGCTGTGGCCTAGGAGAAGGCTGAGGAGTACTGGGGGCTGCAGAGGGCAGCCCAGGGGTAGGCCAAGGCAGCAGGTCCAAACCCAACCTTGCCTATGATGAGTGGCCTATACTGCAGTTTGCCCCAGGGAGTGGGAGCTAGTTGGAGCCTGGCAGTGGCCTTATTCTGAGGTGAGGTAGGGATAGTGGGTGGGGGTTCCCTGGGGAGGGGAGACCCTAGTACTGAGGGGTGTACTGCCAGGGGGCAGCACCCCAGATAAAAGGGCACCGGGGTCTGGGAGGGACACGGGGGCCAGAGGACAGGCGGACCACCGGCCTGCAGGGGGTGCTCCAATGCTGAAATGAGCTAATTCCTGGAGGTAACCAGCAGGAGGCGCCGCAGGGGTGAGTCCGCCCTTCTACAGTAGGCACTACAAAACATCACTGGAACAATGAGGCACTCGTATTTTCTGGAAATCAGTAAGAAACTGCACATAATCCAGTCTTTAACTAGGGTAGGTCTAGCAAAACCAGCATTCACCCACATAAAACTGATTCTCACATCCCCAAAACAGAGATGGACCTGAGCCCAACCTCCAGAACCAGACAAAGCGTCTCTGGATGGGGCGTTTGAAATCCAAGCCCTGGCCTAAGCCTGAATTCTTTAAAAAAATCCTATCTTTCTAATAGGCCAAACCACACCCCCAGATTCAAGCACCCTCCCACTTTGGGATCAAAATCCAGATCCCGAGCTGCCACCGGCTGCTTGAGTGTAGCAGTGCCCAGAAGTGCAGTGACCCATCACAAGAAGAGTGGAGATGAGCTGTGATAGAGTTTCTGCTGCTGGGCCATTTGGATTTGCTCTGAGCATGCTCTCAAAGGTTCCTTTAGCTCCCTGCACAGCAGGGAGTCTGTCAAGGCAGGGAGATTGCACAGGCATTTCAAGTAAATTTGCTAAAAATAGGTGCAGACAGTTACTTTGAGCTTCCTAAATAGCTGCCCAGGCTATTTTCCTGAAAGTAGAGAGAGAACTGTTCGTTTTGGTGCTCCAAAGGGGAGGAGGTTAGGAGCCTGTGACAAAAGAGAGAAGTAGCTATGAAAATGAGAGAGGCAAAAGGATGATTGAAAAATAGAGACAAAAACTAGCTAAGAGATGGAATTGAAAGCAAAGAAATCCTTCCAAGTTCCCTTTGGGAAAGAAATCGAGTAAAAAAGTAAGTGAAGGGAATAGGGGCAACTGCAGTGGCTTCTTCTCTCATAGTGAGCTCTCAGTGAAATCGCCTGGGATCTCAGTGGATGGCCTCTTCGACTTTCTGAGTCAGCAGCAGAGGTAGGTGTTGCTCTGGGGAACAAAGGGGAAAAGAGCAAGGATAGTGGGCAAGATGAGAAGAACAGAAAGAGGAGAGAATGAGGCCCCGAACCAATGAGCCACTATGGCAGGGCACTGGGAAAAGTGAGAGGCACAGATCACAGCCCAGGTCTCCAGATGGTGTGTGCCGGCTTCCCACTGAGTAGGTGTTAGAGTGGGATACAGAGAAACCCAGCCACTCAATCACGTGCAGGGAGCTGATATACAGTATGCAGGCACGTGGCTGGTGAAAATGAATGGTGCTATTTACATTATTTATAATACAATTAACAAAATAATAAATCCCTACGAATATTAACTGGAGTCGCCAGCATTAATCTCCCCTGAATAACGGCAAGGTGTTGCACACGCCGGTCGTTCCTTTCCCAGCATTGCTGAACTATACGATATTAATGATCCTTTAATACTTAAATAGCAATAGTATCCAGAAGCCTGAATAAGCCTCACAAGCCCTTTGTGCTACGTGCTGTGCACATGTAGGCTAGAGCTAGATCCATGAAGGATCTTCACTGCCCAGTGCTGTCGAAGTGATATGGAAATGTGTGACACAACAGGTCTTCTTTCCCACTGATTGGCAATCATACACTCGCTTGTGTGCTTCAGACGCCTCTATGGTATTCATGTCACTGGCCATGTTAACATATTCCAGCAGCCTAGTTATTTATTAGATGCTGACAATGCACTCGGTACTCTAGAGGACACAAAATAAGTTAGTTCATGCCTCTGAGATATGATGTTACTGTCTGGAAGACAGACACAGAGAAGCCAGGACATACTTAGAAATGTGGAACAGGAAGTCACTGGGGCGCCATGCATAGATTGTAACTGTCCGATGCGGAAGAGGGCTCAGGTGCATCAACAACTGCAGCCCCTGTCCTTGCCCGGACACAGCAGAGCGCTCTCCTTTGGCCCAGGGAGAAGGTGAAGTGTTATCAGGCTGAGGCAGCAGTGGGGTTGGGCCAGGGGAATGCAGACCATTGCTCTTGTGACATTTCTGGTACTCTCCCCTCTGGCCCCATGGAAATTCCTTGGGAACATTAATACAGTCCCACTGTATCTATCATTCAGCATCCTCTTTTAATGGCACTGTGGACAGACTTGGGCTGGGGAAACCATGCTGCCAGGCTCTGGGGAGCTGTGACACCAGGATAAAGAGCTGGCAAGTGGCGCTGATTCCCTGCTGGTCCTTTAGGAAATACATGGAGATGGGCAGGGATTATGGGTGGGCCCTATACCTAGGCCCCACCCACTAACCCTAACGAAAAGAATTAGAATTCATCCTACGGAAAAGCCCAGCAACCCTTAGTCCCATCCAGGGGTTGACTTTTCTAATGTTATTTGCTCGGTTCTTGTGTGTATTGAGAAAAAGTGAGGCTTTAGGAGGGTCTTAAATGAGGATAAGGAGGTGAACTGGGATGGGGAGCATTCCACACATAGCCAAGGCTCTGAAGTAGCCAAGGGATGAAATTTACATTTCTCTGTCATTTCCAGTTGTTGAACGCACACACGGGGCTCTCTGCTAATAGCCTCTGGGATGCTTTCATTGGCATTTGGTTCAAGTTTCCAGTGTTTTCTTAGTCCCAGGAGGTACTTTCCAATGCTTTGACTGATTGGCTGGTTGTTAGCATCCCACTTGGCAATGCTGACATTTTCACGGTGTGTTCCATTTTCATTTGCAAACATTTTACAGAATCACAATGGGCATTTTTGAACAGCACTAATTTCAGTCTATTTTCAGGCAGGTTGGTGGGGGGTAAGGTCAGCATTTTGCCAATGGCAAATCTAATGAAAATAAAGGTCCAGACACCAACACGTTATGGAACTGATAAGCCTCCTTGACTACTGTCATTATAATGGATAGTTCTGTTCAGTCACTTTGCATTATATTGATTTTTTTTCAAGCACTCCACCTTAAACTTATTTTTCATTTCAGGAAATCAATACTATGGATCCTTTGATATAAGGCATGCAGTGTTCTGCCAGAATATGTATTGCATGATGGAAGAAGTTGAGGGATTTTTTTCTCCCAGCTTCTTCCCTGTTGAACATAAATTGAAAATCTCAGTTACTTAAAAAAATACAAAACTGGGCAACATTTCCTGCATTTGATTCTTTGGCACTATGTCACCTCGCTTGGTGCCTGCAAATGAGTTTCTGCTTCCAAAAACCCATTCTTCATGAAGGGCAGAGTTATGAATGCACTAGTCAGTTCTAGATTCATCATGATCTTCACTGGCAATATTTTCCCCCTTCTTCCAATTCAGCTTCCCTTGCCTGGGATGGAAAATCTTATTTTTGAATGTCAATTGCATGAAACAACAAGTTTGTATCTGTCAAGGTTCTGATTTGTACAGCTGTGTAAAATATTGAATGCCAAATTAAAAATGCTTTTTGGGTTTACAGAGCTTCTACAAACACGCCAGTGTAGTACACACAATTTTTCACATCATCCAAATGTTTGTCACTCGTCGGTGGGGGAAAAACGTTCACAGTCTGGACATCTGCAAAAATTCAGATGCAGCTTTTTACAGTGCGTTTCACCTAAGTGACATGTTGGGAGGCAAACGCAGAGGCGATGCAGTGCTATCGGAGAAAGGCCTTGGTGGACATGAGCTTTGTGGGGTCAGACAGTCTTGGGGACCTAATCGGAATCTCCACAGGTTAAAACTGTTCAGATAGCCATCCAACCATTTGGATGGTTTTGGTGAATCACGCTCTAAACCTCTTGAGGTTGAGAACTCCTGAGCACCGTGTTTAACCAGCAAGGGAAAACAAAAGAATATTCCTCAATAACTGTGGGTTCCACCTCTCTGACCAAAATCAGCCCATCAAACCTGCAGCCCAACAACTTTGGCCTGACACGGCAACCCTCACACACGTGCACCATGGCGCCCACAATGTATCTGGCTGATAAATAATTTAGTTCGGAATGTTATTGTTCCAGTGAGCTGCAATAGATTTGCTGATGTGAGCGAGTGCTGTTCTACATGACTAAAGGCCGCAGTATCAAGGCAACATTGTTGGGTTGTAGACTCCAGCAGCTGAGGGACGTGCTGCCCCTCATCACTGACGTTGACCTGGCAGTGTCCCAGGACTTCAGCCCATAGTCTTTTCTATTTCCCTTTGGTGGAAGGGGAAGCAAGCCTTGTACTCCCTAATTCTCAAAACCAGCTGAGAATCCATAACATTTTTTAGCCTTAATGGCAGTAAATGAACAATTTTCAAAACCTGACATTTGAGTGGCATGCATTGGCTTCCTTAGTCAGGAAGCCTGAAGAGAATGGCAACTACAAGGTTAAATCCCCTCTCAGCCCTAGTGATGATGGTCCTTATTGTGAGGCAAACCCGCAGCTAAACCAGGGCTGCTCTCCCAGGTGCCATAACTCACCCCTCCAACAGAGCCAGCAGTGACTCAGTCCTCAGGCAGGCAGTACCAGCCTATCCCTGAGCAGAGCAAGGGTCAGATGACCCTTAGGCTCAGGTATTTCTCCAATCCTGCCAGGAGCTGCAGATCAGTCTGTGCAACAGTACTACCCAGCTAGGAACCCTTCTGCAGCCTTGCAGTGTGATTGACTCCCTAGACTCTCAGCCTGCTCTTGATCCGGTTCCTGTTCGAGCCTTGCCAAAGCCTTGTTCCAGCCTTGTCCAGGCCCTACTCTGATCTTGCTCCAGACCTGTTACTGATCCGCTTCAGCTTCACATCTGCCTCCTGACCCCCACACCAACAGACTCCGACCATGGCTTGGACCTTTGCCTGGCACACAAACTCTGGCTATGATACTGATTTGGCTTGTCTACAGACTCTGACCCTGGCCTGTCCCTGAACCATGGTTCCAACGCTGCCCTCAGCCTGGTCCCGACCCAATATCTGGCTCTGACCTCTGCTCCATCCACCAGGCCTGACTACATGGGTATGACTGCCTGACGCTTATGGTCAACTGAGGTCATTAGCAAGCACATCTGCACCATGGCTCCCGCAATATATCTGGCTGGTAAATAATTTAGTTCCCAGTGTTATGAAAAACGAATCCCTGGCTCTTTATGCGTACAAATATTCATACAAAGTCTTGCCTTTATAAATAATTAAAGTTGGTTACACACAATGACTTTTGTGAATTATATGAAATTTAAGTAAAAAGCTTGAGTATTTATCTTTCCTGCTCAAAGGGAGAAAGGGTCACAGAGATGACAACATATGAGTATATATGAGAGGTCAGTGGACTACATTTGTCCTCTATATACTTCTCTGATCCAATGTACTTGGGACTGCAGATATGTGATTTTTATGGAAAATGAATTCAATTCAGACAGAAACTGGGTGGCGGGGGAGGAGACTGCACTGAGCATCTGTGAAGGTGTAACAGGTATCAAAAGACACTACTCAGCATTCATCTCCTATTAAATCCACCACTAACACAGAATGCTATTAGCAGTCCTGGCACAATAGAAGACTGTGGAGTAGACAAAGAAAGAAAAAAATCAGGATTGATGTTCTTTTCCTGTATTTGTTATCTTACCGAAAACAGCAGCAGCAGAATACAAATCAACACATCCTATCTAGAAGAAGGGTGGGATCCTCTGAGGCCTGGTCTACACTAGGCTTTTATGTCGAATTTAGCGCCGTTATATCGAATTAACCCTGCACCCGTCCACACCAGGAAGCCATTTAGTTCGACACAGAGCTCTCTTTAAATCGATTTCTGTAATCCTCCCCAACGAGAGGAGTAGCGCTAAATTCGACATGGCCATGTCGAATTAGGCTAGGTGTGGATGGAAATCGACGCTAATAGCTCCGGGAGCTATCCCACAGTGCACCACTCTGTTGACGCTCTGGACAGCAGTCCGAGCTCGGATGCTCTGACCAGCCACTCCCCCGGGAAAATTTGAATTCCTTTTCCTGTCTGGGCAGTTTGAATCGCAGTTTCTGTTTGGACACCGTGGTGAGCTCAGCAGCAGTGGCAACGATGCAGAGCTCTCCAGCAGAGATGGCCGTGCAATCCAATAGAAAGAGGGCCCCAGCATGGACGGATCGGGAAGTCTTGGATCTCATCGCAGTGTGGGGCGATGAGTCCGTGCTTTCGGAGCTGCGCTCCAAAAGACGGAATGCAAAGATCTATGAGAAGATCTCTAAAGCCATGGCAGAGAGAGGCTACAGCCGGGATGCAACGCAGTGCCGCGTGAAAATCAAGGAGCTGAGACAAGGCTACCAGAAGACCAAAGAGGCAAACGGACGCTCTGGATCCCAGCCCCACACATCCCGTTTCTACGAGGCACTGCATTCCATCCTAGGTGCGGCCGCCACCACCACCCCACCCCTGACCGTGGACTCTGAGGATGGGATATTGTCCGCGGCCGGTTCCTCAGCGGACGGGGAAGAGGAGGAAGGAGATGAGGAGGACGAGGCAGTAGACAGCGCTTACAACGCTGATTTGCCCGACAGCCAGGAGCTCTTCATCACCCTGACAGAGATCCCCTACCAACCCTCCCCAGCCGTTACCCCAGACACAGATTCAGGGGACGGATCAAGCAGTAAGTGTTTTAAATATCTAAACATTTATTTACAACATAACTGGCGTATTTAAAATATTAACATTAGCTAAAGTGCTTTAAAACATGTAAACATTTATTTGCAACAAAACAGGAAGATTGAAAATATGAACAGTGGGTAAAGTGCTTCAAAACATGTAAACAGTAAAGTCAAACAAAAGGGGAATCAGTGCAAAGTGTATCATGATTTGTCTTTTTTTGGGCGCCTCAATATATAGTCCGAACCATTTTCAAAAAATTGCACAATGTCCGCTTCATGATTATAGTGCCCAAAACCCTGCAGTCATTTGTCCCTCCAAGGGCACCTAAGCCAGGAACTGGTCAATGTAACCGGGGATAGAGGCGAGATCCTCCGGGGAGAACTCCTCATACACCTCCTGCAGGTGTTTTTCCAGCCTCATCAGCAGGTTCCTGGGCAGGGAGAGCTTATTAGGCCCCCCGTGGTAGGACACGTTTCCCTGCCACAACGCCAGCAGGTACTCCGGGATCATGGCCTTGCACAGCAGTGCAGCAAATGGCCCCGGTTTCTGCAGGCTGTCCCGGAGCATCTTCTCCTTCTGGCTCTCGGAGACCTTCAGGAGGGTGATGTCTGGCATGACTCCCTGCTGTGAATTAGGTAGGGGAAAGTTAGTATTGGGACTGCTTGCCCGTCCCTTTATAGAACTGCAACCGCCGGTTTACAGCCACGCGGTTTACAGCCGCGAGGGGGTGGGACAGGGGCAGAGTTCATGCTTGCAGGATTGCTGCCAGCAGAGACTCGCATTGCTTTCTATTTGAAAGGAGGCCAGTGCCACTCTTAAAGTTTTAAGCGGCCACAAGTCTACGGCTTACCATGTTTGCCAGCTAGACAAAGTCCGGTGTCCAGCCCTGCTCCTCAGCTCGCCACAGCAAGACCGCAGGCACTGTAGGCGAGGGCAGAAAATTCGACCTTGTCCTCAGTGCGCGTGTGATAGGTGCTCTGCATGGTCTTGTTCACAGAGAAAGACTATGTTCTCTGTTCACAGATACATTGCTCTGTCTCAGGAATTCACTCCCTTTTTCCAATTCCCACAGCCACATCTGCCCAGAGGCTAGCGCACATTAGGAGGAGGAAGAAGAGGACACGGGAAGACATGTTTGCTGAGCTAATGGGATGCTCCCGAGCACAGGCAGCCCAGCAGACACAGTGGAGGGAGAACTTGTCCCAAATGCACCGGGCAAACATGGAACGGGAGGAGAGGTGGCGACAGGAGGACAGGCAGGCTACTCAAACGCTGCTTGGACTAATGAGGGAGCAAACGGACACGCTCCGCCGCCTTGTGGATGTTCTGCAGGACCGGAGGCAGGAGGAGAGAGCCCCGCTGCAGTCTCTCTGTAACTGCCCTGCCCCGCCACCAAGTCCCATACCCCCCTCACCCAAAGTCCAAACACGGAGGGGTGGAAGGGGCCGTGAAAAATTTCACTCCACCCCTGCGGACTGCTCTACCACTAGAAGGCTCTCATTCCCCAAAATTTGAAAAGTCCTTTCCTACCCGCCTCACACAAGACCCCGTCCAAGTTTCACCCCCCCCGTTCCATGTGCGGTTGTTAATAAAGAATACGTTTCTGTTCATTTCTGTTTCCATCCTCTTCTTTTGGAGGGGAGTCTGTCTGAAGGGGGGGGGAAGGGGCTTGGTCATTGGACAGGACAGTCACCTTTAGCAGGGGGCAGGTGCAGCAGCAGGGCACATGTACAGTGCAGTGACTAGTTATCCTGGTCAGTCTGGGAGGTGGTTTTCATGTTCTGTGTGGTGGGGGGGGGTGTTGCTCTGTGACTTGGTGGCGGGGGAGGGCAGTTACAGATCTTATGCAGCGGTCCTTACCCTGGCTCACAGAGCCGCGCAGCAGGGGATCTGTAACCCTCCTCCCCCTGCAAAACAGTCACATAGCCGACACATACACGCAGTCCCGGCCAGGAGGGCTGGCAGGCTCCGTTGAAACAACCAGTCCACCACCGCGGAGCCTGTCATTCCTGGAGTTTAGAAGCATCATTTGCATCACAACACTAAACCCGCCCCCCGCCACAGTCTGCGTCCCAGGTTTAAAACATTCCCGCGAAAACAGTAATAAAGACAATGGTGTCCATTAACAAAACAGAACAGATTTTATTTTTTGGGAAGGGGGTGAAGGGGGTATGTGATTGGAGAGGATAGTCGACGGCAACTGGGTAAAGAAACGGGGGCAAGTTCTGCTTCTGTGTCCACAAACTTAAAAGTCACTGGGTACCCTGCTCAGCCTTGAAACTGGCTTTCAAAGCCTCCCGGATGCACAGCGCGTCCCGCTGGGCTCTTCTAATCGCCCGGCTGTCTGGCTGGGCGTAATCAGCAGCCAAGCTATTTGCCTCAACCTCCCACCCCGCCATAAAGGTCTCCCCCTTGCTCTCACAGAGATTGTGGAGCACACAGCAAGCTGCAATAACGATGGGGATATTGGTTTCGCTGAGATCACAGCGAGTGAGTAAGCTTCTCCATCTCCCCTTGAGACGGCCAAAAGCACACTCCACCACCATTCTGCACTTGCTCAGCCGGTAGTTAAACAGTTCTTTTTCTGTGTCCAGGGCGCCAGTATAGGGCTTCATGAGCCAGGGCATTAGTGGGTAGGCTGGGTCCCCGAGGATCACTGTAGGCATCTCCACATCCCCCACAGTTATCTTGTGGTCCGGGAAGTAAATACCTTCCTGCAGCCGTCTAAACAGACCAGAGTTCCTGAACACGCGAGCGTCATGAACCTTGCCCGGCCATCCGACATAGATGTTTGTAAACCGTCCCCGATGGTCCACCAGTGCTTGCAGCACCATTGAAAAGTAGCCCTTTCTATTGATGTACTGGCTGGCCTGGTGGCCCGGTCCCAGGATAGGGATGTGAGTCCCATCTATAGCCCCACCGCAGTTTGGGAATCCCATCGCAGCGAAGCCATCTATGATGGCCTGCGCGTTTCCCAGGGTCACTACCTTTGACAGCAGTACCTTGACGATTGCCTTGGCTACTTGCATGACAACAACCCCCACGGTAGATTTGCCCACGCCAAAGTGGTTCGCGACTGACCGGTAGCTGTCCGGCGTTGCAAGCTTCCAGAGGGCTATGGCCACTCGCTTCTGGACAGTCAGGGCTGCTCGCATGCGGGTGTCCTTGCGCTTCAGGGCAGGGGACAGCAAGTCACAAAGTTCCAGGAAAGTGCCCTTCCGCATGCGAAAGTTTCGCAGCCACTGGGATTCATCCCAGACCTGAAGCACTATGCGGTCCCACCAGTCCGTGCTTGTTTCCCGGGCCCAGAATCGCCGTTCAACAAAATCCACATGCCCCATTGCCACCGTGATGTCCTGGGCGCTGGGGCTCGTGGTTTCTGACAGCTCTGTGCTACTCTCCGACTTCAGGCCCTCACGGCGGTGCCGTAGCCTCCTCGCCTGATTACTCTGCATCTGCCTCAGGGTAAGGTGTATGATAAGGTGCGAGGCGTTGAGAACGGCCACAACTGCAGCGATGGTCGCAGCGGGATCCATGATCGCAGTGCTGTGGCGTCCGCGCTGTCACTGATCAAAAAGTGCGCGAACTGATTTCCCGCCGGCGCTTTCAGGGAGGGAGGCAGGGCGGTAGTGACTGACGGATGACGACAGTTACCCAAAAGCACCCTCGCCACATTTTTTTACCCAGAAGGCATTGGGGGCTCGACCCAGAATTCCAATGGGCAGCGGGGACTGCGGGAACTGTGGGATAGCTGCCCACAGTGCACTGCTTCCAATGTCGACGCTTTCCCTGGTACTGTGGACTGACAAAGTCGAATTACTGTCCTTAGTGTAGACACACACGTTCGACTTTCTAATATCGATTGCACATATTCGATTTAACTAAAATCGAACTACTCTCGTAGTGTAGACATACCCTGAGACTGGTACTTTATTGATGAAGTAAATACAGTCATCAGAAGGTGGAAGGCTCTATGAGTGTAAAGAAAATCTAACCTTGTGTAAATCTTTTTTTTTTTTTTTTAATTAAGTTCTTTAGGAACACAGCACTTGATAATACAAAGGTAAAGCTGTCCAGCTTTAACTTGGCTAAGGGCACAGTTTTTGTTCACCAGAAGAAACATTCGCACTGATTGCTTCCACTCCCTTCTCGGAAGTTCAGCTCAAGTGTCGCAGGCACATCTCAAGTGGTGGGTCTGGCTTTAATACAACAAAGTCATCGGTTCTCTCTCTCTCGGGTTAATAGTTATGCCAACTTTAGCCTATCACCAACACATTGTGCTTCAGGTGACTCTCCCAGTCAGGGTTGTATATATTCACATCATCTGGACACATCGCAGCATATCCTATGTGAGGTCATACTGGGTTCGTAAGGCATTGGAATGTTGCTGGTGCCCCATGACATAAGATGGTTATAAATTACTGACATTTCTTAAAGGTAAGGAGGAAAAAACCTCCCCTAATGTATACAACCCCACAAAACATCAGACCACCTTGTCACACCAAGAAATGGTAATAGAATGGTACATAAACATTGTCAGATAAGGAAGATACTACACCGCTACCTCGATATAACGCGACCCGATATAACACGAATTCGGATATAACGCAGGAAAGCAGTGGGGGGGGGGGGGGGGGGGCTGCGCACTCCGGTGGATCAAAGCAAGTTTGATATAACGCGGTTTCACCTATAACGCGGTAAGATTTTTTGGCTCCCGAGGACAGCGCTATATCAAGGTATTAGGAAGTCAGAGAGCTAAGGGGGGAAATGAAGAATAAATGGCCAAATATATAAAGAACAATTCTGGAAGTGCACCAAAAATGTAGTATTTGTATTGCAATAGAGACTAGAGGCCCCAATCCCTGATTGTGCTAGGCACTGTGAAAATAATAGTGAAAAGACAATCCCCTAGATCAAATTACTGAAGACTGCAAGTAGTGGGCAAATCAAGGAGGAAAAGGAGCTTACAGAAAAGCTTACATCATGTATATGTATCAGTTTTCACTATAGGGTATGATGGGGAAATCCCTACATTCTTCACAGTCAAAGAAAGTGAGTCGCTGTCAGAGACAAGAGGAATCAAAAGGAAGTGATTGAATGATACACAAAATTAAATTGCAATAAACAATCAGTACTGAAATGGCACTCACCCAAGATCTCTGACAGAACTAAAGAGTGCAGTAGCTGAGGTAGGAGCAAAAATATGCTATTTATCATACACCACGGGTAGTGCACTGGAGGTTACCCAAGGGAAGCCAATATCAAATCCATCTACAAAAGGATGCTACGAAGATCTTGAAAACTGTAGAAATCTCTAGATTAGCATGCTGTGATGGGGACAAACAGGCATGGCTTCTACCTGGGTAACTCATGCCTCTTGGACCTATAGTAATTCTTTGTACAATTGAACAAAACAATGTCTAAAGGAGAATCAATGGCTATTTATTTAGACCAATAGATATAATTTAGTTAGATTTTTATCAGCTTTAGATAATTTCTACCACAAAGGGCTATTGAGAAGCTCAGTAACAAGAAAATGAGAGGTGAAGTCTTGTTATGGATTAAAAATCCAATCTGTATCAGACCCTATTTGCTAAACAGTAGATGAAGAGCTCGAGGGAAGGTGAGGGTCAGTAGGGAAAGATTATCGCTGGACATATATGAGCATGTTAAGACAAAATCAGTTAATATGGAGCTTGATCCCACTCTTATTAAAGTCAGGGGCACTGACCAATTGACTTCAATGGTTTGGGTCCATGAGGCATACAGTAGCTTTTTGTAATCTTTATTCATACATCCCCTTTAACATGTGCAAGGCTATATACGGTGAATAGCAAATAACATGGGTCTCAACACGAGAGAATATTTTTGCAGTTCCTTTTAGGATCTCAAAGAATTTTACAAAATGTAATTAATTAATCCTAATAACTCCCTTGTGAGGTAGATCAATATTATTTACTGCGATAGGGTGTAGCAACTCCAGTGTGTCTGATGTGGTTAATGATGTTGGTGTCACTAGGCATAGCTACCAGGTAACTCGGGGGGATGGAAGGCCATAAGTGCCGATGAATCCTCCCTGCTCTGGGTCTAAGTGAACCACAGAACTCCATCTTGTGAACTTTCACCTACTTCTATGCTAATTGCCTTGATGATGAAGCAGAAATGTAATGGTCAGCTTTTCTAGCAGACAGCTGCAGTTTCGCTCACACTAGCAAGTGTAGTAGAGATAAGATGGGGGAAAAGAAGGAGGGAGAAGTCTGTGTGCGCATGAACCTACAAGGCCGAAGATAAGCATGTGAATGGGAATTTTTCTAACTGTAACTGCTCGAGGAGGGAGGGGTAGAAGGGGTAGAGGGAAAAGTAACAGAACAAAGCTTACACAGAAACAGCTTGGAATATAAAAGAGAAAACTTGCTTGTATGTGCTGTGCTTGATTTGAGACGTGCCTGTCTCCCTGCACCACTTTGAGATCTCAAATAAACTTTGTTTGTTTCTCCACCCCTGGTGTGTCTATTGGTGCGGCGCACACCGGGCAACGAACCCTGTTGCCCCCTCGGGGCCCATCTGGGCCGGCAACAATGAGAGTCCGTGGGTGCAATCAGCATCGCCCTGTGACACCTGCAGTAGGTGTCAAGCCTGGAGGAAGGAGTTAAAAGGACTGAACCTGCTCAGTTAGACTCTGACCAGGAGGGAAAGCAGATCTCTGGTTGTCACCCAGGAAGAGAAGTCCGGCTGGAGTCAGGGAGCTGAGGTGAACAGCTGGCAGACAGAGCTTCTGCGAAGGAAGGTACACCTGCAACAGGGAGCCTAGGGCACTTGGAAAGAAGCAGCAGGAAGTGAGTCTGCCCAGGATTTTGCACACTGGTGGAGGGGCCAACTGAGTCAGGGACTGCCCTGCCAAGGGAGTGGAGAAAACTCCCCTCCCGCAGAACCAGCTGGGTGGTAGAAAGTACTAAGAAGCTCTGCAGTGGGCTGGTGGAAGAGGCTTAGAGAGTGCAAAGCTGATAAACTCAGAGTCCAGGAAAAGGCTGAGGCAAAAGCCCAAGACAGGGCAAGGTAGGAAGTGGTTCAGTAAGGCAGGCAGGGGTTTGTGTAGTCAAGTCTTGACTGCCTAGTCAAGGGTTCCTGGATCAGAACCCAGTTGAGAGAAAGGGCCTGGGTTCCCCTACCAGCGCAGTGAGGAAGCTAGAACGGAACCGACTTCTGACAAGGGGGTAAGGACTTCTGTAACCCGCCAGATAGTAGGACTAGTGAGTCCAGACTCAGACTGAAGACCCAATGTGAAGTTGATGGTGTATTATTTGCTGGACTATTGGTACCCCAGAAGAGGTGGAACTCTATGGCTACGTTAACACTATCATCTGAGCTAGCACTTCAAAAGTAGCAGTAGCACAGACAGCAGTGGGACCAGGCTAGCTGCCCCGAGTACAAACCCACCTGAACTCCGTGGGTGTGTACTCGGGGCAGCTAACCCAGGCTACCACTGCTGCTGCCAGAGAGCTCAGATGGGAGCTAGCACAAGTATGTCTATGTAATCTGAGGCTACGTCTACACTACCCGCCTGAATCGGCGGGTAGAAATCGATCTCTCGGGGATCGAATTATCGCGTCTTGTCGGGACGCGACAATCGATCCCCGAATCGACGCTTGTCCTCCACCAGCGGAGGTAGGAGTAAGCGCCGTCGACGGGGGAGCCGCGGAGGTCGATTTGCCGCCGTCCTCACAGCAGGGTAAGTCGGCTCCAATACGTCGACTTCAGCTACGCTATTCGCGTAGCTGAATTTGCGTATCTTAAATCGACCCCCCCCCCCGTAGTGAAGACGTAGCCTGAGAATCACACCCCTAGCTTGTAGAGTAGACCTGTCCTGTGTGACTTGGCCAGGGGGCTGGCTCACAAAAACCACCCCGGGCCTGGAATGGCTGTCAGCAGAGAGTGCTAAACGAGGAGAGTGTGACTATGCTACACCTAACCAGTATGGGGCACGTGGGCTGGTGAGTCGCATGTTTACATGTAATCTTTGTACAGGCAGGGAATCTGAAGCATCTCAAGGTTAAATGGCTTGCTCAAGATCATATGGTAAATCAGAAGCTCTTCTGTACAGGAATTAGGTAGTATCTCTTTAAATAGTTTGTGAGCCCTCTAGTGGCGCTCACTGTGTTCTGTGTTTCAGAAACCAGTCAGTGCAGTATGCAGGTAGTTAGGCCTTGTATGTTTGGGTATATTTGGTAAACATATTTATTTGAAACCTCACCAAGCCCGGGTGTTTTTCTTTCATTGCATAAAGAACAAAAGACACAACAGTAGCAAAGGCATCAGTCAAAGCAGCACACCTTGCTCCTAGTCCCATTCTGACAGAAAACACATCCTCTCGCATAACTGTATACAGCACCAAGATAAGGCTGCAGCATTAATGCTTAGCTAAAGAACAGCTGGAAAAACTAATCTGGGAAACATGTTCAAATGGGTCTTTAAATTCATCCCTTTTGCGAATGTTGAATGTGATCCCATATACACATGAGATACATATTTAGTGCATGCACATGTTCTTTTGTACCTACAGGTCAGGTGACTATACCTAATAAACTTGTGTCTGCTAGTGCATTTTTGCACATACAAATAGCTGCCGGTGCAAAATGTGTGGGTGCAACCTGGACAATCTGGCCGTTAACATCATTTTAACACTGACGGATCAAACTGACCTCAATAGAACTACATGGAAGTCATTCAAGGAAGGAATTTGGTCCAGTGTTTGTATTTGAATTCCTAATTCTGCTTTTCAAAGCATATGAGACAACTGTCGGTACTAACACAGTGAAGAAAAACAACCTTAAAAGTCAGCCTGTCATTAATCATTATTATTAGTGTTACAAGTGAGTAGCACCCAGGAGCCCCCGTCATGGACCCCAGTGTGTTAGGCGCTATACAAACAGAACGAAGAGACAATCCCTGCCCCAAAGCACTCACAATCCAAGTATAAAACAAGAGACAACCTGTGGATACAACAAACAGACAAGAAGAGCACAAGTAAACAATGAGACAATACTGGTCACCATAATAGGCAGTGGTCTCGGCAGCTGGCTTGCCTGTCCATTGTCAAGTTATTGTAGGTATCCTGCCAAAGAACAACCTAGGGTGTACTGCCACGTGAGAGATCTGAGCTTGGAAGCGACTCCCAAGTTCATCAGGAGGTGATTGCACAGAGGAGACACTTGGGGTCTGATCCAAATCTCACTGAAATCAGCTAAACCTTTTCAATGACTTCCATGGGCTTTGGATTAGGCCCATTGATTGGGTTGGATTGGGTCAGAGATCCTCAGATCTGGCTGAGGCAAGATGAGCAGAAGGCCCACCAAATGACTAAGCATACACAAAATGTAACTCAAATTTTATAACAATGGTGGTTGCCCTACCTCAATGTGTCCTATTGCAAATTAAACTGTCATTTCAAAAGGGGGGTTAAAATGGAAAGGACCCAGGCTGCAACATGGAAGTTCACTTAATGTAAAATAGTAATAATTAGAGCTGACTGTAGATGATAATTGCATTTCCGGGCAACTTTTCAGGAACAAAAAACAAAACACTGAATATTTTCATGAAAATTGAGTTGTTTTGAAATGTCCATTTTTTAAATCAAAAACCGGAGGTTTCTGATTTGGGAATAGAAGTTGAAGTAAGTGTGTGTGTGTGTGTGTGTGTGTGTGTGTGTGTGTGTGTGTGAGAGAGAGAGAGAGAGAGAGAGAGAGAGTAGTCAGTTCTACTAATAATGCCCATGCTTTTATTTCATATTTCAGAATATACAATTCTTGATCCTCAGACCCTAGAGCAATATAAATGTGATTTGTGTGTGCTGAAGAAATGTAAATCTATAGAGCCTAGCCAGCTATGTGCTTTCATTTAGAGCTCATTTGAACCACAACTAAACTTTTCTTCTCATTCCAGCTACTACAGCAACACTCCCTGAATGTGGGTGCCTAGTGAAAGCTAAATATGTCTCAGTGATGTTTCTCACATTACAACATTTGCCCACCTTGAAAAGCAAGAGAGATTTGGCATTTAAATATAGACACAACTAATTAGCAAAACCCAAAATTTGACTGTGAAACTACTTAAAATGTTCCCTCTTTCCATATCACCTTCCAGATTAACATATTGTGTGGACAACTTTAACTCTTATGCTATTTTCTAGAGCTTATTGGTTTGTGAAGTAGAAGCAAGAAATGGGTCCTCAAGGAGGTACCCAATGGTCACTCAAGATGACCACCGTCCTTTAAATGACCAACATTACAAACTCTCCAAAGCAGTTAGGATTCACCATATTCCCAAAAGTACCATCTCTGGATGGTGGCATTTCTGTAAAGTGATGTAATGACATATGCCAACAGGTGTTGTTCAAATTGGTGATGGAATTCGTAGTTCCACTTCCACAGCCTCAAGCACAGCAGTTCCAGGAAGGACAAGACTGATATACAAACTGTATGCAAGGATTCAACCCCTCCTGCGTTTGAGATACTTTCCCATTCTGATCTGTACCTAGTTTTCCATCTCAACAGCAGTTGCATCAGACTATTTTATAAATGTCGTTTAATGAGTTTCATAACTATATGTTTCTACTCTGGTGTCATGAATATAGGGGGAAGGGTAGTAACCTTTATGTATGCAGTAGCATAAAATCCCTCCTTGGCAGCTGTACTGGATTGCCTTACCTGTAAAGGGTTAAAAAGTTCAAATAACCTAGTTGGCACCTGACCAGAGGGACCAATGAGCAAAGAAGATACTTTCAAATCTGGGGGGGAAGGATTTGTTTTTGGTCTGTGTGTTGTTCCCTCTCCGGATGGAGGGAGAAGCCAAGCAGGTACAATATCTCCTGAAAATATACCTGGAATAATCCATCTGAAACCACAGAAACTCTGAGTAGGGCAAGGAAGCATGCGTTAGGTTATCTTTTGGCTTTTGAATTTTCCTATGCTACAGAGGTAGTTTCATTCCTGTTTTTTGTACTGTAAAGCTGAGCCCAGAGGGGAATCCTCTGTGGTTTAAATCTTTTTATTACCCTGTAA
The DNA here is from genome assembly GCF_002925995.2 of Terrapene triunguis. Taxonomy (NCBI): domain Eukaryota; kingdom Metazoa; phylum Chordata; order Testudines; family Emydidae; genus Terrapene; species Terrapene triunguis. The sequence continues at coordinate 36,980,691 of NW_020664418.1, read as the reverse complement.
AGTTACCTTCCATCCTGATTTTGCAGGTGTGATTCTTGTACTTTTTTTCTTTATAAATAAAGTTCTTCTTTTAAGAACCTGATTGATTTCAGTGTCCTGAAGACAAAGGGTCTGGTCTGTGCTCACATTGCTAAGGCAACTGGTTGGTATGTTATTCTCAAGTCTCCCCAGGAAAGGGGGTGAAGGGGCTTGGGGGAATATTTTGGGGGGATAGGGATTCCAAGTGACCCTTCCCTGAATTTTTGTGCAAATCACTTGTTGGTGGCAGCAATACCGTCCAAGGACAAGGAAAGGAATTTGTGCCTTGGAGAAGTTTTTAACCTAAGATGGTAGAATATAAGCTTAGGGGGTCTTTCATGTGGGTCCCCACATCTGTACCCCAGAGTTCAGAGTGGGGAGGGGGGAACCCTGACATCTGGTATTATTGTTAGTGCCATGCAGGAGACTTAGGAAGAAGAGCAAACTTGATCTTCATTCCAGTGGCTGGTAGGGGCTGCACTTGCTGTAGAGTTGATGGATTAAGGCAGGGGTGGGCAAACGTTTTGGCCTGAGGGCCGCATCGGGTTTCGTAAATTGTAGGGAGGGCCGGTCAGGGGAGGGGGTCGTGGGCCCCCCCCAGATTACTGCCCCATCCAATCCCCCCTGTTCCCTTACAGCACCCCGGGGACCCCTGCCCCATCCACACACCTCCGCTCCCTGTCTCCTGACTGCCCCCGGACTCCCGCCCCCCCATCCAACCCCTCCTCTCATTCCTGATGGGCCCGCCTGGGACCCCTGCCCCATCCAACCACTCCTTCTCCCTGTCCCCTGACTGACCCCGGAACCCCTGCCCCTGACCGCCCCATTCAACTCCCCCTCCTTCCTGACTGCCCCCCTACGGGACCCCAGCCCCATTCAACCCGTTCCCCCCCCCCAACCGCCCCGACTCCTATCCACCCCCCCACTCCCTGACCATCCCCTGAACTCCCCTGCCCTCTATCTAACCCCCCCTGCTCCCTGCCCCCTTACCGCACTGCCTGGAGCACCGGTGGCTGGCGGCGCTAATGCCCCGCCGCCACCACACAGCACAGAGCACTGGGTCAGGCTGGGCTCTGCAGCTGTGCTGCCCCAGGAACTTGCAGCCACGCCGCCCAGAGCATTGCACTGGCAGCGGAGTGAGTGAGCTGAGGCTGCGGGAGAGTGGGAACAGCAGGGGAGGGGCCGGGGCTAGCCTCCTGGGCCAGGAGCTCGGGGGCCGGGCAGGACTGTCCCGCAGGCCGCTGTAGTTTGCCCACCTCTGGATTAAGGTGTGGGTGGAGTGTCCTAGCTCCAAGTCCAATTTACAACCTCTTTCCTATCCTAGCATTTCATGGAGCAGTAAGGGCAGCTCTTTTGGATCTGGCTGTCATTCCAATCTCTTGGCAAAAGGTAATGCGCTTCCGAAGCACAAGGGCTAGGGCAAGAGACAAAAACTGGTTGGTGAGAGAAAGGCCTGTTGTAATGATTAATAAGGAATTGTAGTCTCCTGACACATAGTCAGCCAATGGCTGGAGGGATGCTGCAGGATATACACTAAAATAAAGACACCGGGGAACTTTGAAATCTGTCATCCAGGGAGATTGATTGGCATCTACTGGCATTAAGCTTACATACACAGCTATGGGAGGGGGAGCAACAGCTAAGAGAATTCCATACATTCAACACTCCTCTGTAATGGGACTGATTCTCTACTCCTTTATGTTGATTTCAGTGGCGTTTGAGCAGGGTACAACCAGATAAGAGGCCCCGATCATCCACTCTCATAATCATTTATTATTTGTACTATGGCAGCACCTCGGAGCCTGGGTGATGGACTGGGACTCCATTGTCCTGGGCTTTATGGAGGGTAAATGTAGTTGGAATGCAAGGAAAAGCTTTCTCCCCACTACCTGCCCTATAGCTTCTGGAGAAGAAACAACTGCTTCACTGTGACTTTTAAGATTAAGAAGGAAATGAGTATTTAAAAAGAAAAAAATATTCCTCCTGGGTAAATATAAAAGACTGTTTCATTATTGCCAAGGACCAGTAGAAATAAAGCCAGCACTTCATGAAATTCACAATACACTGTTACATCTAATTGAATCGTCTGCATCTATTTTTAATGAGGAGCTAGTTTGTTTAATGCGATGGCTAAATAATTACGAATATGAGTTTTTTCTCTAGTTGGGACACATTGGTTCTTATGTGATGGTATTTAATTACTCTCTCTCAAGGAATTATGAGACATACTCAGCCATGCATATTGAAAAAACAGTGATTGAGTCCTCACCAACTTGTCTGAGCAGCCTGTTAACTGATTTATGTCCTGGATATCTCTGTGGGCCTCACTGAAGGACTGGGGCCTTAGACTCAGGTTTCTTTTCATTAAATAATAGTGTGGGTCTCTAGATGGAAAATAACCCAATTGCCAGTACACGGATACAAGCATAATTATTACTGATCAAGCCTTTTCTTTAAAAGGAAAAGGAAACCTCACATAAAATAAGCAACAGTTTAATGCAAATCACTTCAGAGCAACAACTGCTGAGCTATTATAACCAATGTAATCTAGCTGTTGAGAGTGAAACAATGAGAATGCACATCTGTTTTTATTGTGTGTGCATGGCACTATTTTCACTATAATAATGGGTAGGGGAAGGTGCAGACCCTGGATCTCTAAGGTAATTATTGAGGCTTGGGCAACTTGGCCCAGTTTCTATTTCTCAGATCCGTGCCCTGCTGCTCTTTCTTGCAGTTTCTCCCTGCTAGACATTGCTACAGCATTTTTTCAGTTGTTCTGCTCTAGCAGCTGATTATTTACAGAGAGGGGTGGCATAGGAATGGAACGGAGGGGATTACTCTTTGCAAATAACATTTGTTATGAATTTAGCCCTTTTTCCTTCTTCACACACCATTAGGGAAATGCAACCTAGATGGAGCTACTATAAGGTGGGTCCAAAACTGGTTGGAAAACCATTCCCAGAGAGTAGTTATCAGTGGTTCATAGTCATGCTGGAAGGGCACAACAAGTGGGGTCCTGCAGGGATCAGTTCTGGGTCCGGTTCTGTTCAGTACCTTCATCAATGATTTAGATAATGGCATAGAGAGTACACTTATAAAGTTTGCGGATGATACCAAGCTGGGAGGGGTTGCAAGTGCTTTGGAGGATAGGATTATAATTCAAAATGATCTGGACCAGGGGTCGGCAACATTCGGCACGCGGCTCGCCAGGGTAAGCACCCTGGCGGGCCGGGCCAGTTTTATTTACCTGCTGACGCGGCAGGTTCGGCCGATCGCAGCCCCCACTGGCCGCGGTTCGCCGTCCCGGGCCAATGGTGGTGGCGAGAAGCCACGGCCAGCACATCGCTCGCCCGCACTGCTTCTCGACGCCCCCATTGGCCCGGGACAGCGAATCGCGGCCAGTGGGGGCCGCGATCGGCCGAACCTGCCGCGTCAGCAGGTAAATAAAACTGGCCCGGCCCGCAAGGGTGCTTATCCTGGCGAGCCGTGTGCCAAACGTTGCCGACCCCTGATCTGGACAAACTGGAGAAATGGTCTGAAGTAAATAGGATGAAATTCAGTAAGGGCAAATGCAAAGTACTCCACTTAGGAAGGAACAATCAGTTGCACACATACAAAATGGGAGATGACTACCTAGGAAGGAGTCCTGTGGAAAGGGATCTGGGGGGGTCATAGTGGATCACAAGCTAAAAATGAGTCAACAGTGTAACACTGTTGCAAAAAAAGCGAACATCATTCTGGGCTTCATGAGCAGGAGTGTTGTAAGCAAGACACAAGAAGAAATTCTTCTGCTCTACTCCATGCTGATTAGGCCTCAACTGGAGTATTGTGTCCAGTTCTGGGTGCCACATTTCAGGAAACTTGTGGACAAATTGGAGAAAGTCCAGAGAAGAGCAACAAAAATGATTAAAGGTCTAGAAAACATGACCTATCAGGGAAAATTGAAAAAATTGGGTTTGTTTAGTCTGGAGAAGAGAAGACTGAGAGGGGACATGATAACACCTTTCAAATACATAAAAGGTTGTTACAAGGAGGAGGGAGAAAAATTGTTCTTTTTAACCTCTCAGGATAGGACAAGAAGCAATGGGCTTAAATTGCAACAAGGGAGGTTTAGATTGGACATTAGGAAAAACTTCCTGTCAGGCTGGTTAAGCACTGGAATAAATTGCCTAGGGAAGTTGTGGAATCTCCATCACTGGAGCTTTTTAGGGACAGGTTAGACAAACACCTGTCAGGGATGGTCTAGACAATACTTAGTCCTGCCATGAGTGCAGGGGACTGGACTAGATGACCTCTCGAGGTCACGTCCAGTCCTATGATTCTATGACTATGATTCTATGATTTGTGAACTGATCCTGATTTCTGTGACTGTATTGGCTATCTGTACATATTCTCATAATTACTTTGGATGAATAATTTTTTTAGCCCCGAGGCTAATTGAGAACTATTTGCTTTGCTCCTTTGCTATTTGTTCTTTTTGGTGTGTCTCCTGAGTCACATGGTATTGTTTCTGCTCCCTGACTGGATGAATGAAACTTATGAAACTAGAGAATAACATCATAATAATAATATTCAGTTATTATATAATCCAGTTACTGATAATGACTAGCCAATAGCACCCTTCCAGTGTGAATTTTTGAAGGACCATATTCATTTTGCTAAAATTCACGCAACTTTCAGGATTTGTGTATATTTCCACAAACCCTGACAGCTAAAAGAATATTAATAAATAACAAGTAATAGGACCCCATCAATAATGGTGAACAGAACAAAGAGCTTTGGCTCAAAATAATATTCATAGGTCATCATTTTTTATATTTGGCCAGCTCTACTTAAAAACAGAATCAAAACTCTTGTCAGATCTGAGTGAAATATTTGAGGGGAAAGGGAACCACATTGTTTTCTTTACTGACATACCTGCCCATCCAAGCCACCTTCCCGAGACACAGCAATGACACAAGCTAATTGCAAAATGATCTGGAGATATGATTCTGTTGATATGAATTACTGCAGAATTTCCAACAAGAGTTACAGTGGAGTTACCACAAATAACTATATAACTGACTTGTGAAAACCCAGTTATTGTACTACTTTTGGATCCCATAAAATGTTTTCCAGTTAACGGAGCCTATTGTTGGAAGAGGTTTCGGAGGTACATTTTAATAAGACTAGAGAAGATTTATAGTATAGGCAAAATGGGAAACCCCACTGACATTACAGGACCAAACCCTGCTACTTTACTCACACAAGTAATACCGTTACATTTAATGTAGCTGTTTGTGTTAATGAAGCCTCGATTGCCCCATATATAGTGTACATACATGTACCACTGCTGTATGTACACAGCCTCAGATTTCTCCTGGACAGTGCCTTGAGTGGTGCCTTGAGTGAGATCCAGTTCTGAATGACCTTGGATATGCTGATGGTTGGCCTTATAAACTATTCCATGCCATGTAAAATATGTACAGAATTATTATCAGACTTCTAGGGGGAAGTTGGATGGCCAACAGCCATTTTTATAGCGTCTTCTGCTAGCTGAGTTCCTTTCTGGAATGACTCTGAACAGGATCTTAAAGGTGTATATTCTACTCTCCTAACTGCAAGAAAGACTCAGTAATGACAGCCAGTAAGAGGAGACGGGATAGAGTGGAAGGAGGGGGATAAAACAATAGCTCAGACTGGCAGTGAAATATCACATCCAATGCCTGAATAGCCCATCAGCCAAGAGAAGATTAGACAAATGAACGATAAAACTGACAATTGCATCTGGTCCTCACTGGATAAGAAAGTAATGAAAATCTCATGAAAGATAAATGGAAAAGTTAGTTTTAAATGGATTTAATAAAAGTAAATGAGTACAAGTGTTCATTCTGGTCTTCTGACTTAGTCTTCCTAACTGAGTTCTGTCTCATTAGCCATAGTTTAATAAAAGGTTACATATTCAGCTGAAATCTAAGCAACATTTAATACATTCAAAGGAAAATAAGATGTCCTTGGCTGGGTTCTTGCATATTACAATGTGATCTTCAAAACCAAGGGGGGGGGGGGGTTTGGAGAGAAAAAATAATTCAAAAAGTGTTCCATCTTTCTTCATTCGATTGGGAATAATGCAAAATCTCAATAAAAGGAATAGAGGTTTATTGTAGAAATTTAGGACTGGAAGGGACCTTGAGAGGTCAAGTCCAGTGCTTTGCAATTTAAACAGAATGTTATAAAATTTGTGGATCTTATGAAGATAAGTGATCCAAAATTAGCAGTGTTTTTTTCAATTCTATATTCTTTGTCTTACAGTTTCTCACAAACTTTGGAATTGAGCTACTTTATTTCCCCCCTTTTGCCTCTTAATTTATCAGTTTGAAGTCAGGTTTGCTCACAGTTAGCACTGTTGAACCCCTGCTCAGAAGGATTCTCAGTAAGCTTGTATGGTAAGTAAATTATATGGAAATATATTCCATCTTTTTGTTCTGTTTGTACAGCACCTAGCTCACCGGGCTCCTGGCCCATGACTGGGGCTCCTAAGTGCTACTGTACTATACACAATAATACTGATTTCTGAGCACAAAATAGAACTCATCCGCTTAGATATTCTGGAAGGAAGGTCAATAGAATGGGCGAGATTGGATGAAATGTGTTTCAAATTTGTATAAATGCTCAAAAATCCTCACTAAAGCAGGACACACAATATAAACTCAGCCCAAGCTTTCCCTTGCTCCTTCCATCAGACCTAGCTCCACACAATCTCCTGTTCCCTGAGCTTCCCCAGCTTACTGCCAGGCCTCCTGCCTCTGGCAGTCTCAGGGTATGTCTACACTACCCACCGGATCAGCGGGTAGCGATCGATCCAGCGGGGGGGCGATTTATCGCGTCTAATCTAGACGCGATAAATCGACCCCCGAGCACTCTCCCGTCGACTCCTGTACTCCACCGCCGCAAGAGGCGCAGGCGACGGGGGAGCAGCAGCAGTCGACTCACCGCGGTGAAGATACCACGGTAAGTCAATCTAAGTATGTCGACTTCAGCTACATTATTCACGTAGCTGAAGTTGCGTAACTTAGATCGACCTCTCCCCCTCCCCGCATGGTAGACCAGGCCTCGGCTACCTCCCTCCCTGCAGTTTCCTTCTGCCTTTTATATTGGGTCACCAGATTCCTCTCTGGTGGGACTGTGGGACTCATCTTGTAAGCCTGACCGGCTAGCCTCAGGCTCTCCAGCCGCTGGGCAAGCCACTCTGTTACAATGGGGATTTCGCCACTTCCCTTGGTGACCTGTTCCAGTGCTTAACAATCCTTATAGTTAGAAAGATTTTGTTAATAGCTAACCTAAATCTCCCTTGCTGCAGATTAAGCCAATTACTTCTTGTTTTACCTTCGGTGGACAAGGAGAACAATTTGATCACTGTCCTTTTTATAAAAGCCTTTAACATATCTGAAGACCGTTTTGAGGTCCCTCCATCAGTGTTCTTTTCTCAAGACTAAACATGCCCAGTTTTTTAACCTTTCCTAACCGTTAATATTTCCTAATGTGCTATGGACTAGAAACAGTACTTTATACCTGAAGACGGTATTTAGGTTGTCTGTTAGAGGGCCATATTGCAACACAGATTATTGAGCAGAACTTCTTATTGAAATCATTTTGCTCTGCTTAAAAGCTGATGGCATATGACCCAGTCTTTCTACCATTCAGCCAGCTATGTGTGTTACTGCAGACCAGCCGTTCCAGGCTGCTGTTTTCCTGGACTTAGTTGCAGCAAAGCTATGAGATATAGGAAGGCCAGTTTCTCCATTTGGTTGCTGAAAATAAACATACACACAAGCTTAGGCCTCAATCCTGGTGACAGTTAAGCATGTGCAACACTTTACACAGACACACAAGTAGTCCTATTGACTTCAGTGGGATTATCTAAGTGAGTAAAGTGAAGCATCACCGCCTTAAATGTTTGTCTGCTTATCTTTATTTCATGGATCTTTTTATGCAAACTGACTTGCTCCTGTCAGCGAATAACATAAGCCCACAACTGACAGCTAACATTCCAGGGCCTCCAAAGCCGAAAGCATGAGCTGTTAGTTTGGCTAAAGAACCGAGGCTTTCCAGGTGGGCCTGTAGCAACCCATATCCTCTGTGGGTTCTGCACAATGCAGCACCTGCAACACAAACTCACCAGTGGGTTACCTCATCATGCACAGGTTTTTTGTACAGCTCTTAACACAATCTTTAGGGGTCCTGGGTGCTACAATGACCACCAATAATAAATAAGAAAAACATGCTTGAAAATCCAAGTGGGATCTTCACATCTGCTAGGCCAGTGTTTCCCAAACTTGGGATGCTGCTTGTGTAGGGAAAGCCCCTGGCGGGCAGGGCCGGTTTGTTTACTTGCCGCGTCTGCAGGTCCGGCCAATCGCGGCTCCCACTAGCCGCAGTTCGCTGCTCCAAGCCAATGGGGGCTGCGGGAAGCGGCGGCCAGTACGTCCCTTGGCACGCACCGCTTCCATCAGCTCCCATTGGCCTGGAGCAGCGAACCATGGCCAGTGGGAGCCGCGATCGGCCGGACCTGCGGACACAGCAGGTAAACAAACCGGCCCAGCCCACCAGGGGCTTTCCCTACACAAGCGGCGTCCCAAGTTTGGGAAACACTGTGCTAGGCATAAATCCCAAATCCAGTGTTTATCTGTTTAAAAAGGAAGTTTTCTTCTTCAGCTGCATGTGCATGATATTGTACCAATTTTCATCTAAAACAGGCCACACCAACAAAAATGATTGGATACATTTTCTCAGGCAACCCGGAACATTTCTGATCTCAGATAAATATTGTACAGTAATTCCACCCATGCCTGTCTGTTGTGAGAACCAGGAAAAATCTTTTGGGATTTTTTTGTTTTGTTTTAAAGAAAGCCACTATTTTTGATGGGTTACTGAATATAACCTGCTGGTGTGAACAGAAATGGTATAACTGCAAGGGAAGTCCATAGGGAATACTAACCACACACACTAAAAACGAGGCTCCCATTCCAAATGCAAATTTTGAAAAAATAAACTCTAGGGTCTATTTGTGTAGTGCCTTCTAATTAACTTCCTCTTAATCACTGCAATTGCCACAGGCTATCGCAATCCTGAAGTTTGTGTCTGTGCTGATCCTTTATGATGTACATACATGAAGGTTGTCGAAATAATTATCAGCACATATTTCACTTACTGTACATATTTTCTAGAAGATGAACAAGAACAGAGTGAAACTTTGGTGGTGGATTAATTTGCTATTCTCTGGCAGAGAAGCAAAGCAGCATTAGAGCTGATTTTAATGTTATCATTCTCAAAGTCCTCAGTCAATAGGGCTATGACTCATGACGCTAGTAACCTACTTTCTACACTCATACAAATTATGGGAGGGGAAAGAAATCACCAAACTCAACCTGTGATAGCCACCACCTTGAAATCAGAGCTTCCTAATTTAGTGTCCTGGGCATGTCACCATTACTATTTCTTAGGCTGAAAGTCATTATCTTGTACGCCTTGCAACAGCATTGTTCACTTGTTAAACAGAGTTTATATTTAGCAAAATGTTGTATATAAAAACCAGAGCACTACAGCCATTTGGGCGATGAGATTCAATAGGACAGAGTAATACGTGATAAGGTTTAGTATACACACTCACCTTGTCTCACATTCAAGGCTACAAACAACAAACTGTTTTGGGGAAGACCAAATGGAACCAATGAACAGCAAACAAGGGCCTCACAGAGATGCAGAACGATGACATATGACAGCTCTACCTCAATATAACGCTGTCCTCGGGAGTCAAAAAATCTTACCGCGTTATAGGTGAAACTGCGTTATATCGAACTTGATTTGATCCGCCGGAGCGCGCAGCCCCGCCCCCCCGGAGCGCTGCTTTACCGCGTTATATCCGAATTTGTGTTATATCGGGTGGCATTATAACGGGGTAGAGGTGTACTATTAAATTATTTCCCTTGGGACCTCCTATAGCCAGTGTATCTTACAGTAGCCCTTGGGGAGTTCTAAACTATGCTAGGGGTTGGTCAATGATCAGAAGAGTGCAAAAGTGGATTAAAGCCACCTTTCTCTCTCCAACACTCTAGGTCCCATGCCCCTCACAGAGTTTTCCTGTGTCTAGGGGCAGTGGTTTGTGGATGGCTGAGGATCTGGGAGCCCAAGCCTTTTCCTAATCCCACAGTTCTTGAGGATTCATGGGGAAAAGCATCCTTTTTAACTGGAAGGCAGGAGCTGCTCTGTAGGGATTGCTGCTGCTCCAATGACCCAGTCCTTCTTGGCAGCATGGCTTCAGCACCAGCCGTGTGGCCAAAGGATGCATCCTCACATGTCTGCTCAATGGCCCTGTGGAGGGAAAGCAGAGGGACATAATACAGCTCCGCTTGGATTTGTGTATGGAAATGCAGGAGAAGAGACTGGAGAGTTTTGCAGATCAGAACCCTCCTTCCCCTTCCTCACTACGTCCAAACACACTGGAAGGCTGTGAAGTGCCAGCCATGGGACGCTCCAGCACAGCACCATTCAGCAAGGGAAGGGAGGAGAAGTATTACCACAGAGGAAGTACTCACCACTTCTTCACGAAAGATCCATGTGTGGGAGAGGGGCTTCTGTGCTGGATCAAGGTAGGGACGTGGCTGCTTGGTCTTAGCCCATTTGGATCTATTGTAAGGCAGCTGCTGTGCAGTGACTTTGCTGAGTTTAGCTGTCAGAGATACACATTGCTCCAGTTATAAAGCACATCTGCCAACAAAGCAGGCAACTGAAACTGCCATTTCACAGCCTCCTACTGGCAGCCACCATGCTGATGGACACTGGCAGGATGTGGCACCCTGTGTCAGAGATTATAAACCATTTTCTACCCTGCTTTCACAGTGATCTAGTGATCAGAGGCAGAACTTCACTGCTTACTATTTAAACAACATGTTTCATATTTAGACAGTAATGTTAATCAGTGTGCACACATGGTTGCCAACCCTCCAGGATTGCCCTGGAGTCTCCAGGAATTACAGATTAATCTTTAATTAAAGATTATGTCATGTGATGAAATCTCCAGGAATACATCCAACCAAAATTGGCAACCCTAGAGCCACAATAATATGCCAGCATGGTGGAAACTGGTTTACAATTGGAGATGTCCCCTGTTACAAATTACAGCAAATCAGACCCACAAGTTCTAATTTTAGCCAAAAACTTACTTTAAATTTTAATTTACATTTATTTTCTACAAATCAACAACTGCCTTTGTTATTTCCCACTGCTCCGTGTGTTATGTATCCCACTCTGTGCCTGATTCACAGAAAAGGCGAGTCTATTACCGCCTCCAGCTACCGCGCTTGGCTTCTTAACTCAAGCTGTGTGGAAATTGCACTTTCGGCTCCCAAGGTCCCTGATTTAATGCCTGGGGCTGGCCGAGATGGTGGCTGTCACGTAAGTGGTTACTGGGAGCTGTAACAGACCCATTTCATTTCAGGATGCAGTGCAGAGCAAAACAATGAAAACAGGCATTTGTAGAGACTTCTAACCAACGATCTCAAAGTATTTTACAAACATTAAATAAAGAGGCTTTGCTATTAATTCTGAGAGCAGTTACCCACTGGGGAAACTGAGGCAAAGCTATTAAATGACCTCTCCAAGGCTACATACTCTCAAAACAGAGAAAACATATTAAAGTGAAGTCACTTTAGGCAGCAAAAGTCTCAGGGAAACAAGCCTTTTCTTCTACTTAATAAGCTGCAATGATGCTTTTAACACTTGCAGAAAGAACAGTATTTATCCTGAAACTGAATGAGTAGTGTACATCTGCACACCAGGTTCTGTGAGGAATCACCAGGCGGCGATTTGCAGAACAACTAGGAAATGACTTGCTTCAGTTCCCCTCCATCTGTTTGATTTCTTGGATTTCTGGTTTTTTTTATTGTCTCTAATCTTTTTAAAGGGTTGATGGGTTCACAAAACGATGCCCCCTAAAGATGATTGATTGTATCCCTCCTCTCTCTGAGACATTATCAAAAAACCCTAAAAAGAAGATCGACGCGGTAAAGAACTAACACGTCCGTAGCCCCAGATGACAGTCATCCTCAGATGCCAGAGCCTCAGCACAGCCTGATTGGATGGCACATCTCCATAAAGGTTAAAGCAGCTCCAAGGAAAGCAGCTAGAGGAAATACAGCACCGCTTCCTAGGGTGTTGTTAACATCTCTGCCTGAAGTGTCACCTTAGCCACGGGGTTAGATGAGTCTGAGCTGCAGCAGGTTCCCTCTTTTAATGATGAATAGAGAGAGCAACTCATAAACTGCAGCCCCAGGCCTGGGGAAACAAAGCCATGGTAGCTGATTAGCCAGCTGGAAAGATGATGGTGGTCTTGGTCTCCATTGACATAGTGCGCTCAAAGTGTGTCTTCGTTACACTGTAATTGATTATAATGGCTCCAGAATGATTGGTCTTTTAGATTAGACTTTTAAGCAGGCTCCTTCATAGCTTGTGTTCAGAGACTTATCTGCTCTCCCTGCATTTGCTGTTTTTATTATACGTAGATTTTCCAGTCAGGGTCTCTGTCTTTTGGCTTCCTTCTCTATGGGGACTAGGAGTGACTTTAAAGCAAGACAGAACTCGGTGGCATTTGCTGTTTATCCCTTTTTTGTTATTAAACTCCATTTTGTTCATGTGAATGTTTTAGTGTTGTTGTGCAGTGATTTATGGTATTGCTATCTGAGACAATAACAGCAGCAGAAGGTATGGATGGCCCAGGAGCTTGGGATAGAGGCTTTCAGCCCTAGTTTGTATCCAACCCAAGCTGATTGTGACCAGAAGTCACATCTGACGGCTGTTTGCAGGCCTATGTAAGTTTAGTGGTCTCAGTCCAGCTCCCACACCACAAGTATCCACATGACAAAAACCATTGCTACAGCTAGCAGTAATTAGCCATTTGGCTAGCACTCTCATTGGAGACCAAGGTTTGTACTTACTATTGAGAGAGAACTAGCTGCTCATCTATTAATTGCTATAATGACTATAGAGCCTACCAGCCCTAATTGTAGACCAGAACCCCATTGTGCAGTGTACTATATTAACATAGAAGAAAAAAATCCCTTACAATTTAGATCATCCCTACAATTCAGAGCTAAAGCACATTGGTGGGAGCCTTGACCAGAAGACAGGGCTTGGGAGTGGAAATCAGAAGAGCCGGGTTTTATTCCAGGCCATGCCACTAACTAGCTGTAATATCCTGAGTAAGAAACAACTTTTCTAGGCCAGTTTCTCTATTTGTAAAATGAGCATCATGATACAGCCCTACCTTTGTAAAGCGCTTTTATTGGACCTGATTTTCCACTGCTTTGCACCTTTCTCAAGTTATTTGCCCTTGGACAAAGTAGGTTTAAAAGCAACTGGTGTGAACGGAGGATTCTGATTTGCGCTCATTTTGCATAGGTGTAAATATCTACATTGTTTGTAAGGCTTTGGAGAATCAGGACTAGAATGTGCAGGGAATAGGGGGAAGCTGCCATTGTTCTGTAGACAAATAGAGTCATATAATTTTCTTCTACATGTATGTATGGATATTACTAGCATACAGCTGCACATATACATCATACCATCTGGCTATAACACTCAGGTATACAGAACAACACCCAGCACAAACAAAAGTGACATCATTCAGGCATAGAAAAAATCTTGAGGTATATAAGGTCCAAAAAAAACAAAAACAAAAAAACCCCCACAATTATATGCAAGGAAACAACAATCTTGATTAAAATCCTGACAAAGTCCTGACAAGAAAGAAATTCAGACAAAAGCAAGAAGATTTGTAAAAGGAATTATATAAATCCAATATGGATTGTATTTTTATCTAAATCCAGAATGAAAAAGTAATATCAAATTTAATCGGTCTCTATAGCAATTACTCTATAAACCTGTAATATTTAATAGCAAATGATACTCTTCAACAGTTTTATTTTTAACTATTTCGATAGAAAGTATATAATTCTCTATTCAATTCTATAAGGTGGTAACAAAAACCTATAGAAAGGTTTTCATTTTTATTATATTCTATAGGACATTTCCATATGTATTAATATAAATCTGCCATTCCTAGTAATTAAATCTCTTTGTTTTCAGCTGATAACATTCAAGCCATAGAGTGCTGTCCATTAAATAACTGTTCTTCAAATTTGTATTGCATGCACTTTTCATTTGTCACTTTCCCATGAATAAGCTAAATTATAGAAATGTTGGCATGCCTTTCTTATTCCCTCAGGTACTATTGGATGTGGTAGAATAAAATACGTGTTTATTTTATGCACCATAATCTTGCAGTCAAAGCTATTCTGAAGTCATCAACATATTTTGTTCCCTAAATATGCATCAGAGCAGTCTCACAGGAACTGTAGTCTTCTCCTGGAATTGATAAGCCATTTAATGCATTATCTTGGTGACAGACAAGATGGCATTTGCTACAAGCATTTTTCTTTTCATGATTCAATAGTTTTCAGAAAGCCTGAGAAACTAAGCAGCAAATTTACACCATAACAAAGTAAAAACTAAGATCTCAGCTACCTGATGAATGACTAAGCAGCTTCTGTGTGTCAATTTCTATCCGACTTGCTTGGTGGAGAGTAGTTATTTGCATTACAGCAGCCCCTAGAGGCCACAATCAGAACTGGCATTGTGCTGGGCGCTATGCAAACAAAGGGTATGTCTACACTACGAAATTAGGTCGAATTTATAGAAGTCGATTTTTAGGGAGCGATTTTATACAGTCGATTGTGTGTGTCCCCACTAAGCGCATTAAGTCGGCGGAGTGCGTCCACAGTACCGTGGCTAGCATCGACTTTTGGAGCGTTGCACTGTGGGTAGCTATCCCACAGTTCCCGCAGTCTCCGCTGCCCAATTCTGGGTTGACCTCCCAATGCCTGATGGGGCAAAAACATTGTTGCGGGTGCTTTTGGGTACATGTCGTCAGTCGCCTCTCCCTCCGTGAAAGCAACGGCAGACAATCGTTTCGTGCCTTTTTTTCTGTGCAGACATCATACTGCTTTCAGCAGATGGTGCAGTAGGAATGCTAACGGTCGTCATCCAACCACCGCTTCCGCTGCAACTCTGCTCTCCTGGTGCCATGAATCCACCTCGCAGGTCCTCTCATGGTTCAGTATAAATATCTATTCTCGTGGCATCCATCGTCATCCACCTCTTCCGCTGCAACTCTGCTCTCCTGCTCGCCTGCAGACGCCATACCATAGCAAGCATGGAGCCTGCTCAGCTCACCGCTGCTGTTGTGAGCATTGTAAACACCTCGCGCATTATCCTGCAGTATGCGCAGAACCAGAACCTGCAAAAGCAGGCAAGGAGGCAACGACAGCGCAATCACAATAGTGATGAGGACATGGACACAGACTTCTCTCAAAGCACGGGCCCTGGCAATTTGGACATCATGGTGGTAATGGGGCAGGTTCGTGCCATGGAACGCCGATTCTGGGCCCGGGAAACAGACTGGTGGGACCGCATAGTGTTGCAGGTCTGGGATGATTCCCAGTGGCTGCGAAACTTTCGCATGCGCAAGAACACTTTCATGGAACTTTGTTACTTGCTTTCCCCTGCCCTGAAGTGCAAGAATACCAAGATGAGACCAGCCATCGCAGTTGAGAAGTGAGTGGCGATAGCCCTCTGGAAGCTTGCAATGCCAGACAGCTACCGGTCAGTCGGGAATCAATTTCGAGTGGGTAAATCTACTGTGGGGGCTGCTGTGATCCAAGTAGCCAGTGCAATCACTGAGCTGCTGCTATCAAGGGTAGTCACTCTGGGAAATGTGCAGGTCATAGTGGATGGCTTTGCTGCAATGGGATTCCCTAACTGTGGTGGGGCGATAGACGGAACGCATATCCCCACCTTGGCAGCCAGTACATAAACCGCAAGGGGCACTTTTCAATGGTGCTGCAAGCACTGGTGGATCACAAGGGATGTTTCACTGACATCAATGTGGGATGGCCGGGAAAGGTACTTGACGCTCGCATCTTCAGGAACTCTGGTCTGTTTGAACAGCTGCAGGAAGGGACTTACTTCCCAGACCAGAAAATAACTGTTGGGGACGTTGAAATGCCTATAGTTATCCTTGGGGACCCAGCCTACCCCTTAAATGCCATGGGTGATGAAGCCATACACAGGCACCCTGGACAGTAGTAAGGAGCTAGTCAACTATAGGCTGAGCAAGTGCAGAATGGTGGTACAGTGCATTTGGATGTTTAAAAGCGCGCTGGTGCAGTTTACTGACTCGGTTAGATCTCAGCGAAACAAATATTCCAATTGTTATTGCCGCTTGCTGTGTGCTCCACAATATCTGTGAGAGTAAGGGGGAGACATTTATGGCGGGGTGGGAGGCTGAGGCAAATCGCCTGGCCGCTGATTACGCGCAGCCAGATACCAGGGCGATTAGAAGAGCACAGCAGGGCATGCTGCGCATCAGACAAGCTTTGAAAACCAGTTTCATGACTGGCCAGGCTACGGTGTGACAGTTCTGTTTGTTTCTCCTTGATGAAAACCCACCCCCTTGGTTCACTCTACTTCCTTGTAAGCCAACCGCCCTCCCCCCTTCGATCACCTCTTGCAGAGTCAATAAAGTCATTATTGTTTCAAAATCATGCATTCTTTATTAATTCATCACGCAAATAGGGGGATAACTGCCAAGGTAACCCGGGAGGGGTGGGGGAGGAGGGAAGCACCGGGTGGGGTGGTGGATGAGGGGAGGAGGGAAGGACAAGGCCACAGTGGTTGGGTGCCTGGAGCCTCCCCCCGCCCCGCATTCTTGGGCATCTGGGTGAGGAGGCTATGGAACTTGGGGAGGAGGGTGGGCGGTTACACAGGGGCAGCAGCTGTGGTCTGTGCTCCTGATGCCTTTCCTGCAGCTCCACCAGACCCCGGAGCATATCAGTTTGATCCCCCAGTAGCCTCAGCATTGCATCCTGCCTCCTCTCATTGCGCTGCTGTCACCTCTCATCTTGCTCCCGCCACCTCTCATCTCGCTCATCCCTCCTGTCCTCGCATTCATTTTCTGCTTTCCTAGACTCTGACATTGTTTGCCTCCACGCATTCTGAGCTCTTTCCATGTGGGAGGACTGCATGAGCTCAGAGAACATTTCATCACGAGTGCGTTTTTTTTGCCTTCTTATCTGCGCTAGCCTCTGGGACGGAGATGATAGGGGTAGTGTTGAAACATTTGGAGCTGCGGGAGGAAAAAAAGGGAGAGTAGTATTTAAAAAGACACATTTTAGAGAACAATGGGTAGACTCTTTCATGGTGAACCAAGCTGTTAACATTACATAGCACATGTGCTTTCGGTACCAGGTCACATTTTGCCTCTTATATTGAGGGCCTGCCGGTTTGGTGTGAGAGATCACACATGCAGGGCCGGGCAACAGAATTCGGCTTGCAGGCAGCCATGGTAAGCCACAGTCTTTCGGCTTCTTCAACCTTCATAACATGTGGGAATGGTTTCAAACAGCAGCGCCCTCCTTTCCCATACCAAGCACCCGTTGGGTTGGCCATTTAAAAGGAGAGACTGTACTGGCCGCGAATGCATCCCAAATCTTCAGGGCAAAATAATTATTAAACATGCTTGCTTTTAAACCATTCATTATATTTACAAAGGTACACTCACCAGAGGTGCTTTCTCTGGCTTCATGGTCCGTGAGCCTGCCTTAGGAGGGTTGGGAGGGTATTGGCTCCAGGGTGAGAAACAGTTCCTGGCTGTTGGGAAGAATGGTTTCTCCTCTTGCATGCTGTGTGCTATCCTCCTCCTCCTCCACCTCATCATCTTCTTCATCCCCAAAATCCTCATCCCTGTTGCATGAGACTCCCCCCTTGCAGGTGTCCACGGACAGGAGTGGGGTAGTGGTAGGGCCCCCCCCCTAGAATTGCATGCAGCTCATCATAGAAGTGGCATGTCTGGGGCTTTGACCCGGAGCGGCCGTTTGCCTCTTTGGGTTTTTGGTAGGCTTGCCTGAGCTCCTTAATTTTCACACAGCACTGCTGTGGGTCCCTGTTGTAGCCTCTGTCCATCATGCCCTTGGTAATTTTTTGGAACAGAGTTCTGATAGCACGGATTCGTCTCCCCAAACAGCGATCAGATCCAGTACCTCCCGTTCGGTCCATGCTGGAGCTCTTTTGTAATTCTGGGACTGCATGGTCACCTGTGCTGATGAGCTTGCCACGCTGGCCAAACAGGAAATGAAATTAAAAAGTTCCCAGGGCTTTTGCTGTGTACCTGGCTAGTGCATCTGAGTTGAAAGTGCTGTCCAGAGGGGTCACAATGGAGCACTCTGGGATAGCTCCCAGAGGCCAATACCGTCAAATTGTGTCCACACTACCCCAAATTCGATCTGGCGATGTCAATTTCAGCGCTAATCCCCTCGTCGCAGAGGAGTACAGAAATCGATTTTAAGAGCCCTTTAAGTCGACAAAAATGGCTTCGTCATGTGGACGAGTGCAGGGTTAAATCGATCTAACGCTGCTAAATTCGGCCTAAACTCGTAGTGTAGACCAGGGCAAAGAGGAGAAGATGAACCCTGCCCCAAAGAGTTTACAGTCTAATTAAAACAAGAAGCTATGAGTAAGTGCAACAAACAACTGGAAGGACTGGGGGAAGGAGAACAAGGAAGAGAGAAATAGAACATGCATTTACATAGGTCCATAAATAAGATAAAAATCAGAAGTCCCTACTTAGTTGCCTGAGTTACCAGCTGACAGTTTCCTATTGACATCACAGTAGAAGTGGGTCTTATGGAGGAATTTGAAGGACAGGGGAGTGACGTTACAGGCGAGCTCTGGAATCACGTTATGTGCACCAACAGATGAGCAGACTCAGTAGTAAGGGCTGGCTCATCCTCTGGCAAAATATATGAGATTTAGATGTTTCACCCTCCTCTCCCGAAGGGTGACAGGGTCAGGTACACAGTTCAGGTCTCCTAACTTCCCATTCTCCTCCTCAAAGCGCTAAATCTCTCTGCCTCCCTTCAAGAAGTGTTCAACACCTGAGAAACTTGGGTGGCAAATATCCCAACCATATCTGTTTGGCAGAAGAGGGCAAAATAGCCAAACCTCACGCATTTGCAAGTGGATGAACCAGCCATTAACATTGTGTCTGTCCATCCACTGGCACCCAGCCACCTCTCTTTATGTCCATCTGTGATCCCATATCCTGCAACGAGCTCCTCACAAGCCAACATCTGCACCCTTGCAAAGCCCCAGTGAAGTCAATGGGGTGCCAGCTATGAGCAAGTGTCCATTTGCAAGAAGCTCACTGCAGGATAAGGCCTATGAACCTCAGCCAAAACCCACTGAGGTCAATAGGAGCATTGACTTCAGTGGGCTATGGATCAGGCCCATGAGCGTATAACAGGGGTCGGCAACATTCGGCACGCGGCTCGCCATGTAAGCACCCTGGCGGGCCGGGCCAGTTTTATTTATCTGCTGACGCGGCAGATTTGGCCGATCGCGGCCCCCACTGGCTGCGGTTCGCCGTCCCGGGCCAATGGGGGCGGCGAGAAGCCGCGGCCAGCACATCGCTCGCCCGCGCCGCTTCTCGCCGCCCCCATTGGCCCGGGACGGCGAACCGCGGCCAGTGGGGGCCGCGATCGGCCGAACCTGCCACGTCAGCAGGTAAATAAAACTGGCCCGGCCCGCCAGGGTGCTTACCCTGGTGAGCCGCGTGCCGAACGTTGCCGACCCCTGGCGTATAACACCAGGTATATTATTGTGCTATACAAACAACTTTTAAATCATAAATAATTTAAGCCTCCAGTGATTTTGCCTTACATTTGCACCTCACTCACAGATTCTGCACCTCGCATAGACATGAATGTGCTTTTAAAAAGAGCCATTTTCAACCTTTAAGTTAATTTGTCTCTTAGGCCTTTCTTTTGAGGAGAGGGTAATTAAACTAAAATAGCTTGGAAAAGCCCCTTGCAATAAAAAATGTACAAGTTTCTCCCGAGGGACAGTTTTTAATTTTAACTCCTCCATTGGTCAGTTCTTAGTGAAAACTCTGCGATAGCATTCCCTGATGGGATACTGAAGTATAATTAACTTATTCCTTTGGTAATGATATTTTTCCTTCAACTATCCATTTCTTATGAAGGGCAGGCAGACTTGTTTATAAACAAGGTGGAACTTTACTGCTTTGAGTGCTTTGTCACGAGAAGAGCGATAATGATGTTCACTGTATTTGGAGACTGAAACAGACCGTAGCTTACCCATTTGGGGAAAGATTAAACCATTTAGAACACATTTTTATAATTCCTAACATGACATTCCAGCATTAATGGATACTGTACAAGAACCAGTCAATTCAGTTTTGGCAGCTTGCCCTGCTCCCCCAAGTGATATTGTATGCTGAGTAAACTTAAATCATTCTGACCTGCATGCCAATTCCTTAACCCTGTCCCTTGGAAACACTGTTATATGCTGTATAGCTGACAATGATATCAGGGTATATGGAAAAAAACAAACACAAACAAACAAAATTGAGTGACAGCAGGAAGGCTTGGATGTCAAATTAAAGCTGTTGCATTTATTTAGCTGCACCAGGGCCGTAACCAGGACAGGACGAGAGGGGCAGCCACCCAAGGCGCAAAGCCGTGGAGGTGGAAAAATGGGCCAGAGAAATGAAGGAAAAATACAGTAGGGGATACAAATATGCTTGCTCACACCGGGTGCTAAAATGCCCTAGTTATGGCTCTGAGCTCCACAATTGTCAAGATAATATAAGTTCATGTTTTTCTATCACCAAATCGAAAGAATCACCCACAATAACCAGTGTCCAATGGTTCCCAAACTATGGCCAATGGAGCGCTGTTGGCCTACAAAACACCAGTCGGTGATCCGCTGAGAGCTGGCTAAGCACATAGTGCTAACATCTCCTGCTTGTTCCCAAGCAAAAATACATTGAATGTTTACATGGGAAAGTATTAGGAAAGCAACTGCTGTAATAGCCATGGAATGGTTTGTGACTGGGAGGGAAAGTGTCTATGGGAGAATCTCAGTATTAAAGTGTGGTCCGCAATATAAGAAGTCTGAGAGCCCCTGATAAATTATGGCCCCAATCATTCAAAGACTTACACATGTGCTTAACCTTTTACACTAGGTGGTTGCATTGACTTCTGTTGGCTCTTGCAAGTAAAGTTAGGCGTATGCAAGAGTCTTTGCAGGATTGGGGCCTATATTTTTAGTTCAAATTCTTGCATTTCCCCCCTCAAATTTCCACATGAAAAATGAAACAAAAACACGAAGTAAAAACTATAACAGAGCCCTTAGCTCCATTTCAGTACTTTGTTCTTGTGCTGAGTAGTTTGTGCTGTCCCCAGAACCTATTCATCATATAATAGTTTTTTTATACATGGTTGCTTACCTATTATCATCTGAATGGAATCTGTACCAGTCAGCCTGGCCATTATTCATTTATTAAAGTTAACAAATCAACTCTAGCCAGTCAGATAAGAGTTTATTCAAAAAGGTGATAGTAATTTTGTGAATAAACAGATATCTAATTGGCTAGGTACAATAATCAATCTCTTTTATAGAGAATGCCGCAGGACATCAATGGTACACCCTGAAACCATTATTACACTGGGCCATCAGATAAAATGTTTCAATCTACAGCAGCCATCCTGTTTAAATGAAATAAGTCATTCTAATAGAACATGGTCAAAAGATATGATGTCCTAGTTTGAAAACAAACACGATGGCTTTGCCTCAGCATTTGTGTAGCAGCAGGAAACCATTATCCTCTGACAATGTTCTGTTTCACTGGTGTGATCTCTTAATTTTATGTATAATATGAAACTACAATAGAATCTATGCAGTCAAAATTAGGTGTCTCTAACAAAAAAGGCAAAACTCCTAATGTTGCTTTCAAATCCTGATTCAGCAAACCCAAGAGCGCTGCCAGCTTTTCTGCCACCCTAGGCGGTGGAAGGTCCCGCCCCGAAATGTCGCCCCCACAGAGGCGGCGGAAGGTCCCGCCGCCGAAATACCGCCGTGGTCGCCGCCCCCCAAATTGTAGTGCCCTAGGCGACCGCCTAGGTCGCCTAATGGGTTGCGCCAGACCCGAGCAAACCATCCCTAGCTAGCAAAGCACTAAAGCATTTGCAGAAGTCCCATTGACTTTAATGGGATTTAAGCATGTGCTTTGCTGAATAAGGATAGATTCTGCTTGAAGTGTTTAGCTGAACTACAGTCTCAGTTAAACAAGTGTGGGTGCATTGACTACAACGGAGCCACACCAATATAACAGAGAAGAATTTGCTCCCAAACTTCTAACAGCTGAGTGCTCACAAGGGGCTAATGAGCAGTGTGCATCAGTCTGCAAAGAGAAGCTAGAATTCTACTCCTGCATGCTAATGTTCACAAACATGCTGCAATCATTTTTTCATACATTAACATAAGTTCAGTGATGGAAAAAGGATTAAAATAGCCAGAACAGGAGCTGTACCAAATCCACATCTTCTCACTCAGCATGTCTACTCCGTGTCTTGAACTGTATCTGCCTGACTTACTGACATAACCAAGTTTGTACAGCTGCCAGTCAATACAGGTATGGAACAGCAAGCTGGAGACTATTCTCCTTCAGGCATCATCACCAAAATTGTCAGCTAACCTTCTGGCTGCAGTCTTTATGATGCAAGAAACAGGAAGACCCAGAATGACTTTCAGATCCCAGGCTGAGTTAGCAGAATAAGAAGTTAAAAAGATCATCTTTTCACTGATAAAGTGAGCCAATTTGGTATGAAAGTGATTGAAGGCAAAGAAATATGGACATTCACTGGGTTGTTTTTACAGACTATGTTCATAGTTGAGTGTTTTAGTTCCATTTTCTGAGTCATTTCTTAGAGCATATAAAATATATTAACTGAATCCAAATCCTCAATATTCTAAAGTGACTGTATATGAAATGGCAAAATATCCATTTCATTACAACACCATTAATTACATTTTATTAAATTCCATCCAATAATGCACAAGGCTGACATTAATCAAACGCCATGCATTACATTAAAATCATGTATTTCCAAAAGATCATCAGCACATCAAAAGCCAAACAAAGCAGTTCAATGTACACGATAAAGTGGTGCATAATCCATCTTTCATAAAGCACAAATCCTCTCTAATAAAATCTATATACACTCAGTTTACAAAACTGAAAAATAAAAAACATCAGATACTAATGCATGGGAGCCATAATTTTACTAACTATATCATACCAGAAATTGCTACCACTAATTCTGTTAGGTCTTACACCATCTATCCACCCACAAACAGGAACCTTAAGGAGCTCAAACTGTTTAGCTTATACAAAAGAAGTTTGAGAGGTGACCTCATTCTGGGATGTATTAGCAGGAGTGTTTTAAGCAAGAGACAAGCAGTAATTCTTCCACTCTACTCCGTACAGATTAGGCCTCAACTGGAGTATTATGGCCAGTTCTGGGCACCACAATTCAGGAAAGATGTGGACAAATTGGAGAAAGTCCAGAAAAGAGCAACAAAAAGATTAAAGGTCTAGAAAACATGTCCTATGAGAGAAGATTGAAAAAAATGGGTTTATTTAGTCTGGAAAAGAGATACCGAGGATCGACATGATAATTTTAAAGTACATAAATGGTTGTTACAAGGAAGAGGGAGAAAAATTGTTTTCTTCAACCTCTGAGGATAAGACAAGAAGCAATGGGCTTAAATTGCAACAAGGGAGGTTTAGGTTGGACATTAGGAAAAACTTCCTGTCAGAGTAGTTAAGCACTGGAATAAATTGCCTAGGGAAGTTGCAGAATCTCCGTCATTAGACATTTTTAAGAACAGGTTAGACAAACGCCTGTCAGGGATGGTCTAGATAATACTCAGTCCCTTCCATGAGTGCAGGGGACTGGACTAGATGACCTCACAAGGTCCCTTCCAGTCTTACAATTTTGTGATTCTGGCTGCCCATGAGACCCCGACCCACCCATTCTGACTGCATTTTATGGTGTATAAGTATCTCCACAGGTAGAAAATACCAGGTATTAAACGTCTCTTTTAACCTAGCTGAGAAAGGCATAACAAGAACCAGTGCCTGGAATTTAAAGCCAGACAACATCAAATTAGTGCTAAATACAAATTTATAACAGTGAGAGTGATTATCTATTGGAACAAACAACCAAAAGCAGTGAAGGATTCCCCAGCTCTTGAAATCTTCACATCAAGACTTGATGCCATTCTGGAAGTTACACCATAGTCAAACACAAGTAAATGGGCTCAGTACAGGAGTAATTGGGTGAAATTCCCTGGCCTGTGTTATACAGGAGGCCAGACTTGAAGATGTAATGGCCTTCTGGCTTTAAGATGTATGAATTAATCTATATATTTACCTACCCAAAGATAGAGCCTTTAAATAGACCCTATATGAAACAATGAGCATTGACACAGCAATTTAATATTATATACACTTAAGTATTATTCCTGAAATTTGTCAGCTTGTTAATGCTGGAAGGAGGAGTTCTGTTTGGACATAAGCAACGGATAATACAACAATATTACTGTTCTGCTCAACAAAATTATCAACCCTGGTCTGTCAGGACCGCCTGTAGGTGGCCTCAAAGTCCTTCATTCTCCACATTTCGTCCATTATTGCCTTCTAAGCTGAGACTACCAGTGAGATCACCAGCTCCTACCAATTAAAGGGCTGACTTTATGGCAGGGGCATCAGTTCACTAAGAACTAGCCTGAGACCACTAACTCATTTCAGATAAGCATGACTGCTATGTGGAGACTATCAGTCAGTTTATCAGCACTCGTTTGCAATGATCTGCATAACTCACTCATTGCTTCAGCATTTGTGGGTAATGTGACCACCCCAAACTCATGTCAGTACATATTTATCCAGCACCCTCATGTTCTCTCTCTCTAAAGATTCTGTTTTCTATAGGTACAACTCAATTTCACTTAAAAATTCCATAAGGGTCCTTCTTTGGATGACAATATATTACTATTACTCATTTCTTCTTCAAGATAAATTTGCCCTTTTGGTTAAATTCAAGAGGGCCAGACCTGCAATCCTTACTTACGCAAGAAATTTGGTTGAAGACAGCTGGGTGGTATCATTAAGCCCTATATGCATTATCAGCTGATGCAGCCACTATTTGAGGAGCTCTATCTATTTTGGAGGTTGAACTCAATGGGTTGATCATTTTTTGCAGCCACAGATCTTTCCAAAGAGCTGGTCAGCAATGCATCCGGATTGGGACCTTTCAAATGCAAATATCCTCCTGGGCTATTTCAAAACAGAGAATTCTGTCAGATCTCTTTGCGGCTGCTTCCATTCCATGGATACTTTCATTATATTTGGGAGGAATTTAACTTCATCCCGAAGCAAATCCTCAAATCTATTGAATTTACAATTACATAGGATTTTTTAAACACGTAGTTATTGAGTTACTATGGTATCAAAAATAGAAGTGAAATTGAATACAACAGTTCTAGATTAAAAAGCCCATGTATATTGGAGGCATGATTTAGTTCACAAAAATTATCTGTGAAGGCTTAAGGGCTTTCTGTTCTGTAGTCAGTGCTTGAGAAGTCATAGAATTTTTAATGTGCAAACAGAGTGAATTGGTTAAAATGAATGAAATAATGTGCCGGTTGAAAGAGAAATTATACATGTACAAAAAATGTATTGAAGGAGGCAAGGGTAGGATTGAAAGAAAATGAAGATTGTGTTCCCTTTCATTATTACCTTCTGTTTATCTTTAATTCCCATATTTGAATATTACATTAAAACGCTAACTACCACCACATCCTTTCAATGGATATTTGTCAGTGTTCACACAATTACTTTGGATGGCGCATAGAGCCCAAGACTGGGAATATTTTGGTGCACTCCAATTCTGTTTCTTACCTGGGACATGTACAGATAGCTATCTGGCATAGTGCTACAAAAAAGCTAGGTGCTGAATTGTGCACAATTTATAAATCTAAATACCCACAGGATGGGCTAAATCATGACTATCGGATCTGTCCTGAGCCAGGGGCAACATCCTATTGTGCTGCCACTGGAGCAGCCCGCTAAGGAGAGCGCACAGTGTTTCTCCCACTTTCCAGGCTGCTCCAGGGAAGGAATAAACCATACGAGGTCTGTACCCATTGTAGCTTTGCCAGTAAGAACATCTCCACACTTTCCCACCCACCTGCACTGGGTAAGAGACAGAGCAGCTCTGCGCTGCCCACTTCCCTTCCTGCACTGCTACTTGTAGCACAAATTGCCCACGGAAGAGAGTAAGGGTCTTCTTTCTCCCCACTCACTCCCTTGCATAACTGTACAAGCGGGGTCATGATTCAGCCCTGAAGAAGGAAAGAATTGTTATGCATAGGAATAGATTATCTGAAGCCAGAACTCACTGAAATCAATGGAAAGACTCCATTATCTTCCGTATGCTTTGGATCAGGCCCCTAGTCCTTTTCCATGATAATTAATTAGAACAATTTATCCTGTTCTCTCTCCCTTTATGTCAGTTATTCTGCATCCCAGAAACGTTCCCTTCCACCATCTCCAATAACCCCTTTCATCAATTTGTACCTATTTAATTGTTTTAACCTTTTCTGAGTCCATCCCTTCTAAACCCTATCATCCTATAGTAGTTGCTCTCCCTGCAATTCCTCTAGGCTTCTCTCTTGCCTTTCTTCAACATATTGTACCCAAATTTCATGCACTATTCCAATACATTATGGAGTAATGACCTGGAAAATTATAGGTTTTAAATCAAAACCATTTCTGAGTTATAGTTTAAAAAATGCTCAGCTTGAGAACTCATCTACCAAGTTTCTGCCCAAGGGAAATTTTTATGGGTTTATATTTGAAACCTGGAGATTGGGTATATATTAAAAACATGGTCAGATCCCTAGCTATGCAGTTGCTAGCATACAGATCTTCTATAATTAGACAATGGTTTAACCACCAAGTATGTAATCTAAATTGATTTTACAATCAAAGGCTTTTTCTATTCACTCCTTTGTGATCATGTTAGTGTGCGGCTTACGTGGTGATTTCTTGGGTACTAATGTTTTCTAGATGGTTGTGCATAATTGTTAAGTACTATGGCCATATTTGAAACTTTACTTCCAATCAATAGTTGCTTTCAGATTGGATCATGAAATCTCATTAGTAACTGAGCTCAATTTTAAAACAGGGCAATAAAACGGTCATGTTAAATATCGGGTAATTCAACAAACAGAAACATGATTAGATTAAAATTATCTTTATTTTAATAAAATAGTCACCCATTCTTGTTTCTATTGATTCTAGAATAAGATTCACAATAGATATTTGCTAACTGGAACGAGATCAATGCAGTCCTTATTAACATGAATGTAGAGCTTTTTGTTGTTGTTGTTAAAAATAGTGTATTTTATTGCTACACAAATAATGTATGACTATTACAAGTTTGTGCCTTGCTATGAAGTC
Source organism: Terrapene triunguis (assembly GCF_002925995.2). NCBI lineage: Eukaryota > Metazoa > Chordata > Testudines > Emydidae > Terrapene > Terrapene triunguis. The sequence continues at coordinate 36,953,195 of NW_020664418.1, read as the reverse complement.
TTTGGTTGGTCAGTTTGTAGTCAGCGGTATCCAGATGCTTTTAGCTATCTTCATAAAGGATTTCATCTATTTGGATATCATTTTCTGCCACTGGCACTGAGTCACAGATCTGTTCCTTGTAAGCCAAGGCAATGGTGTAAGGTTTTCCTTTGGGATGATGCATGCATCGTTCAAGGTAGGTATCATAGTATCCTTTCCCTCTTCCCAATCTGTTGCCGCTTTTATCAAACCCAAGGCCCGGCATGAGGATGAGGTCAAGGCCTCCTGTTGGAAAAGATACATCAAATTAAATAAAGATTAGTGGATTAACAAACCAGTGCTGTGGATTTCCTTATGGCTTAAATATTTACACATATCTGCCGATATTAAGCTAAAATGCTGGTTTTAGATTTTGCTAAATGCCTCCTTTTTCTTGCACAGATGAAAAATACCTTGAATATTAAATCTGCAACTTTACATAGTCACCTTATCAAGTGCCTATTAGATCAGCAGCAAAATAATTAGGCCTATGAAAAGCCTGAAGGGAAAAAACACCTACCTTCAAACAAACCCTAGTAAGTGTGGGAAGAAGCAGAAAAGCAACCCACAGTACCAGCCACAAAATGGAGAAGAAAAAGAAATTAAAAGAAAAGATATAGAGAGAGGAAACTTCTTAGCACAGCGGTAGAATTTCCTGTAATTGAACCTCCCCCTGGTTCCCCATAAACCAAGCAAGTGAGATGTGGTATGTTCTAAACATAGGCCACTGTGACAAACTTGCTACCTTATATCTAGGACACACTGTATGCTCTTGTTAGCAAGGTAGGGTTTTTTTAAATGATTACTCACAGTTATTGGGTTGGGGGGAAAAACACTGGTACTAGTAATAATCTTGCTTGAGCCATCGCTGTCGCTCCCATGGTAAGTCCCTCTTACTCCCAGTCTCCTTGATTCATAAACTTTGGCTTCTATGCTATAGGTCCCATTCTGTTCTGTGGTGGGGAGCAGAGGCCAAAGAGGGGCTGAGCTGTGGAAACGGATGCATGCTTCACCACCTTCCCCAAGGGTATCTGAGTTTGTATGGAAGGGGGCACCATCATGGAGCCATGGAGCAGCCACTCTGTATGGCATGTTCCCCAAGGTTCAAAGGATTTTCAAGCAGAAATGTACAGAGGACGCAACGCTACTGTAAGCAGTATTAATTCCTCCCTTTAGCCTCTCCCTTGCTGGGAGGCAGTGGGGTGGGCAACAGTGAGCAGCTGCTAGGGGCTTCAGGCAGCAGCACAAAGATGTTGACTCTCCTTGTGGTTGCATCAGGATCTGTCAGCTTTAGTACTGAATTCCCCAGAGCCTGAGGGTTTCAAGGCCAGGCCCCTGCCCCTCTGTGATGCTCACATTCCTCCCCAGTGAGGGCATCAGTCTTCTGAAACCCCAGAAGTTCAGCCTCTTGAAATTCTACAAGAGCTTTTTTCTCGACATGTTTTCCCCACAGGAGGGGAGAGTTTATCCTTTTATGACTGAGCTTCTAATCCCAAGTGGGTTAGCAGTTAGCTTGGATAGGAGAGAAACCAAACTTCTGTTGGCTAAGAAGTCATTCTCCTAAACAAAACAGATATGTGTTCTAATGTATAAATGGTAAAACCTTTACAGGTGATCCACCCAACCAGACTAGAAAAAAAAAGCACAGTACATTCAGGATCAGATTAACCATTTTTTCCAGCGTTAATAATACTTTGGAAACTGATGTGGTCAGGGTCAAACCAGTAGGGCAACTAGAATTTAGAGTCTGCTGCCCACCTTGTTTTGACAGATGATTCACATCTCTACCAGGCAGAAAAAGGAAACCGACTATGCTGAACTGCTGCCAAGTTTAGAGGCAGACAACATGTAGAGAACCACTGCTTGTCCTGGGAGTATGAAAAGTCCTGCAAAGGTATCTTCTGAACAAATAAGCCTGGCTAACCTAGTGCAGGTCTTTGGAACCACGAGCATCACACTTATTGTTTCACAGTGTAAGGAAACAGTGTTCTGTCCGATGCTGCTGTGGCAGGAAAAAAGATTAAAATGAGGAAGACAGAAATATATGGTGAAGCCTAGAAAACACAGCAGAACTGAAAGAATCTGGAGAGGGCATTCATTAACATCCTGCTTACTGTTCCTTATTTGCATTCCAATAATGGTGTTTCAGCAGTGGTGTCTTATTAAAGTTACTTGGATTACTTTACTTCTTCCAGGTATTTTTACAGTTTGCCCTAACTGCAAACCAGCATCTGCCACCATCTTGAATTGCATTGTTCTCATCACAAACCAACATCAAAACGGGACACTTAGTTGACAGATAACGCACTGTGAGTCAGGGATGAAGCTCAACACACAAGGCGGCGTAGGGAAGGTTACACTGGAAGTGCTACAGCTGAGAAAGGATGTTTCCAGGGTCTCCACCTGATGCCATGTACAAGTATTAAACTCTGGAAAGTAAGTTAAAAAATACACTCAGGCCAACTCATTTGCACATACAGAGCAGACTGTCAGATTTCCTTTCACTGCTCATCATTCTTGAAAGAAGAATTACTGGTGTGAATGTCCATCCATTCTACCCTTCTGACTAATTAGAATATAAAAAATGCAAAGTGAGATAGTGGAAGTTGTATCTCGCAAATATGGCTTGGGCCAGTTTAGTCAACTTGCTTTCAAAAAAGCCCAGGGAGGAACAGCAGGGAATTGGCCAATGGGAGGGCTGTGAAATGTTTACTGGTTCCCTCCTACCTGAAATAAAAGGGGAAGTGAGAGCACTGTAGCAGTCTGAACGTTTTGATTTAAAAGGGGAGACAAATGGCAAATAGGAGTAAAATAGGAAAACAGAAGAGCTGGGCAGGAGGTCTTAAAATGCAGTTGTACCTTAAAAAGTGACACTGTAAAAACAGCATCACGAGGTTCCATGTTTATGGTGTCTCAGCCACTGAAGATCGTATGTGCTCAGTTTACAAGTCAAAAGATACATTTGCTGACAAGCCTGCAAACTCAGTCTGGGATCTAGGGGTACGTCTACATGGCAATTAAAAACCTACGGCTGGACCATGCCAGCTGACTTGGGCTAGCGGGGCTCAGGCTAAGGGGCTATTTAATTGCAGTGTAGACGTTTGGGCTCGGGCTGGAGCCCGGGCTCTAGGGATCTGAGCTGGGACGATCCCAGAGCTTGGGTTGTAGCCCAAGTGTCTACATC
>NW_020664418.1:36933779-36949893 GCF_002925995.2 Terrapene triunguis | reverse complement strand
CTGGCCGCGGTTTGCCGTCCTGGGCCAATGGGGGTGGCGAGAAGCCGTGGCCAGCACATCGCTCGTCCGCGCCGCTTCTCGCCGCCCCCATTGGCCCGGGACGGCGAACCGCGGCCAGTGGGGGCCGCGATCGGCCGAACCTGCCGCGTCAGCAGGTAAATAAAACTGGCCCGGCCCGCCAGGGTGCTTACCCTGGCGAGCCGCGTGCCGAACGTTGCCGACCCCTGGTCTACATCATAATTAAACAGCCCCGTGAGCTTGAGTCAGCAGGCACAGGCCAGCTGCAGGTGTCTAACTGCAGTGTATACATACTCTAAAAGTCAAGTGATCTCTTTCCTCCTTTAGCATTGTCACCAGTAATAAAGGTCAAATTCTCCACCCAGTTACCCCTGTACAGCCCCATTCCCTTCAAATTATGCCTCCGGTAACTCTTGCCTTTCATTGGGGCTGCATGAGTATAAATGATTGGCCCTGCGACTGGAACTTAGAAAACAATTCTGCTGATGATGCACAAGGAATAGCCTCGAGCACACTCTCTCTCAGCTCTGTTGAGCTCATAGGGTAAAGAGCAGTAAAAACTTGTTTTAGTCACTAAAGTCAGCAGATATGAATATATGCAAGGGGCAAATCTCCAGAGTAAGAAGGTGCATTTTACACAGTCACTTTCATTTTACTTTATATGTATATTGCAAGCAGGAAGAAGGCAAGCAAGTGGGAGTGCTGTGGAAAGAGGGAATTGGCAGGGACAATGCTGTGAAGAAATAAATTTTCTGTATCACTTCACTGATGGCACAAGCCACACTTCAATGAATTTAGATATATTAGTTTAAGAAACTGTTGGGTTTTTTTCTGGGATCTCTAGAGAACCAGAATCTGTTCTAATGAGCGTGCCCCTCTGCAATCATTGATTTTATGCTGAGTAACTCAAACAAGCTTGTGCAAATCTTCAATATGAAAAATGATGCTGTGAATATTGTAATAGGCACCCTCACACTTTTCAATATGTCAAAGGGCTGTCGAATTTCTTTGCCCTGACTCATAATGTACTGTCTGATTTCAAAACAACTCACACAGCACAAAATTAAAGTAAAATACCAAACAGGATTTCAGTAGAAAGATGACATGCCATAGGTGCTGCCCTACAAGGAAACTAAAGTCAGTTCAGGTAGCAGTAGCCCAAATCCTGCCCCCAGACCCTAATCTCTGTAATTTGGCTGAGTGCTGGAGAGCTCCATCGGAGAAGACTCCTCTGATCCTCAGGCTGCAGGGGAGCAGTGAAGCTCCTTATGACAGGGGTTGGGGACCAACTATAGTGGGATCAGAGGTGCAACCATATAATAATTCACACAGGGGTACCAGGGATGAAGATGCATAAGACCAGCATCTGCACTGAACAGGGCCTCGACAGGATAGTACAAGGTTGGGGAGGGAAAGTCCCTCTCACCCCCATAACGCTTGCCCCCATTCATAGAATCCTTGCAGTAATAGTGACACCTCCAGCCCTGCCACCCAAGTAGCTGCCAGTCATGGACATGCTAGCACCTCCTATCCCCATAGAACCATGCTCCACCCAGTATGGACCCTTGCATCCTATTTTCCTTTTCTCCACACACAGCTGGGTCCACGTCCACTGAGGGACAGGGTGGGGATTTGGGCTGTACTATGTAAACAATGGTTTATTTTTATTATCTTTCAAAACCTAAGTGCAGTTTAAACTGGAAAGGAGAGAATGGCTGCATGCCCCATTCATTTGCCTTTCCATATAGGCTTTTTCCTTCTCTGCAATGTCCACAAAAAAGACCATTATCAATGTCAAATACGAGGCTGCCAAAGTAGGATTAAAAAATCAGTGAAAAAAAAATTAAAGTCATGATCTTTGAAAGCGGAATCAGCAATTATGGTGTATATGTGATTGAGAGCGAAGAATACAGCAGAGTTAACAAGTCTGTATATCTTGGAAGCACAAGCAGTGCTGATGGCCATCTCCATAAGGAGGTGAAAGCAAGAACTGGAAAGGCAAGTGGAGTTTTTCAAAACTGGCAAATATTTGGAAAACTAAGGAAATTCATAGAAGAGCCAAGATAAAGTTATACAGTGTTATTGTGATCCATTGTTACATGCTTCTGAAACTTGGCAAAGAGATGCTTGTGGAGAATACTTGGTGTCAGCTGGTGGGATAAAGTAACTACAGCAGAACCTCAGAGTTACAAACATCTCGGGAATGGAAGATGTTCATAACTCTGAAATGTTCGTAATTCTGAACAAAATGTTATGGTTGTTCTTTCAAAAGTTTACAAGTGAACATTGATTTAATACAGCTTTGAAACTTTACTATGAAGAAGAAAAATGCTGCTCTCCCTTTATTTTTTTAGTAGTTTATGTTTAACAAAAAACTGTACTGTATTTGCTTATTTTTTTTTGGTCTCTGCTGCTGCCTGATGGTGTACTTCCAGTTCCAAATGAGGTGTGTAGTTGACTGGTCAGTTCGTAACTCTGATGTTTGTAACTCTGAAGTTCTACTGTAATGCTGACGTGTTACAAAAGGACTGGCCAACAGACTATAGTGACAATGATCCGAGAAAGAAGGATAAAGCGGTTTGGCCATGTTGTATTGATGTAAAAAAAAAAAAAAAAAAAAAAAAAAAACTGTAATCCTAGACAAAACCCCGATTGGATACCACTTGGAGGAAGAGGGAAAAAGAGGAGGACAACAGATGACATATGAGAACACCCTTGAGAAAGATGTTGCTGTCATGGAAACAGACTATGAGGAAGCAAGAAACATGGCATTAGACATACGGAGGAGGAAACACTGGGTTGCCTCATATGTCACAAGGCATGAGAACATTTAATAATAAAATAATACATAAAATATATAATCTGCAGCATTCACTGCCTACTTATACAATAATATATTGCACTGATATAGCATCTTCCTTTCAAGGACTTTATACTTTACAAACATTAAACAAGCTTCACAGCATCCCCGTGGGTTTGGAAAGTACAATTCACAAAGGGGTGAAGTGACTTGCCCAAGGATTTGACAAATCAGTGGTAAAGCCAGAAACAGAAACCATGTAGGCAGGTTTCCAGTCGCCTGTCCTAATCACGGTTAGCTCACAGTCACTGCCAGTGGTGGGTTGAAACAGGGATACCACTCTAAGCTGATTTAAACAGTGATACAATGAGGCTTCACTTCCTCTTACTGCTGTGGTGGATTTGCCCTCATTAGGCTGTGTGAAGCCATGATCTCACCTCCTCCCACCCTTCCTGTCCCCTTTGGGGCTTCGTATATGCCATAAGAATCAGGGAAAGAGCAGCCCCTCTACTCCCCAAAGCACAAGGCCTGCAATTCTGTTTGTTCCTAACATGGGCCATGCAAAGTGCGAGGGAAGACTCCTTATGCCCCCGCCCCATTGCGCCCACACAATGCCGAGGAAGAATCTGGGCCTTGGTAGTCAGCGGCAGAATCACAGTGTTTCCTGTGTCCCTGCAAGGGTGTGGCAATGTATGTCAAAAATACATGCTCTCAGCACAGAAGCCTCCTGAGCTTAGGATCACAAAAGATCAGATAGTAACCAGCTCTATATACCATAGTCTCCTCCTTTCACAGCAGCCATTTGGCATTTTAAGCATTTTCCTGAAGTACAGCGTTTGTGCTGCTTATATTCTTGTTAGGGCTGTCAAGAGATTAAAAAAATTAATCACGCGATTAATCGCACTGTTAAACCATAATAGAATACCATTTATTTAAATATTTATGGATTTTTTTCTACATTTTCAAATATATTGATTTCAATTACAACACAGAATACAAAGTGTATAGTACTCACTTTATATTTATTTTTGATTACTATTTCTTTTTTTTTCACAGTGCAAATACTTGTATTTTTCAATTCACCTAATACAAGTACTGTAGTACAATCTCTTTATCATGAAAGTTAAACTTATAAATGTAGAATTATGTACAAAAAACTGCATTCAAACATAAAACAAACAATGTAAAACCAGGGTCGGTAAGCACCCTTGTGGGCTGGGCTGGTTTGTTTACCTGCCGCGTCCGCAGGTTCAGCTGATCGCGGCTCCCACTGGCCGCAGTTCGCCGCTCCAGGCCAATGGAAGCGGCGGGAAGCAGCGCGGGCCGAGGGATGTGCTAGCCGCTGCCCCCATTGGCCTGGGACAGTGAACCGCGGCCAGTGGGAGCCGCGATCGGCCGAACCTGTGGACGCGGCAAGTAAACAAACTGGCCCGACCCGCCAGAGTGCTTACCCTGGCGAGCTGCGTGCCAAAGGTTGCCGACCTCTGATGTAAAATTTTAGAGCCTGCAAGTCCACTCAGTCCTACATGTTCAGCCAATCGCTCAGACAAACAAGTTTGTTCATATTTGCAGGCGATAACGCTGCCCACTTCTTGTTTACAATGTCACCTGAAAGTGAGAAGAGGTGTTCTCATGGCATTGTTGTAGCCGGCATCACAAGGTATTTACGTGCCAGATGCGCTAAAAATTCATATGTCCTTCATGCTTCAACCACCATTCCAGGGGACATGTGTGCATGATGATGACGGGTTCTGCTCGATAACAATCCAAAGTAGTGTAGACCGATGAATGTTCATTTTCATTATCTGAGTCAGATGCCACCAGCAGAAGGTTGATTTTATTTTTTGGTGGTTCAGGTTTTGTAGTTTCCACATCGGGGTATCGCTCTTTTAAGACTTCTGAAAGCATGATCCACACCTCGTCCCTCTCAGATTTTGGAAGGCACTTCAGATTCTTAAACCTTGGGTCGAGTGCTATAGCTACCTTTAGAAATCTCACATTGATACCTTCTTTGTGTTTTGTCAAATCTGCAGTGAAAGCGTTCTTAAAATGAACAACATGTACTGGATCATCATTGGAAATTGCTATAACATGAAATATACAGCAGAATGTGGGTAAAACAGAGCAGGGGACATACAATTGTCCCCGAAGGAGTTCAGTCACAAATTTAGTTAACTTTTTTTTTTTTTTAAACGAGCGTCATCAGCATGGAAGCATGTCCTCTGGAATGATGGCCGAAGCATGAAGAGGCATACGAATGTTTACCGTATCTGGCATGTAAATACCTTGCAATGCCAACTACAAAAGTGCCATGCAAATGCCTGTTCTCACTTTCTCGTGACATTGTAAATAAGAAGAAGGCAGCATTCTCTCCTGTAAATGTAAACAAACTTGTTTCTCTTAGCAATTGGCTGAACAAGAAATAGGACTCAGTGGACTTGTAGGCTCTGAAGTTTTATATTGTTTTGTTTTTGAGTGCAGTTATGTAACAAAAATAAATAAATCTACATTTGTAAGTTGCACTTTCACAACAAAGATCGTACTACAGTACTTGTATATGGTGAATTGAAAAATACTATTTCTTTTGTTTATCATTTTTACAGTGCAAATATTTATAATCAAAAATAATATACAATCTGATTTCAATTACAACACAGAATACAATACATATGAAAATGCAGAAAAATATCCAATATTTAAATTTCAATTGGTATTCTATTGTTTAATAGTGTGATTACAACTGTGATTAATTGCGATTAATTTTTTAAATCGAGATTAATTTTTTTGAGTTAATTGCATGAGTTAACTGCAATTAATTGACAGCCCCAATTCTTGTAACCACACAGAGGGCCTTGCAGCTTGTGTAATATTTATTTGTTATACAGCGCTTTCAATCCCTAGATCACACATTGATTTGGTAGCGTTTGCCACCCACTTTCATAGCTGTGAATGATTGCAGATCAATGGAGAATCGAGCCCAGAGAGCATCATTTAATTTTGTGTTTAAGCCATCCTCCTGAAAAAGATATTCTCTCTCCATAGAATGGACACCATAAATAACAGGAGACTGGTATATGCACCCGCCTTTTCAACACCACTCAATGCTGACTGCTTTTCAAAACCTATCCAACATCAGGGAATGAAAAGTTTCTCTGATCTCAGAGTTATGCAGCTCAGCTGGGTGACAGATCACAGAAATAAAAATATCTACATTTTATTTTTTTGTAAAGCTTCACTTTTCAAACAGGGAAAAAACTCTAACTGCTTGCTGCCTACAGTTCTATTCTGATTGCATAGACACAAAAGTTAACACACTCAATTGCCTTCAACATTAAAGATATCCACCCTGGTGGCATACAAAGCACAGAAACATGTACCAGCAGCTGGAGACAGGGCTTGCTTAGCTTGGGAAAGTTCTAATACTAAAGGTTAAGTGCTTGCAAAGGATCTATGCACCTCATCACCTAATGAAATTCTTTATTTCCTTCTAAAAATAATCTCTCTCTACATTTTAGCACAAGATTCATTTAAACATGGGTAAAATTTTCAAAAAGATGTAAGGCCCAGATCCTCAAAGATATTCAATGGGTGTTAGGAAATATCTTTGAGGATCTGGGACTAAGTGACTTAGGGGACTATGACTGGATTTTCAGAAGTGCCATTGAAAGTCCATTGGAGTTAGGCACCTTACCTTGCTTAGGCACTTCTGAAAATCCCATTCTAAGACTCATTTTCAAAAATTACCTAGTCATTTAGGAGCCCATTAACTTTCAATGAAACTTTGGCTGCTAACTGCCTCAATCACTTTTGAAAATGAGACTTAGCCTCCTAAATCACCTATGTGCTGTTCAAAATTTTACTCAAGATAAACCCACTCAACAGCATCCCCAGTTGTGACAAATGGACGGAGGTGGGAAATACACAAAGTGCTACACAGTCACTAGACATGGAGCCAGATTTCCAGCAGTACTTAGTAGCTGTCACTATGGCTCTTACAGACAAGATGCTGAATTCTTTAACATCTATCTTCTAAAACCTGGCTGCTTATTTTGGTGCCTAAATGGAAGCAGAGCTCTTTTGAACACCTGACCCAAGACGTCATTTGTACTGACATCCAGGGGATGAAGTTTAGACTATTTGTTATGGATTGGAGGATCCAGCCATGGGTACTAATGATGTGAATAATCTAGGAGTGCCTTTTAATAGTGGGGTACTTCCTTTTGAGCCAATTAGGGCACACTCATGGTTATCACTTAACATCATTCCTCATTCACACACAAAATTTACTGATATTTATTTGGAAGTTTCATTAGCTCCAAGACTCACTTATCTCCAGTGCTGTGCTTTCCCACGCTAGCTTAGCCCCAGACTACCTCTGGTATAAATTTTCCTTGCTCTGCCACTTGTTTGGTGGGGTTTTGGGGGAAGGACCCGGGTATGTTCCTGGGCATGACTGGGGGAAAGTGAGAGGCTTTTCTGGAGTGTTTGTACTTCTGTTGACTGAGGTAAATTACTACCTTTGATTAATGAAGTTAATTTATTTGTATATTAGTATTAATGCTTCTGGGTGGTTATTGCAAGTTTAATTATGCTCAGGGTGCTTGGAGCTTTTGTATGGGCATTCTTTTTTAATGTAAGGTCTTTAGGGCAGGGACTGTCTTTTTGTTCTGTGTTTGTACAGCAGCTAGCACAATGGTGCCCAGGTCCACAAGTGGGGCTGTTAGGCGCTACCCAGGACCGGCTTTGACTTTTTTGCCGCCCCAAGCAAAAAAAAAAAAAAAAACGTGCGGGGCGGCCGGAGCCAGGGTCTAGGGGGACTCCCTGCGCTGCAGATGTGCCCCAGCTAGCGGGAGGAGAGAGAAGGGGAGCGGCCAGGGCTTCCTTCAGCGGGGCGCTTGCCACGCGTCCCTTCCCACTGCGCTGCCTGCCGGGAAGGCTCCACGCCGCTCTGGGCGGCGAGGAGGGAAGGACACGGGCTGCCCTGCCAGGCTTGCTGCAGACCTGGCACCAGCTGGGGCAGACGGAGTACGCAGCCCGCTCCCAGCAGGGCGCTCTCCTCCTCTGTGCCACCACCCCCTACAGGGCGGCTAGAGCTGTGAACCAAAAAAAAAAAAAAAAACCTGCGGGGCGGCCAAAGCGGCGAAGCAAAATAATAAAAAAAAAGAATTGGAGGGAAACCGCCCCTTAGAATCTGCCACTCCAAGCACGAGCTTGCTCAGCTGGTGCCTGGAGCTGGCCCTGGCGCTACCACAACATAGATAATAAATAGATAGATAAGAATAATGTTATATCTAAATAAATAAATAATTTGATAAGTAGCAGTGATGCTAGGCTGAGGGGCCTTTTCCCTGCCTGGTCTGGATGGGGCCAGCACAGCTGCTGCAGTTGTTAATAACGCTAATACTTCAGCTCTAAATTTTAGAAAAGTCCTGAGCTTTTGTGGAAATATTTGAATTCAAAAGCAGAGTCTTGGGTCATTGCAGAGGTTGCACTATCTGAGATGACGGGTGTAAATGAGAAACTTCTCTTGATCAGTTTATTGGCACTCCATTTATTTACAGTGTTAATCAGCATCCTGAGTTTTAAAGGGCTACAACCATAATTCTTCCTTAAGCACTGCAGTCCAGACCCTTCCTCCAGCACAAAAGCCCACATCACTGCACTGTATGCTGAGGAGTTCTTTGGAGCCTGGAGAAGAGCTCCTTACCACCACAGTGCCGGATGATTCTGCTGCTGCTTCGTAAACACTGCTCCAGACCTCAAGGCCAGAACAGCCTCTGTGGTGCCTGTGCACCACTCCTCCTGCAGAAGGAATGGCCAATGAATTCACATCACAGCAGGTCCACAGTCCTTGCTACAGCTGCTTCCTTCGCCCACCTCACCGTCAAGTCCCCACTGCACAGGGAGTTCTGATAGAGCTGGGCTCCATAGCTCACAAGAGGTGCTCCCTTGGAGCCCCTGCCCCCAGCAGTGGAATCACACTGGTTACACTGCAGGCAGTGCCTTGTGCATGTCCACAAGAGGTGGTGGTGACCTATGTTGACATTCTCTATGCCAGTGTTTCCCAAACTTGGGACACCACTTGTGTAGGGAAAGCCCCTGGCGGGCCGGGCTGGTTTGTTTACCTGCCGTGTCCGCAGGTCCGGCCGATCGCGGCTCCCACTGGCCGCGGTTCGCTGCTCCAGGCCAATGGGAGCTGCTGGAAGTGGCACGAGCCGAGGGACATACTGGCCACCGCTTCCTGCAGCCCCCATTGGCCTGGCCACTTCCTGCAGCTCCCATTGGGAGCCGCGATCGGCCGGACCTGCAGACGCAGCAGGTAAACAAACCGGCCCGGCCTGCCAGGGACTTTCCCTACACAAGTGGCATCCCAAGTTTGGGAAACACTGCTCTATGCAATACCATTCACTCAGAAAAATCCCAGTGGAATACTGTCCCTTTATACATTAAGATCCCCCAAAAGTATATCCATCCAACACAATGACTCAGAGTAAGTTAAATATTTTTTGTTATTACTTCAACAAAATATTTTGCAGAAAACAGAATCATCAGTGGACTCTACAAACAGGTATTGAGCAACTCAGCATTTATCCATCTACTCATTCATGTCAATGTTTTGTGTCAGCACTAAACATTAGTCTTCACAATTCACACTTGTCCTGCCGAACTATGGCTTAATAAAATATTTACACCTCTCCCTGAGAAACTACATGATTCCCATCAGTCATACAGGTTTAAAACAGATGAGTGGCAGTAATTCTTTCATTAGTAAAGTTGCAAAATACACTAATAATGCTCTTTGCTCAGCTTCTATTCCAATATGCTGAGATACAAATAAACATTCTCATTCCATTTTTATTCCCTTTTTTAAAAATACATTCTTGTAAATTTAGTGCCCAAGAATGGGAGAGGCTTACAGCACTGTCTGGAGCCAGATACAGAGTACATGACCGTATTGCACAGACATTCCTACTAGCTTCACCAATAAATATCCTTTCATTTACAATCAGAGCCTCTAGTGGCATCATTTTAAGACTTGAGCCAAAACTGTAGCTGGTTTCACAATATGAAAAAGACTACGTTAGGGATCAGACTGAAACCATCACATGCTGCCTTTCACTTGTGATTTAAGTATATGTCAGCTCAGGTTTAAAAGTTTAGTACTTTCCCTTTTCAGAATTTGCTAGGAGAAATGCAAATTTAATTGGAGTGGTTCTTTGAAGTATTTTCATAAAGTACATTATGTAAGCAAAGCATGTAAGCCATATTCCTCACTTAAAGCCATTTAAAACACTTTCTGGTTTTGCGTGTCCAAAGTAAAAGAAATCATTGCTTAGAAATGCTCTGGTTATCTGCCTTAATATTTCCTTCTTTGATAGGTGAGTTATTTGCTCCCGTAATCCTGAGCAAAGAGGCTAGAATAACTTGACTGGGAAAACACAGATAGTGAAAGCTTTCTGGCGCTAAAGGAGTTGCACCTGGGTAAATGCAAAGTTAAGGGCTGGTCCACACTAACCCCCCACTTCGAACTAAGATACGCAACTTCAGCTACATGAATAACGTAGCTGAAGTCGAAGTATCTTAGTTTGAACTTACCGCGGGTCCACACGTGGCAGGAAAGCTCCCCCGTCGACTCCGCGTACTCCTCTCGTGGAGCAGGAGTACCGGCGTCGACGGCGAGCACTTCCGGGATTGATCCGGGATCGATTTATCGCGTCTAGACAAGACGCGATAAATCGATCCCAGAAGATCGATTGCTTACCGCCGGACCCGGAGGTAAGTATAGACGTACCCTAAGACAGCAAAATACAGAGCACCTGCTAAGGAACCAAAAGGAGGAGGACAAATCTGTGCAAGAGCAACTTTGCAACATGTTGATACCTTTTGTTAGATCAGCAAATGCTAGTCACAAAGATTCTGCTTTAAAGAAACTTGCAACAGCACTGGCATTTGAAGTGTTCATGCCAGGATGGATCTTACACTTGTAAAACAGTATAAAAATATGAGGATTTTAGGCTTGGTCTACACTGCAAACTTGTTTCTGTACTACTACGTCGCGCTCAGAGGTGTGAAAAATCCACATCCCCGAGCGACACAGTTATACCGACCGAACTCCTGGTATAGACAGTGCTATGTAGCTAGAAGGTCTTCTCCTGTTGACATAGCTACCGCCTGTCGGGGAGGTGGAGTACCTACGCTGACGGGAGAAGCTCTCCTGTCGGCATAGGTAGCATCTTCATTAAACACTGCCGCTGCACCTCTGCAGTGCTGTATGTGGGGACAAGCCCTCAGTGTACGTGACATTTTCAAACCTTATTATTCTGCTTCTCTGTATCGTTATTACCTGTACACTTTAAAATCAATAAAAATGACTACATCGAAATATGACAGATAAAAAAAAAAATCCCCAAACTATAAACTATTTATAACAGATTATGCTGTGTTACCATCAATATTTCTACTCCATTGCTGGAGCAACTAAATTGCCTGTGAAATATAAACCATTAAGATGTAAGCCATTAATTTCTTCTTTGATGCATAAACATAACTCCCATAAAGAGTTAGTCCACAGGATAGAAAGGTTAGGAATGTTTATATGGCAGGGTTTATTGTGCATGTAGTCAGCAGGTAACTGCACCACTGCCATCCGTGTCAGACATGTTTTATAATCACAATGACTGAGAATGGCTGCTTTCTACCACTATATTTCTTACACACAAACCTTGTACAGATGATCAGCTTTATAAAAATGACCACACCTGGAATCCCACCACCCACTCCGTGATTGCTCATTTTTTTAGACATTAGGTTGGAACGTTTGCTCTCCCCTGTGTGTGACTGCAATGCCTAAACAAGATTTTAATTATAGGAGACAACAAAAATGACACTAGCTCGCGCTACTAAATCTGTCGAATCCTGACACCTGCTGGTAAAGGGAAATCATCGCATCACTTCAGAGCACGAAAGTGCTGGCTTGATGGGTCTAGTCCTCACATCACAAATACTCAAAATAATTACAGTCAACACAAGCTGGAATTGTTGAACCAAAAGGTGATGCTCACGCTGAGTTATATCCTTACTCACATTATGAAGCAGCCGGAGAATCATCCCGCACTCTGGTGCTGAGGAGCCCTCCTTCTCCAGGCTCCAAGGTACTTCCCAGTGTACATGATGAGGAGGTGCTATGAGTTAACTGTATTACAAACTGGTCCACTGCTAGTCATCTCAGCAATGAGGACAAGGATTAAATGGGCCAAGGAGGGAGATTTCTCTCCCTAGAGATGGTCCATTTAAGACCAGGCTGAAGCACACTCTTGGGCAGCCTGGAGACGTATCCACTCCTATTGCCCATACTGTCTCTACTCTGTGGACAAAGACAGGGGTACAGGCTCCAATGCTGCCAATCCAGCTCTACATTTACTCCAAAAGTCATGAACAAAAATCATCTGTAAGAATAAAAGCAATGAAGATAAAATCTCTCTTTAAATTAGTCTCACTGAGGGAGAAAGTAATACTCGCATGTTCAAATTTTTCTCTTAAAACTCTGATGTAGGTCTCAGGCCATAATCCAGAACAACCTGATACTTGCTTTTGAAAGACTTCTGTATCTAGGAAACAGTACCAAGAAAACAACAGTATTCTTGTTCACACTGTAATAAAATTAGCCCTCTTTGAGACAAAACACTTCAGAGCCACTTGCAGTGAATTTACAACCTTTTACAATGCCATTTCCACTTTCCTTTACACTTCAATTAATTACAGAAGAAGTAATCTTTTCAGTTGTTTTGCTGAGTGAGAGAGATTAACAAGGACATTTTATGCACGGTGAATAGTGATACAACACTTAAGTGTGATTAAAAGGAACAGCAACCTTTGGAAGAGTTAATGAACTTTACAAAAGTGAACAGCTTTAATATTCCAAAGGATTTTAGAACTTCAACAACATGCTGTTGGTTAGATATGCGGTTAGAATTAAGCCATATTTTGTTCATTTTCTATAGGCTACACAAAAGGAGTTCACAGTAAAGAAGTTTAAAACATTACAAAATGATGCCAGTGAAATCCACCTGCTTTTGTACTTCAGCAGTTCATTTATTTATTGCGTTCCAAAGAAAGGGAGAGCAGCAATGGTAAGGGAAAAGGGATATGTTATGAAAAGAGACTGGAAAGATTGAGATGGTTTAGTTTAGAGAGGAAAAAAATACAAGGTGATATAACAGAGCTTTAAAAGAACAATTAATATTATAGAGAAGGTAAATCAGGTGGTCATAGTTACCCTCTCATAATACAAGGACAATAGGCCAGTTGATGAAATTGAAAGGTAGCAAATTTAAAATGGATACAAGGAAATATATTTTTACATTACACATAATTAACCTGCGGAATTCATTGCCACCAGGCAATATTAAGGCAAAAAGCTTAGCACAATTCCGAACAGGATTAGATTCTTATAATAATGATGAGAAAGAGAGAAAATATGGACACATTATTACATAGCTATACACTCAGGGGTTTCTCGCACCTTTCACTGAAGTATCTGACATTAGAAACGGTCAGAAACAGGATACTGAACAAGATGCAACACTGGCCTTATCTAGAATGGCAATTCCTATGTTACAAGAGAGGAAGAATCATCTCTTCACCAAAGAACTCAAACACCAGAATATTAACGACCCACTAGAACTGAACTGATTCTTCCTATGCAACAAAATACTATGGCTCATTGTCTTCAAGTAGAAGTTCAATCCAAACTTTAAATCATTTCATTAAAAAATAAATTACATTAAGAGCTAAGCCTCAATTTTCAATTTGGTTTCATGCCATGGTCTCAGTTTTTCTTTTTATGACCATTCTAAAGAAATTTCAAATTATAATCTATCCCCTGACATATATTGTACTGTAAATTTTAATCAAGTCTCCCCAAAGAGAAAAGACAACCTACTAGTACCCTCAATCACTTTAAAATCTTGTTTGGAGAATTCTGTTTTCCCACTATGCAGTAATATTTAACATCATTGCTTCTAACATATCCATTTATCCAACATTCAGAACATATTTTCTTTCAATCTGTCTCAGTAACCCCCAGAGTATTGTATGCAATGTGTTTTATTTCAGAATGCTTAACACAGTTTTATAAGCTACCATCATATTTTCATGTATAGCTATTGAACAACTAATGTATCTGAAGTGACATAAAAGACATTTACTTTGCTTTCAGTTATACTATTTTCCTCTTATATTGTTTTCTATTTCTAAACTCCTTTATATGCCTCATATTTCCAAGTTCTCTTATTCCTGGTGCACTGTTTTTAAAATTCAGCCTCTTATCTTTTTTAAAATGCCATCTTTCTTTTGTAGCCATGTTTCATGTGATCCTCTCAATAATATATTGCCAATCCATATGTCCCAACACTAAAGGCTCTATATATTTTTAAGTTGTTAAGAATTCTGAGCTGACTATCGCTACCGAAGTCCTGCGTGCAGTGAGTGCAACATAAATAAATAGTAGGACTTTAAAGGTGGCTAAAACAGTGTATTTCCAGCTAAAAATATTTCCACCAGGTAGTTCCCAATGGCAAACTTTGAAATGGGGCTAATGCTCCCTCAATAACAATTTCAAAGTACTTACCAGTGGGTTGCTGCAATTGTAAATAGAAAGTATCCATTTTCCTTTCAATGGGATCATGCTAACTGGTGTAAGCAGCTCTACTCAACCCTAATGCATCCCCAGAGCAGGTCCATCCTGTGCACTGAATTAGACAGGAGTTTTGAGTTAAAAATAGCATGTTATCATGTAATTAAAGACTGACTTAAAACGCAGACTCACAAGGGGGCTGAACTTTGACTTTGCCACTGTTGCACATTTGCTCGTTTTATTGCTTAGTATCTAGAAAGGCCAACAGAAAGCAACATTTTAAACGACAAATGACCCTGTGTCATTTTTACGTGGTAGAGAAGATGAAAGACTTCCTCTTAGAGAAATTGTCTTGATCTATTTTTACGTCAATAATGTGTGTAATGTTGTGCACTGCCAAGATGAAAAGGGACAATCCTGATCTAACAGAGAAAGACTATAATTAAAGGGAGTATCTATCTGTTAGAACCTGGAATGCAAACCCAAGGTTTAACAACACCATTCATAGACTAGATAGTGAGCGATCCTCCTTAAGAGTCAGACTTGTGAGATGCAAAGAAGTTTTACAGATAATCTGGATCTGAGCTTTCTGTTTTGTCATGTATAAATGAATATAGTCAGTGGCGACATAACTTATTTATGTACCTGCAAGATATTTCATGGAAATTAATAGCAATATATGCAAGCAATGGGAACTTTACTATTAAAACACCATGTTATCTACTCATAAGAATGTAAATACCATTCATCACTACAGTATCTGATAACATCATGGAGATAAAGGATTCAGACATTCATAATTACAATGGATGATAATGGTGGTAACAAAGCAGTTTGGCATTCCTGCATATATACCAAAGTTTAATAAATATGGCAACACCCATAATAAAAATATGGCAACAACTCTTTGCACAGGTTCTGTATGTTTTTCTGTTAGGAATAGTCTGTCTACTTCATGTCTCATCATGCAATAGCCTCAAAGACCCTAAATGCACTTTCTAACCTTCTAAAAGCTATTCAGGGGAAGAGGAGGGAGGTCTGCATTTCCAGTCTCTGAACAGGATAACCCCTGAACTCATCTAAAGATATCACAAATTGATAATAATAAGTTTCCATACAGGAAGATTGAAGAGGAAAACTCCACCCCCTCAACCCTGGACCAAAACATGTGTTGCCATGTGCGCGCGCACACATCAGTCGTTATTACAGAGAACCGAAAAATGGGGAACATTTTTTCCTAATTCTTTT
This sequence comes from Terrapene triunguis, assembly GCF_002925995.2. Taxonomy (NCBI): domain Eukaryota; kingdom Metazoa; phylum Chordata; order Testudines; family Emydidae; genus Terrapene; species Terrapene triunguis. The sequence continues at coordinate 36,934,192 of NW_020664418.1, read as the reverse complement.
TTAAATTCAAACTTTCATCAAAACATTGAAATTTGAAAAACTCTGACCAGCTTTAGCTGCTATTCCAGCCCCTCTGGCACTACTTGCACTGGGAGGTACAGGATCCATGTAAACATGCCTCCCCAGGCTGCCCTATTGCAGACTTCTGTGCCAGGCTCCTTCCACAGTGTACAAGAGCTACAGTGGTCCCTACATTACCCCTCCTTATAATAATAATTATAATTAATGGAGATATCCTATCTCCTAGAACTGGAAGGGATACAAGTCCAGCCTGCCTTCACTAGCAGGACCAAGTACTGATTTTGCCCCAGATCCCTAAGTGGCCCCCTCAAGGATTGAACTCACAACCCTGGGTTTAGCAGGCCAATGCTCAAACCACTGAGCCATCCCTCCTCCTTGCCATTCTCCTCCCC
>NW_020664418.1:36920364-36923779 GCF_002925995.2 Terrapene triunguis | reverse complement strand
TGGTTTCTGGTTCCCCGTGCCCAGGGGGATCCACGCGTCCGCAGGCCCTCGCTGCCCAGGGGGATCCACAGCACCCAGGTCTAGGGTGACCAGATGTCCCGATTTTATAGGGACAGTCCCAATTTTTGGGTCTTTTTCTTATATAGCTCCTATTACCCCCAACCCCTGTCATTTGCTGTCTGGTCACCCTACCCAGGTCCCTGCTGCCCGATTGGTTTCTGGTTCCCCGTGGCCAGGGGGATCCACAGCATCCGCAGGCCCCCACTGCCCAAGGGGATCCCCAGCGCCCAGGCCCCCGCTGCCCAGGGGGGTTCCATTAGGTTCCCTGTGCCAGGGGGATCCCCAGTGCCCACATTCCTGCTGCCCAGGGGGTTCTGACTCCAGGGGCCCGGCACCCAGATTCCCACGGCCCACATGCTGAGGGTTAAGCCCCTGGAAGTGTTTGCAGGACAGGGACCCAATGGCAAGGCCATATATGGGTCCAATGTGGTTTTGTAATGTAAACTCTTTCTAGGTATTTTTAATGTGTATTACCATCTTTAAAAAACGGAAGCTCTTGCACAGGACCCTTCTGGAACAAAAATGATTAAAGGTCTAGAAAACATGACCTATGAGGGAAAATTGAAAAAATTGGTTTGTTTAGTCTGGAGAAGAGAAGACTGAGAGGGGTGATGAAAACAGTTTTAAAGTACTTGAAAGGTTATTACAAATAAGAGAGAGAAAAATTGTTCTCCTTAACCTCTGAGGATAGGACAAGAAGCAATGGGCTGAAATTGCAGCAAGGGCAGTTGAGGTTGGACATTAGGAAAAAACTTCCTAACTGTCAGGGTGGTTAAGAACTATAATAAATTGCCTAGGGAGGTTGTGGAATCTCCATCACTGGAGATTTTTAAGAGCAGGCTAGACAAACACCTGTCAGGGATGGTCTAGATCAGAGGTGGACAAACTGTGGCCCGCGGGCCAAATCTGGCCCTCACGACCATCCTGCCCGGCCCTTGAGCTCCCAGCTGGGGAGGCTAGCCCCCGGCCCCTCCCCTGCTGTCCCCCCACACCCTCAGCTCGCCATGCCGCCTGCTCTCTGGGCAGCGGGGCTGCGACCTCCTGCCGGGCAGCGCAGCTGTGAGAGCCACTGGCCTGCCCCTGTGCTCTACACTGCGTGGCGGCATGGCTGGCTCCGGCCGGGCGGCGCGGCTGCCAGTCCTGGTGCTCTGAATTGCATGGTAAGGGGGACGGGGTCCCAGGGGGCAGCCAGGGGACAGCAAACGGGAGGTTGGGTAGGCGTGGGAGTCCTGGGGGGCCTGTCAGGATGCGGGGGTGTGGACAGGGGTCGGGGCAGTCGGGACAGGGACCAGGGGAGGTAGGATAGGGGGTGGGGTCCCGGGGGAGTGGTTAGGGGCGGGGGTCCTGGGTGGGGGCAGTCGGGACAAGGAGCAAGAGGGGTTCGATGGGTCAGGGGTTCTGAGGGTGGCATCAGGGGGTGGGAAGTGGGAGGGGGTGGATAGGGGCAGGGACCAGGCTGTTCGGGGAGGCACAGCCTTCCCTACCCAGCCCTCCATACAGTTTCGGAACCCCAGTGTGGCCCTCAGGCCAAAAAGTTTGCCCACCCCTGAGATAGACCAAAATCCCTAGATCCAAACATCCCCTGACTCTCATCTTTATATAGGTCAAACTAAAATCCAGATGTGAAAATCTCTTAATTATGGGGATGTTTGTATCTGGAGACAAACTTTGCAGCTTTGGGTGGCTTTCTAGTTTAAATGTGAGGTATGTGCAATCATCTCCTTCCTCTCTTTTTCTTCCTCCACCAAATGACCAGCTAAACCAGGGATGGGCAAACTTTTTGGCCTGATGTGCCCTGCGTGCCATAGTTTGCCCACCTCTGGCCAAGACCCTACCTGTTGAGAGTACAAAACTAGGAGAATGGGTTGTTTTATTGCTTAGAAATTTGGAAGTCACATTCATATGTCACATTGTTTTCATGAGAAAATCAAGACGACAATTGGCTTACTTTTTTTGCACCGTTTCATTTCCCCCACCTCTTAGAAAGTGCTGAATAACTCTATTTCATTTCATCATTAAATCAGCTTCATCAGATGCATGAAGATGTCATCAATGTAGCGCACGTAGAGTAGGGGCGTAAGGGGACGAGAGCTGAGGAAGCGTTGTTCTAACTCAGCCATAAAAATGTTGGCATACTGAGGGGCCATGCGGGTACCCATAGCAGTCCCGCTGACTTGAAGGTATAAATTGTCCCCAAATCTGAAATAGTTGTGGGTGAGGACAAAGTCACAAAGTTCATCCACCAGGTTTGCCTTGATGGTATCGGGGCATCCAGGATTCCCAGGTTTATCTATTTTGGGTAGCAGGTAGAATACCCCTGGTCGGGGCTCTAGGGGTGTGTCAGTGTAGATTTGTTCCTGTGCTGCTTTAGGGAGTTTCTTGAGCAGATGATGTAGTTTCTTTTGGTAATCCTCAGTGGGGTCAGAGGGTAATGGCCTGTAGAATGTGGTGTCAGAGAGTTGTCTAGCAGCCGCTTGTTCATATTCCGACCTATTCATGATGACTACAGCACCTCCTTTGTCAGCCTTTTTTATTGCAGTGGGGGAGGTCTAGGTTGGATATTAGGAAAAACTATTTCACTAGGAGGGTGGTGAAGCACTGAAATGGGTTACCTAGGGAGGTGATGGAATCTCCAGCCTTAGAGGTTTTTAAGGCCCGGCTTGACAAAGCCCTGGCTGGGATGATGATTTAGTTGGGGTTGGTCCTGCTTTGAGCAGGGGGTTGGACTAGATGACCTCCAGAGGTCCCTTCCCACCCTAATCTTCTATGATTCTGTGATTCTATGTCAGAGTTGTTTCTGAGGCTGTGGATGTCATTGTGTTCTGCACGGCTGAGGTTATGGGGCAAGGAGGTGCTGTAGTCATCATCTCAGGCATTGGCACCCTGATAGCAGGATTATCTGGCTATGTAGACTCTCTCCTCAGGCCCTACGCTACCAGCACTCCCAGCTATCTTCGAGACACCACTGACTTCCTGAGGAAATTACAATCCTTTGGTGATCTTCCAGAAAACTCCATCCTAGCTACTATGGATACAGAAGCCCTCTACACCAGTGTTTCCCAAACTTGGGACGCCACTTGTGTAGGGAAAGCCCCTGGCGGGCCGGGCCAGTTTGTTTACCTGCTGCGTCCGCAGGTTCGGCCGATCACGGCTCCCACTGGCCACGGCTCGCTGCTCCAGGCCAATGGGAGCTGCTGGAAGCAGCGGCCAGTACGTCCCTCAGCCCACGCCGCTTCCAGCAGCTCCCATTGGCCTGGAGCAGCGAACCGCGGCCATTGGGAGCCGCAATCGGCTGAACCTGCAGACATGGCAGGTAAACAAACCGGCCCGGCCCGCCGGGGGCTTTCCCTACACA
>NW_020664418.1:36917214-36920264 GCF_002925995.2 Terrapene triunguis | reverse complement strand
CCCGCCAGGGGCTTTCCCTACACAAGCGGTGTCCCAAGTTTGGGAAACACTGCTCTACACCAAAATTCTACACAAAGATGGACTACAAGCCATCAGGAATAGCATCCCCGATACCATCACGGCAAACCTGGTGGCTGGACTTTGTCCTCACCCACAACTATTTCAGATTTGGGGACAATTTATACCTTCAAGTCAGCGGGACTGCTATGGGTACCTGCATGGCCCCTCAGTATGCCAACATTTTTATGGCTGAGTTAGAACAACGCTTCCTCAGCTCTCGTCCCCTTACGCCCATACTCTACTTGCACTACATTGATGACATCTTCATCATCTGGACCCAAGGGAAGGAGGCCCTTGAGGAATTCCACCAAGATTTCAACGATTTCCACCCTACCATCAACCTCAGCCTGGACCAGACCTCACAAGAGGTCCACTTCCTAGACAGTACAGTGCTAATAAGAGATGGTCACATAAACATCACCCTATACTGGAAATCTACTGACCACTATACTTACCTACATGCCTCCAGCTTTCATCCAGACCACATCACACAATCCATTGTCTACAGCCAAGCTCTAAGATACAACCGCATTTGCTCCGATCCCTCAGACAGAGACAAACACCTACAGAATCTATCAAGCATTATTAAAACTGCAATACCCACCTGTTGAAGTGAAGAAACAGATTGACAGAGCCAGAAGGGTACGCAAAGTCACCTACTACAAGACAGGCCCAACAAAGAAAGTAACAGAACACCACTAGCCGTCACCTTCAGCCCCCAACTAAAACCTCTCCAGCGCATCATCAAGGATCTACAACCTATCCTGAAGGACGATCCCTCACTCTCACAGACCTTGGGAGACAGGCCAGTCCTCACCTACAGACAGCCCCCCAACCTGAAGCAACTACTCACCAGCAGCTACACACCACACAACAAAAACACCAACCCAGGAACCAAACCCTGCTACAAACCTCGGTGCCAACTCTGTCCACATATCTATTCAAGGGACACCATCATAGGACCTAACCACATCAGCCACACCATCCGGGGCTCGTTCACCTGTACATCTACCAATGCGATATATGCCATCATGTGCCAGCAATACCCCTCTGCCATGTACATTGGCCAAACCGGACAGTCTCTACGCAAAAGAATAAATGGACGCAAATCTGACATCAGGAATCATAACATTCAAAAACCAGTAGGAGAACACTTCAGTCTCTCCGGTCACTCAATAACAGATCTAAATGTGGCAATTCTTCAACAACAAAAACTTCAAAAACAGACTCCAACGTGAAGCTGCAGAACTGGAATTAATTTGCAAACTGGATACCATCAGATTAGGCCTGAATAAAGATTGGGAGTGGTTAGGTCATTACAAAACCCAAACTTAATTTCCCCAATACTAATTTCTCCCTACTGTTACTCACACCTTCTTGTCAACTGTCTGTAATGGGCCACTCTCTTACCACTTCAAAAGTTATTTTTCCTCCCTTGGTATCCTGCTGTTAATTGATTTATCTCATTAGACTGACCTCACACTTGGTAAAGCAACCCGCATCCTTTCATGTATTTATACCTGCTCCTGTATTTTTCACTTCATGCATCTGATGAAGTGGGTTCTAGTCCATGAAAGCTTATGCCCAAATAAATTTGTTAGTCTCTAAGGTGCCACAAGGACTCCTCCTTGTTTTTGCTGATACAGACTAACATGGCTACCACTCATTAAACAGAAATGTGCATTTAGGCTTATGCAAATTACTGTCTATCAAGATTCAACAAGGCTTTGCTGACTCTTGTGGAAACAGCCACATTGACATTTAGATACTTAAAATCAAGGAAAATTAGACTCCACACTTGAACTTTAGGCCAAATTCTGCTCGCTGTGTAAATCTACTGCCATCAACTCAAGTTTTACTTTAAAAAATGTGTGCAAAAAAAGAGTAGGTTTGGGGGTTTTTTAGTCTAAAAAATGTGTATATTTTCCTCCCAAAATAACTGAAAACCTGGTGACTAGAGATTCCTCAAATAAGAAACAGAAAATCACCGATTACTAATAATAAAAAGACAATTGCTCGACTCATTGAAACATGAATAAATCTGAGATGCAAATTCACCAGATTCACACTAAGACATGTGCTGCCAGGCAGACTTCCATCACCAACTCTCATTCTGACCCGTGATAGTCTCATAAGAACATAAAAACGGCCATATTGGGTCTGACCAAAGGTCCATCTAGCTCAGTCCTGTCTTCCGACAGTGGCCAATGCCAGGTGCCCAGAGGGAATGAACAGAACAGGTAATCATCAAGTGATCCACCCTCTGTCGCCCATTCCCAGCTTCTGTCTCCCCTCCCTTTCCCCCTCCCTCCTCAGCCTTTTCTGTGGCAGGCTGCAAGAGGGGCCTCAGTGGGAGTCATGACCTGCTGTCCTTCCTGTTGGGTCTCCATTTTAGTGCTCAAGGGAGCAGATAAAGGAAGGCCATTAATGCTCTTTTGGGCAAAAAGAGTCTGAAGGGAAGGGACAGGCTGCCCAAGAGAGAACTGCTGTAGGAAATCTCCCCATCCCCAGAGGGAAGACAGGCTTGGGGTGGTTTGAGAGACTGGAGAGCCACTCAACAGCAGCCTGGCCCCAGTGAGAGAAGCAGCTGCTGGGGGGTCGGAGGAGTAGAGAGCTGCTGTACATTTGAACAATCCCCAGGGCCGGTGCTACCATTAAGGCGAACTAGGCGGTTGCCTAGGGCGCCAAGATTTGGGGGTGCCAAAAAGCGGTGCCCCCAATTTTTTTTTACAGCGTTCCACCTTGAGCACGCCGTTGCTGCTCCACTTCTCCCGCCTCCCAGGCTTGCAGCGCCAATCAGCTGTTTGGCGCCGCAAGCCTGGGAGGAGAATTAGAGGGGGGCGGCGTGCTCAGGGAGGAGGCAGAGCAGAGGTGAGCTGGGGTGGGGAGCTGCCGCACGGCTACCCAGGGAGGGGAGCTGCCGTGCGGGGGGGGTGCCTCAGTGCAGGGCGGGGAGCTGCCGCGAGGGGGCGCCTCAGGGCGGGGGGGGG
>NW_020664418.1:36893896-36917114 GCF_002925995.2 Terrapene triunguis | reverse complement strand
GGGGGGGGGGGGCACAAGGTGGAAGTTTCACCTAGGGCGCGAAACTTCCTTGCACCGGCCCTGACAATCCCCCTCTGGCCCCAGTGACAGAAGTTGTGGCAGCAGTAGGCAAGAGGAAGAGGAAGTTCTGGCAGTAATGGGAATGATTTTGGGTGAGCTCTGAACAACCAAGAGCAGTTTACAGTGGACGCTGAGCTGCACTGTCTCACATTTGTTTTGCGGTAGAAGTTTGAATTCCCAGCCGCTATCTTTGCGACAGTGCATTCTGCACAGGGCCAAATCCTGAAGTCCTTACTCAATCCTGGGAGATTTGCCTGAGTAAGGGCCTCCAGCTATGGTCCCTAATGTCTAGAGGAGCAACGCAATATGGTTTACACATGCAGCGCATGCGGAGTTGCAAACAGATACAGCACTGACTGCAGGGGCTTTGCTCAGGTCAGCTCTGTGCTTTTATCAAGCACTTAGTATGCTTATTATTCAACCTCCTCCCCCCCATCCAACCCCACCCCACCCCACCTCTGTAGACACAACTCACATCACCATATCTGTCTGCCAGCCACTAGGGCTGAACTGTGTTTTCTGAGACCTCCATTAAGGTGTTCCCAAGCAGTCAGCAGGTGTCACTATTGAACAGCAAAATGTCAACCCTCCTGAACCCCCTCTCCCCCCAATTTCCAGGAGCTGATTGATTGCAGAACGAATGGCAGAAGTTGATACTGACACTCTCCTAAAGGGATAAAAGGTTTCTCTTCTTTCTGACTCATCTAAGCACACACTAAAATAAAATAAACAAATATTACTTATCATCAGATGGGAAAGTAGTGGGGAAATTACTTTTTCCCCCTCCAGAGCATGCTGTACAACATCTGTATGTGAGGTAATTTAGGGGAAATGGGCTTATTTGCAAGAATTGGCTTTTGAAGAGCACAAAAAATGTCACAGAATTGCCCCAGTCCTCGGAAAGCCTTCAGTCCTTCCTAGCATTTTGCATACGATTAGCTAACTCCTCAGCAGATCTGTGAACCGTTACAGAATATGGAATTGTTTGACCTGAAGTAACTTGGGAGTTCGTCATAACGTTGTTTGAATGACACAGACATTTAAAGGGATTTGCTCAAATGATAGTGCCAGCCTTGTTTTCTCTTTTATATGGAGAAACCACAACTAAATACATGCTCGGGTGAAAGTCTTCGCTCCAATCTGCACTGTGTATCTCTGATGCTGTTCTGCACTGCATGGGAATATTGAACTAAAGAAGAATCGTTGTTTGCCATCAGCAATTATATGGCTTTTAGCCCATTTGCAGATAAGGCAATAGAAGATTATATATTTCACAGAAACTTGAATCACCTGACACTCTGTTCTGTAGTGTGTGGTGTTTTGAAAATTGTGTTACAATTGTAGGCTGTCCCTTTAAATTTCGGAGGTTTTCCCCTGACCTTGCTTGCAGGTTAGGATCTGGCCCTAGCAGCAGTCAGTCTGAAGATACCCCAGAGTAAGGTGGGGTGAGTTGTGCCTCTCTTTTAGGGAGTAGCCTGCTTTGTCTCTTTTTTGGGAGGGTTCTTGTGTGTTATTCTTCTGAATTCTAAGAAATAAAGTTGTGTTACGTTGCAACCTGCCCGCAAGAGTACTTTATGTTTTTATCTAACTTCTCGGGGTGTATGTCATGAACATAACATAGAGGACAGTGGTGACAAGTACACACACGCACTGGCTAGTGCAAGACCACCCAATTTACACTAGGGGCAGCCACACACATAGAACAAGGGAACCTGCATTACAGTTTCTCTGCAGAATCCTTGTAAGTCCTGTGCCTGACTAGCTCAATGAGTCTGCCTGAGATGTGGGAGGAGAAAAATGGAAAATGTCCTACACTGTTGTGTAATGCCTCCAGGCAGGTCTGCTTATGCCCCATTTAACATTTAGTTGAGTGGATGGAATTTGAGACTTGCCCAAGTGTTTGTAGCTGGCTGACCCTAGAAACAGGCCTACAAACAGGATGCTCTATAAGCCCTATTACTTCACTGTACCGGGGATTCTTCTTTAGCTCAAATGCTAGAGACCAGTGTTTCAAGTAGCAAGGTCATACATTCTGTTCTCTATTGTGCTATTTAGTTCAGAGATGGAGCTAGACCAGAGGTGGGCAAACTACAGCCCGTGGGCCATATCCGGCCCTTGAGCTCCCGGCCGGGGAGGCTAGCCCCTGGCCCCTCTCCTGCTGTTCCCCCTCCCCCACAGCCTCAGCTTGCCGTGCCGCCAGCGCTCTGGGCGGTGGGGCTGCGAGAGCGGCCAACCTGCCCTGGTGCTCTAGACTGCATGGCGGCGTGGCTGGCTCTGGCCGGGCAGCACGGCTGCCAGTCCTGGTGCTCTGAGTGGCATGGTAAGGGGGTGGGGAGCAGGGGGGTTGGATAAGGGGCAGGAGGTTCCAGGGGGCAGTTGGATAGGCGTGGGAGTCCTGGGGGACCTGTTAGGGGGCGGGGATGTGGATAGGGGTTGGGGCAGTCAGGGGACAGGGACCAGGGGCGGTTGGATAGGGGGTGGGATCCCGGGGGGTCGGTTATGGGCAGGGGGTGGGCGGGAGTGGGCGGTCAGGGGACAAGGAGTGGGGGGGGGTTGATGGATTGGGAGTTCTGAGGGGGGCAGTCAGGGGGCGGGAAGTGGGAGGGGGCGGGGGCCAGGCTGTTTGGGGAGGCACAGCCTTCCCTACCTGGCTCTCCATACAGTTTCGGAACCCCGATGTGGCCCTCAGGCCAAAAAGTTTGCCCACCCATGGTCTAGATAATACTTAGTCCTGCCATGAGTGCAGGGGACTTTATTAGATCGGTGGTTCTCAAACTTGGGCCGCCGCTTGTTCAGGGAAAGCCCCTGGCGGGCCTGGCCAGTTTGTTTACCAGCCGTGTCCGCAGGTTCGGCCGATCGCGGCTCCCACTGGCCGCGGTTCGCCGCTCCAGGCCAATGGGGGCTGCAGGAAGGGCGGCCAGCACGTCCCTCAGCCCGCGCCGCTTCCTGTAGCCTCCATTGGCCTGGAGCGGTGAACCGCGGCCAGTGGGAGCCGCGATCGGCCGAACCTGCGGACGCGGCCGGTAAACAAACCGGCCCGGCCCACCAGGGGCTTTCCCTGAACAAGCGGCGGCCCAAGTTTGAGTACCACTGGACTAGATGACCTCTCGAGGTCCCTTCCAGTCCTATGATTCCGTGATTCTGGCCACCCATGAGACCCCGACCCACCCATTCTGACTGCAAATCCTTGTAAGCTTGAAATCAGCCTTGGCAGCTCTTCTGGTTTTATCACCAGTGGTGCAGTGGTTGATGTTCTTAAACCTGTAGCTTTTGGAGTCAAGTGCTGACTAACAGTCTCTGCTTTCAGAAACTTCTAATCCTCATAGTTCCAAAGAACAGTTTGAAAATGTGAGCCAAGTGCACCCTAAAGAGTCAGAAGCCAGGCAACTAATTAAAGTCTTGTGATTTTTAAGCCAATCTCATGATTTGACTTCTGATTTTAGAATGCCTGGAGATTCACTACTGTGAGGGTTTTTTTAATGATTCAGACTTTAGCATCTACTACTAAAATCAACCAATTGAAAGTGACTGTCAAAAATACTTTGGAAGATGTCGGGGGCCTGTGTTGCTTCTTTCTGATGTATGAAGAGACCTGAAAGGTACTTTTTAATGTATTTTGGGGTTTTTTGCTACTCTGTTAGAAATATTGCTCCAGATTCACTGGCCTGCCTGAGCTGTGCTCAGCACAGGACCAGAGGCAGGTGGCAAAGATGGTTTAATGTTACCCCCCCACACACCATAATTTAGAGCAGTCTGAAGTTGACTGTTGTGTTTGTAGAAAGGCATCCCATCCAACACTTGGTTGCAAATCATTTTTGCCTAGTGTAGACAGAACATCATAAAGAAATCACCCCCATCATGGTTTTGCTATCCAAAGGGGGAGTACAACTTAATATAATTTAACAGCCGTTGACCAAGTGATTTCCCATCCTCATACTGACTAAATGGCAACTGGTGGAGAATCGGAGACAGTGTCTGGAACGCTAGGGGAATTTTGTGAGTTACAGGAATGGATGATGGCTTTTTTTGTCAATGTGGTTTCTCCCTTTCAGTATGTCTCAGCAGTTTCTGTGGCCTGCACTGTCTTGCATCAAGCCTGTCAGGAACATGTATTAACCCGTGCAACAATCTCCCAAGGAAAGGGGCATAAGCCACATCACTTGGGGCATTTAAAACACCTGACCAAACACTAGTAAATACAATAATGACCAATGCTCCATTGGTAAGAAAATGGGATTAGGTGATCTGGTAGGTCTCAATGCCATCATGTGCTGCAGTGACATCCTGATACTACCTGACCACTATACTGATGTATTCATCTTCTGTGCTGTTCCACTGCCGTTTGACTGCCCTTTCCTCCAGAAACAGAGCATTGTCTGCTGCTCCAATATTTTGCCTGACAGTTGAAGTGATGTCTTCAATGGCTGTGGTATAGATACACTGCAGATGTGGTGGTGCATAACGTGATGTCAGTAACCAAACAATGTCAGTAGTGTTCTACACGATTGAGGCAGTAGCATTAACATATACTACAAGTATACTTAGATACCACATAGAAATCAAGATATACCAGCGTAACTGCATCCCTTCACTGACTTTCTTCTCTATTGTATCAAATGTTAGCTACTTGTGTTCACTTTCAAAGCCCTTCACGACCTATCTCCACCTACCTATCATCTTTCATTCAGTATCAAAAGGTTGACTCCTGCCTCCGATTGGCCCATAATGCCCGCCTCTATTGACCACTTGTTAAATTTTCAAACAAGCATCTTTGTGCTTTCTCCTATGCTTCCCCTCAGCCTTGGAAAAAGTTCCCTGTAAACAGCTGCAAAACAAACTCATTATCCTCATTCAAAACCCTCCTTAAAAACTCTTGCTGTGAGGCCTACAAAAACTTGACAATGGTTAGGCTGTTGGGGTGCTGTTGGGGTCCTCTCAGGCTGACCAATATTGTCTCATTGTTTCCCTGAACTCCCCATCTGTCTGTATCCAGCTGCTGTCTATTGTCTTGTACTTAGACTGTAAGATCCTTGGGGCAGGGTCTGTCATTTCTAGCACACTGGAGTCCTGTTCCAGGCCTAAGGCTCCTGGAAACTACGATAGTACAAAGAATGAATAATAAAATAATAAAAAGAGGTACCAGATAGACTAGCTGTTCTTTTTCGTAAATCCAGAGCAGCTATAGATTTTGTTATTGGTAAAGATAGTCCATAGTCCCAATGGATCATTTAGTGGATAATCCTAGCTTCCCTTATTTAAACCCATGTTTTAGAGATGAAAGACAAGTGCTAAAACCATTACACTGTCTATCTGTCATTCTATGTCTATATAAAAGGCCAAGTCTGGCTTTGTGTATTTAATATACAAGTTATACAAGTTACGTTATTAGACAAAAAATGAACTTGTATTTTTCCATTGGGGCAAAATATACCCAAAGAATCTCAATGAATGTGTCATTTAGTTGACAGAGGAAGTTCACAAGGAGAGCGAATTACAAATCTTTAAACACTTAATTTACAACCGTTTTGTTCACCATTAGCGGTAAGGTCATTTTTGATTCCCTGCTGCTGATCTACAATCCCTAGGAATTACTGAAGTTCTTTGCCTGTACAATAGTAATAATAATGAGAACTAAAATAAACGTTGAGAATTGTGTCTGAAGGTGAACTGACATGCTTTAAAATCCCTAATCCTTAACAGAACATATATATGAAGGGTTAGATTACAAATAAATACATTAAAGCTTTTATTTTTAAAAAGCCATAGGAACTGCCTTGTCCGATATTCTGCTTCTTACAGTGGCCAGTATCAGGTGCTTCAGAGGAAAAGGTAAAATCCCATAATGGACACTTATCCTCCTTCACATCTGTCTATTTTCTCTCTAATGCATTCGTAATGCACTCATAGTGGTGATATGCAGACACATATACCTGTTAAGAGATCTGAATCCAGGCTTTGGGGGTTCTGGATTTTCCCTGCTACAATTGTTGACCTAACACTGCGTAAGGAATACAACTACCTGGACTCTTAGGTCTTAGGCACCACTCCCTGCAGGTGAATAACCAGGGTCAGTGACTTAGTGACCAGGATTCCTGTAGGAAGAGACAATGTGCTGCAGAAACTCCATGAGGTTCGTCACATGACGCTGGATTTGCACATCCCTGGGTTGGCAAGGATCCACATGGAAGGCATGTCACATGATCTAGATCCTGGGCTATCTTTGAAGATGGCTTTCCACCTCAAGAGTCCTCCTCCTTAACAGCAGCTAGATTCTCCAGGAGCTGTACTGTCAGGAACCATTCCCTTGCAGCTCTGCAATATCCCATCTTCAAGTGAGAAGAGAAACTGTGGAGGGAGCTAATACTGCTTGTAACTTTTTTTAAACACTGGAGTATTTTCTATCAAAAAGCAACCACGTCACATAGAGAACATGCCCTCCAAAAGCAACTGCTTGCCTTCCTGCTATGGCACATCCAACACCACAGAACCATGCTTCTATAGAGGGCTCTCAGAGAAGAAGTGGCATGGCACAGAGCCACTGTTCCCCAGTCATATGTACTTGGTGTTTCCTACCCTGGTTCACGCCCTCCATTCCTGTAAGGGAAGGAGACCAGCAAGTCCCAACTCTCATTAGCTATTCCAGGAGAATCCTAGGGTCCTAGTAGTTAAAGAAAAGGTCTTTTAGTTAGCATAAGTTGAAATCTTTAACAATCACTATATGAAGTCAGAAAGCAAGTGTAAGACTTGAGTCAGTACAAATGTGTCCACCTTTGACAAGGGAAGCCAAGAAATCCATTAGAGGGTGTTCTGTGACTTTTCAGAGGCTCCTACAGTAACTCTTCACTTAAAGTCGTTCTGCTTAACGTTGTTTTGTTGTTACGTTGCTGATCAGTTAGAGAACATGCTCGTTTAAAGTTGTGTAATGCTCCTTTCTAACGTCGTTGGCAGCCGCCTGCTTTGTCTAAACTGCTTGCAGGAAGAGCAGCCCCTTGCAGCTAGCTGGTGGGGGTTTGGAACCAGGGTGGACCGGCAGCCCCCTATCAGCTCCCCCTATCAGCTCCCCGCTCCCCTAAGTTCCCTGTGCAACAGCTGCCTGCAGTTCAGCTGTGTCCCTCCCCCCACTGTGTCCCTCCCCCTTCCCTCCCTCTGCCTTGGAGCTCCCCGAGACTCCTGCTTGCTGTGCCAGAAGGGAGGGAAGGAAGAGGGGGGCTAATGTCAGGGTGTCCCCCTCCCCCCTGCTCCTGCACCCCGCTTACCCCATCTTCCATAAAGCAGGGCTTAGGATGGAGGGAGCTTGCAGCAGCTGAGGTCTCAGCAAGCTGATCTAATTAACAAGGCAGTGTACTTAAGGGAAATGCGCATATCTCCCTCCATTCCTGCTGCCTTGTAGAGTGAGAGAGTTAACCCTTGAGGGCTCAGCCAATTGCTAGTTCATCATTTAGCAGTAAGGGAAATATCCCACCCTCTGAGTCCTCCACCTCAACCAAGCTTCACAATCATCATCACTGTGTACCAGTATTAAATTGTTTGTTTAAAACTTATACTGTGTGTGTATATATATATATAATATAGTCTTTTGTCTGGTGAAAAAAATTTCCCTGGACCCTAACCCTCTCATTTACATTAATTCTTATGGGGAAATTGGATTCACTTAACATCGTTTCGCTTAAAGTCGCATTTTTCAGGAACATAACTACAACGTTAAGTGAGGAGTTACTGTACTTCATTCACTAAATGTATCCCCTAAATATCTAGTACTGTACTGCCATCCAAATCTGATCCATATATATTATTTCATCAAGATCTAACAGGCTGCTCATACAAGTTGCCAGATAATACACCAAAAATGCTACAGACTGGCTTGTGAACAAGTCTTTTTATTGACTTCAATTGGCTTTGGATCAGACCCATACTGCCTAGATTTGCACCTATGCCCACACTTACTTTACCAGGTGTATCTAACTCAGCTAAATAGAAACAATGTTTTTTCAGAGATGAAACTTGGTAAAAATAAACTTTCAGCCTAAGTATGTTTATATTTTAATATATTTTTCCAAAAACCCATTGGTCACATTTTAATTATAGAAGATACAAATAGTTTATTGATTTCGAATAAAGTTTTTGCACTTGGCCATTTAAAAGCATCTCTTTAAACAAATCAGGTGGTCATTGCAGGTGGAAAGAACACCATGCATATGAAGAACCTTTTGTAAAAAAAAAAAAAGAAATTATTAAACAGATGCCATCGTACTGATTAGTAAATATATACACACATTTTAAATTGCTGGTCCCAAGTGATCATTTGATCCATCTCATGAACTTGCACGTACTTTCATGAGAGTGTTTTAGCCCCTTTATTTAAGAAGTCTACTGCTGATAAAGTAAACAACAAAATGCAATAAAGTAAGAAATTTAATTCACAAAATTTTTAAAATTCAGAATTAAAACTGATACTGCTCCTAACCCATTGGATTATGTGTAGGTGAAACAATGCACGTCTTTGAAGGTGCATCAGAGAAGATAGACACTGAACTGCTCGCTGTCTCGCCTAGAGGTGTTCTCTCCAGGTCAGGGTTGAGGCATATTGGGAGTCAGTTCTGTACCTCTTCGATAGCAGGAGGACTCCAGTCTTTACTGTTGTCAAATAAGCCAGCACCTAAACATTTACTAGTAAATATATAAATTAAAATATAATATAAGCAAGAAAACATGTCCTTAATTCTAGAAGGCTGATTCATTTTCCTCTTGCTTGAAGAAAGCCACTGCAATGTGTCTTGTGGCAACATCCAGTTTACATGGGAAGGCTGATCTCCATCTTGTCAATAGTACTGACTGAAGAAGGAAAAAGCATCCATGATTTTTGCTTTAATGTTGAATAAGGACAGCCATGATCGTTTTTCCTCAAACATAGGTAGGAAGCCGTTTTCCTGTGGAGAAGAATATGTACAGTCTGGTTCTAGCTTTAAAATAATGAGCTCGTGCAAAATGCACCATTGTTTCGTGATAGCAGGAGGCTTTCAGTTCAATAGAGCCGTTGAGCCTTTATTCCCATAGAGGCAGGTTTACAGACAACTACCTCAGAAAAAGATGAACTGGGCTTTAAAAACAATAGCTGAAACTATTTGCAAATCATGCAATGCCTGTCTCATCTCCAGGTCATAACGTGGCCAAATTTGCTCCCTCCCTGCCTACTCCCTTCTGGGGAAGGTTCATTATTTAGGTTGGGTTTAAACTTTGTGGTTTGGGCTCATTTCTGCAAGTAACATAACTGTCTGCGTTTCAGTTTTAATATGCTTATAAATATTCCCCCTTTAAACCTTCTCTTTCTGGTGTTATGAGGTACTTATTGAAAATTCCAGATACTGTGAGAAAAAAATGTCAGGAATAGATGGTGACCTTAAACAGGTTTGACTGAAAGAGGCAGGCAAAGGAGCTTCTATAAACATGATGTATGAAGCACCACTAACTCCCTGCAACTGTTATCCAACAGAAATAGACAAAAGCAAGCTAGAAAAAAGTGTGGGAAAGGATAAAGACAGTAGTAAAGGGAGACAGGTGAGAAAAGAGAAAATAAGCCTGATTCTGAGCTCATCTACAATGGTATAAATCAAGAGTAATTGCACTGAGAGCAGAATCGGGCCCAAAGAGGCGATATGAAGAGAATGTGACATTTGCATACAGACACACACACAAAATACCAGGGGATCTCAGGCTCTGATGGCATTTACCATCAACTTCCCCTAAACACCTACAGAAAATCAAGTTTGCGTGATGAAACCCTGCAAAGCAGAAGAGCGGAGTTTCCTACAACTTTCCCCTGCATCAGCACAGGAACTTTCATTAAATGGTCATATATATGACACTGGAAAAAGAGACCTACTGTTTGTCAAATACTTTACTCGTATTTGTAAAATAACCATGGGGAAGTCTTAGGAATATCTCAGCCAATTTTTCTACTCATACACGTAGTCTCAGTGCATGAATAAGGCAAGAGGGATTTGACCCCAGTTATACTTAATTATCAGACTGTACAACTAAATTGACAGGGGATGAAAACCTGGCTGTATGGAGCTCAGTGGCAAAACTCCCATTGACTTCAATGTGGACAGGATTTCACCTATAAAGATTTCCCTTTCCATTGACTTCAAAAGGTTTTGGATCACGCCAGTCATAGCATTATTATTGCGTCCTTTCACTTTAATTTCAGTTTGGAAAGTGTACTGTAAAAATGATTCAGGGCTTACTTTAGTGGTTTATACTGTCACAAGCACCTTAAAAAGGTCTTGTATTTTCCTCTAATTTAGATCTGAAGCAAGATATTTGCTTTAAGTCTTAAGGAAGAATTCAAGATATAAAAGTTTTAAATAAAGCAAATGATAAAGCCCTGGCTAAGTTGACAATTCTTTTTGACAGTAGTTAAAAGAACATTTTTTTTTAATGTATTAAGGAAAATTCTCCTGATCTAGACAACAGTGAAAAATGGTTATAAAATACAGCACTGAAACTTACCCAACCTCCATTTGCCTCTATCCACTCAGCCTTGTTGTTTATAATGTACTCCGTGATGAAATAAGAAATCTGCTCTTTATTATCTCCTGTAAGCTGAACTTTGTGTTCTTGAAGCCTCTTAGAAAGAATTCCTCCAAACATAAATATTGTCAAAATCCGTCCCCAGTTAGTGTTTCCATCAGCAAATTCTTTATCCACGACTTCAGTGAAAATTCTTCTGGCAGCATCTACAGAGGTAATATCAAGTGTGTCCAAACATGGTTTCAGACTCTCTTCATTTTCCTTTTGCAGAAAGGATGCAGTAGTTCTTAAAACATGAGCAACTCTGCTTGGGGCTGGTCCAAGCTGTGGTTCCTGAAGAACGTATTTCAGATAATCTTGGACTAAATGGTAAACATAGCAGTACTCAGAGCGTTCCATTTAGAAGCAGGCTCAGAGCAAATCACAGCCTTTGACCAGTGTGAAACTGCTAATCCACTCTAAAAGCTGAACTAAATAACTACAAGCTAGGCACTTGCATCACAGAAAGTTCCTGTAAAGCTTCCTTAAATTAATGTGTGGGTTGTGGCTATGAGTTCAGAAATGAAAGAAAAATTCTGACTGAGGTCAAAGAGTAAAAAAAAAAAAATTATCCTAAATGATGTAGCATGCAGGAAGTGAGGCCTTACACGAATACATTAGTAGGGGCCACATCCTCATCTGGTGTAAATTGGTGTAGCTTCAACGGGCCTGTGCTGATTTACACCCATTGAGGATCTGCCACATTTTGCTTTTTAAAAGAAAAATGCACACTATTGGAACAGGCAACTCTTGAGAAATACTCTGCCACTGGCAGTGGCCAATGCTTCACTCTGGACTGCATGGAGATGGTGACTAAATCTTCACAGTTAGTGATAAGAGGGAACCCAAATCTGGTATATCTTTCCTCTTGCCTATGGAAGAAGGGGGTGTCAGCTCTATAAGATTATACCTCTGCCCTTATTCCCACAAAAGCCCCCATGTGAGTGAAGATCAGGCTCTGACGATTGGAACGGAGTGACTGACTGTGACAAAGTTCTTCCCACACACAACTCCTCCATCTCTCAGGGAATCCAGGTATAAGAGAATACTGATCCAGTCAGCATTAAGTGATATGGCCTACTGTACTGTGAACACACACACACACAAATTACAGGGGGTTTTACTCGGCAGCAGCCAGGGGCTTCTCCAGGGTTTTGGCCGTCCCAAGCAGCCAAACAAACAAACAAACAAACAAAAAAAGCCGTGATCGCGATCTGCGGCGGCAATTCGGTGGGAGGTCCTTCGCTCCGAGCAGGAGTGAGGGACCGTCCGCCGAATTGCCGCCAAACAGCTGGACGTGCCGCCCCTCTCCGAAGTGGCCGCCCCAAGCACCTGCTTGGTAAGCTGGTGCCTGGAGCCGGCCCTGGCAGCAGCTGAGAAAGAGGTATTGGTGCTCCCAGTGTCAACAGGGTGCTTGGGAGGAAGGAGAGAAGAGCAGGGTCTCTGAATGGTAGGGGCCAACAACCATGCCATCCTCTACCTCTGACTTGTCCAAAAAGACATCCTTCAAAAATTAGAAGCCAAATCCTAGTGAGGAAAATAGAAAGGAGCATAAACTCTGGCAAATCAAATACAAAAGTACTGTATAAGGCAGGCCAAGAAAGAATCTGAAGAGCAACTAGCTAAGGACACAGAAACTAACAGCAACAAAATGTAAGTACATCAGAAGCAGAAAGCCTGCCAGTCGGGGGGACCACTGGACAATCGAGCTGCCAAAGGAGCACTCAAGCAAGAGAAGGCCATTGCGGAGAAGCTAAATGAATTCTTTTCATCAGTCTTCACTGCAGAGGATGTGGGGCAGATCCCCACACCTGAGCGATTTGTTTTAGATGACAAATCTGAGGAACTCTCCCAGATTGAGGTGTCAGTAGAGGAAGTTGTGAAACAACTGATAAATTAGTTCCAAAGGAACTCATGAAATTGCAGAACTATTAACTGTAGTATGTATTCTGTCATTTAAATCAGCTTCTCTACCCAATGATTGTAGGGTAGCTAATGTAACGCTAATTTTTAAAACGGCTCCAGAGGAGTTCCTGGCAATTACAGCAGGCCAGTAACCATGTGGCAAGGGTGATTCAGTTCATATAGTGTATTTGAACTTTCAGAAAGCCTTTGACAAGGTCCCTCACCAAAGGCTCTTAAGCAGAGTAAACTGTCATGGGGTAAAAGGGAAGGGCCTCTCATGGATCAGTAACTGGTTAAAAGTTGGGAAACAAAGGGTAGGAATAAATGGTCAGTTTTCACAATGGAGAGAGGTAAATATCAGGGTCCCCCAAGGATCTGTAGTGGGACCTGTGCGGATCAGCATATTCATAAGTGATCTGGAAAAGGGGGTGGCAAGATTTGCAGACAATAAAAAATTACTCAAAATAGTTAAGTCCAAAGCTGACTGCAGAGAGTCACAAAGGGATCTCACTAAACAGGGTGACTGGCAACAAACTGGCAGCTGAAATTCAATGTTGATCAATGCAAAGTAATGCACATTGGAAAACATAATCCCAACTATACATACAAAATGATGGGGTCTAAATTAGCTGTTACCACTCAAGAGAGAGATCTTGGAGCAGAGGTGACCCATGGGCCTTTGACGGGCCTAAGTGACTTCCCCCTCTAAATTAATGAAAATTATTAATACTTCAGAACCAACCTGTCTGAGAGCATAAATGATTAATTTATGTTATTGTCAAGCAAAAGATGGTTCGGTTTGCTCAGTGGTGTGCTGCCACCTACCCGCGGCAAGCATTCCTGCATGCACAGAAATGTTCCAGCAGTATAGGAAATAATGTCACAGCAGTTATCTGCTCAGGGTTTCTGTGTCTTGTGTCTGTTTGTATGCACAGTGAGGAACAGCAACACAATGGTATTTGTGCTCACCCACTGCCTCTCAGTATAAATGATTAGGTGATTTTTTTATTCTTATTTTATTTTTATTTTTTGCATTTCTCAGTCTAGAAACCTTAAACACTTCATTTCCAAAGTTTTGGGATGCTCATCTCCTTAAATAGAGATGTGCATCCCATTCAATTTAAAAGATTTCTCTTCTCCTAATCTTTACGTGACAGAGAAATAGAAGAGGAAATAGCTGCAGTAGGCAGGCTGGGCTGGGGCCAGAATCTGTGCTGTACCTCTCACGAGATGAAGCACAGATGGCACAGCCCGAGGGGTGGGGCTAGGGTGAGACCAAGCTACTCTTGCTTGCCCCTCACATATTCTGGGATAATGTGCAGGTCAATGTGGATCCCAACATAGAGGGGCTCCTCTAACTTGTAACAGCTTCTGCACAGCTGCCGTTGGGCTTCAGTGGAGCCCACCATTGCCAGGTGCTGAGCACTCTAGCCATTCCCCCTCCCGTCCCTGAAACAATCCATCTGCTCTCAGCATGCCCATACACCAGAGACTAAGGATGGGCAGTGTAAGCCTACATATGCTGCTCCTGTTCTGCCCCTGCACAGAAAGAATTCTTGTGCGGGTCCCCTTTGCACTCTGTCCCCTTTGCAACCTCTCTCCAGGGCCGGCTCCAGGCACCAGCTGAACAAGCAGGTGCTTGGGGCGGCCAAGGGAGAGGGGCGGCACCTGAGGCAATTCGGGGGCGGCAGGTCCCTCACTCCCTCTAGGAGCAAAGGACCTGCCGCTGTACTGCCCCGCCAATCGCGGCTTTTTTTTTTTTTTGCTTGGGGCGGCAGAAATGCTGGAGCCGGCCCTGCCTCTCTCCACCACTAGAATGGCATAAAGAGGCCAGGGCCAGGGGCCTGCCACCTCCCACTAAACAATACATAGCCTAACCCACAATGCAACTCCAAACCCAGCCTCATAATCATGAGGTGAGACATGGCAACATACCGGGTCCCAGAACCAACATTCATCATTAAGATGGGGAGATGGAGCTTGGCATGGTTGGTAACCAGGGGACACTGTTCTGGAGTGTTCCTCTATCTATGGCTTTGTCCCGAGCCCTCCCTCACCTTCCTTTCCAGATTTTTACTCAGCACTGAGCCAGTTTGAATGATCCCTATGTCTTACCAATGGTGAAACAAGCAATATACACATCTCTTGGGGGGGAGGGATAGCTCAGTGGTTTGAGCATTGGCCTGCTAAACCCAGGGTTGTGAGTTCAATCCTTGAGGGGGGCCACTTAGGGATCTGGGGTAAAATCAGTACTTGGTCCTGCTAGTGAAGGCAGGGGGCTGGACTCAATGACCTTTTAAGGTCCCTTCCAGTTCTAGGAGATAGGATAGGATATCTCTTCAAGCCTCCCTTGCAGTGGAGTATGACTCTAAGTGAAGCCCTGTTAGAGCCCTACAAATCCTCCACAAAGACTTCATGTGTCACTGGTAAAACCCTCAGGCTCCAGCCAAATTCATTTTGGTATTCTAAATACCCATCTCACCATGGTACTACGTGGCAAAGGAAAAGGCTTGCAGGAATCAATGTCATTATAAGACATGGTCTCATGTTGCAGCATTGGATCCAAGAGCAACATTTTCAAACACCGCAAAGTTTTAAGGTTCTCAGATCTTGAGTTTGGGTTTGGCCTATTATAAAAACAAGGGGAATTTGGACACCTGCAAAGTTCACTTGCAAGTGGATCACTAGCATTGGTTCCGGTCTACATCTAACTATAATGCCAGCAGGGAAGAGAGAGAGAGAGTGTTATTGCAGTCTGAAATGCATTAGAGCCGGGCTGTGTGCATGAGCATGAAGGTACTTTACATGGTGATTTGTCAATAGATAACTCCTGCCACATGTAAACCCCATTTCAGCAAACTACTTAAGCACATGCTTACCTTTAAACATTGGGTGAGATTTTTCAAAGGCACAAATGGGAAGTAGGTGCACAATTCCCAAGGATTTTCAGTGGGACTTGAGTGCCTAACTTCCTTAAGTTTCTTTAAGAGTCCCAGACACTGACTTCAGTGGGACTATTCACATATTTAAAGTAAGGCATTTGCTTGAGTATCTTGCTGAACTGGGCGTAAGATACTATTTCTATTTTTTTAGAACAGGTTTAAATAGCCAATGCTAAAAACATAACTGAGTTTGAAATTTAATTTTACTTAATACTAAAAGTTTATATATAAGTTGTAACTGCTTGTGATGGGGGATCATCTCACCAGACCACATCCCATAGTGGTCCAAGTCCAGGGTTGGCAGTAGGGGAACCAAGGCCCTCATGCTCCACTGGGTTCCAACCCAGGGTCCTGGGGCAGGCAGTTCATGTGTGCAACCTACGTAAGGGTACCACCCAGCCTACTCCCCCGGTCACTTCCTACTGCATCGCTGCCTCTCCAGAGTCATGGTGAAGGCCTGGCTATTGGCCCACAACATATTCCACCAGAAAGAGGGTCAGGAGGTTCCTTCCCAACTCACAAGCAGATGTTCAACTCTCTTCTGCAATGGGTTGCAGTTCTGAGTTGAGGTCTGCTTTGGGGCAGCATGGGGCACCTGCTGTATTCCAGCAGGAGCTACCAAGAAAGTCTTCTCCTTTCCACTGACCACCCAGACTGAGCTGTGCTGCACCCTTTTAAGCTCCGGCACGGCTGGGCAGAGCCTCTTATGACCAGAGTTGCTCCTTGTTCCCCAGAGTGGGGTTTGTACACACCATCACACAGCTAGTGATTCAGAAATCAAATATCTTCCTTTAGAAGATAGAAAATATATTCTTTTAACAAATCCAGTCCTTCATCACTCTTCTATGATATCCTTTCTGTTCACAACACTATAAAGAGGGCTGTATCAATACCAGTACTTCCATTATAAATCAGTATTGATAGAGGTTCGTAGCTCATCCTTAAAGTGTGCTTGTGGGGAAATCTTTATATTCCGTGTTTCAGTCCAGGAGCACATTTGTTTTAAATTGTCTTGAACTAGTCTGAGTTATTAAAGAGCAGAAAAATTCAAATCTACTATTTAGAGATACTTCTTACTCTTTAATCCATCCAAATCTGTTTTAAATTTAAATTATGTTTAAAGAGATAGATCTAGAATGTGGTTTTACTAATTTTGATATGTTGAAAATAAATAAATAAAGCATGTAGCATATTAAACTACATTCATGAACCCTAACTCAGAAAGTTTTCAAGCATTTTATTGCCTTCCTATATGTATCTTTGCATGAAAATATCAAGATGCTAATCTCTAATGTTTACATGCTCTTTTCAAAAACCTGTAATCTACCCAATAGATCAGAAACAGGTGAAATTACTTTGCACTTTCAATTTCTGTAACCCCTTTCTTCCTAGGGTCTCAAAGCATTTGAGGTGAAATTCACTCCACCCACATATAGTCTAAGAATTGAGGCTCTATATAAGCAGGATGAAATCCACAGAATAACTCATGATCTGGTTTGGGTTCTGTGCAGAAAAAACACATGTGGGGCAGTCTGCCCCTTGAGCAGCCACACCAGTTTGCCTCTGTGCTCCTTGCGTGTTGCAGAAATGATCTCTGCATCAGCCTCACATAAACTACTTCAGAAGGATGCTTTGGAGATGGGTCAGTGAACCCAATAGCTTATGCAACCATTATGGATATATTATTTTCACCATATAGAGATTATGCATAAATTGCTGCAAATAATAGCAAGAAATTGGCTGTATTTCCCATTATATGTTTGTATTCTTGTGGTTATTGTGATTTTCTGATCTTCCAAAGAGCATGCTGTGATGGCAGTCCTCTTTACCCAGGAGACTGTGAATACAAATAGCTAACTAATCTGTCTGTCTAGGTATTTATACTACAGCCATCACTGTGTTATTGAGCACATAGAAATACTCTCAACTTCATAAAAGTAAAAGATATCCCATAAAACAAGAGTGAAGCAAAACTGGTGCTTGATGCTTCGCTTACCAGTTACACAAACTAATGGGCATTCTTTAACTATAGCAAATGGAAATTTGCTTCAGAGCAAAAATCAAATGTCCTAACAGACCCTCTTTTTGTATCACTTAGCTTCAACGTGCATTATGTTTTTATCTATATTTGCCCATCACTTCATTTTCATATTTAGGTCCCTATTCAGTTAGAAACTTAAGCACAAACCTAACTTTAAGCATTACAATAATGAGACTTAAGCATATGTTTGCATTTAAACTGAATTCGGGCCCCAGTGAGCTTTTGTCCTTTAGAAAGGCTAGTTCTTTAGGCGTTTTCTAGTCTTTTCAACATAACCCTGTTGCTGCCTGTTGTTGACTGTTACTATTATGTATTATTATATAGCTGCTGCACCTAGAGGCCTCAATCAGGGCTCCACTGTACTAGGCAATGGGCACTTCACAAATTTATATCTAAAAGGTGGTGCCTGCCCTGAACCACTTACAGGCCAAGGACATGAGCCTGTAATTCAGGGTTTCTCAAACAGGGGCCGCTGCTTGTGTAGGGAAAGCCCCTGGTGGGCCAGGCCGGTTTGTTTACCTGCCGCGTCCACAGGTCCGGCCGATCGCGGCTCCCACTGGCCGCGGATCGCTGCTCCAGGCCCCTGGGAGCTGCTGGAAGCAGCGGCCAAAAAGTCCCTCGGCCCGCGCCACTTCCAGCAGCTCCCATTGGCCTGGAGCAGCGATCCACAGCCAGTGGGAGCCGCGATCGGCCGGAGCTGCGGACGGGGCAAGTAAACAAACCGGCCCGCCAAGGGCTTTCCCTACACAAGCAGCGACCCCTGTTTGAGAAACCCTGCTGTAATTCATTGCATGTGGAGAGGCTGCTAAGCCCGCAAAGAGCCCCATTGCCTTCAATGAATTGCAGGAGCAGGACCTTAGTGTTCACTCATTATGCAGCAATTGTGATTCATATTTAATTATGAGTCAAATTTTAAATTGTTTTGATAAAATATCAGCACCAAGTACATTCAGTAGCAACAAAGGAATGGGTTATAATTTTGTAGTCCCACGTTAATCCACAAAATACCTGTAAATCTTTTGCAAACCTGCCTTTGCACTGATTTGGGGCTGGAATCTTTGCAGATTATGGAGGGGTAACACCAGATATTATTTTCAACAGATGGAGATTATGCATAAATTGCTGCAAATTAGAGAAAGAAATTGGCTGTTTTTCCCACGATTCCCCATACTATGTGCCTTTTATTGATTTCATCAGGAGTTTTACAGTAGATTTAGAGCCATGCAAGCTTCACAAGCTCAAATCCAGATTAAGGCTGGAGTGGACTTTTGCACCTGTGCAGAACCGTTGACATCAAAGAAGCTCTGCACTGACTGACCCCGTGTGCCTGAGTGGTGCCACATTGACTTTAGTAGCTCCAGTTGCCTGGGGACATGAGTCCACTTGCATGGAGCTAAGTGGAGCCTAAGGTGGTAGATATGTTAGAGAAAGGAACTTTAGTTCAAGCTCTTTTGTGTTTTCCCATATACTCCTGATTTTGCACTAAGACATAGGGTGACCAGATATCCTGATTTTATAGGGACAGTCCTGATTTTGGGGTCTTTTTCTTATATAGGCTCCTATTACCCCCCACCCCCGTCCTGATTTTTCACATTTGCTGTCTGGTCACCCTAACATCACATCATGGCACAATATTATACTCAGCAGCCCTGATAATAACATGTTCAGTGTTATCTGGTTTATTACAGCACAATCTGAAAGAACATGAATTATTGAACCAAACAGGCTTTATTGCTATCTGTGTTGGACAGCTGTTAATCATTCAGTGAGAAAATACAGGTCTGATGTGCAACTACTCAAATAACTTATATAATAGCATCATCCTTGTTTCTTCTTTAGATTTAATTTTCCTTTGGAGATTTTACAATAAATGATCAATCTGCTTTGAAATGGAGATCTCTGATAAAAAAAAAACCTTAATTAGTTGGCGTTACATTTATCCTTTACATATTCTTGAGCAAATAAATAAGCAGTGGAGTTCGGAGGGAAGTTCCTTTCTCTAGTTGTCTAAAGAGGATGGAAAGTCTGATCTCACTTCTACACAATTCAGTGGGTGGGCTGAAGGTACTGGAAGAGGCTTGTGGTCTGAACAAAAGCTGGGCAGCCAGGAAATCTTGAGATCTCATATCACACAATTGACTCAGGACATCTGGATTCATTCAACTGTCAGATTTCCTGCATGACTTTGAGCAAATCATTTGATCTCTCTCTGCAAAATGAGAATACTAATATTTCTTTTCTTCCACCTTTGGCTCAAGTCAGTGAGGCTCCATGCGGAGCTGGGGTGTGCGCACATGCCATCAGTTACAGAGTTGCGGCCTTGAAACTTCAGATCTTCCAGGCAGAGACTGTCCCTTACTATGTTTGTCCATCCAGAACCTGACACTATGGGGCCCCAACCTCGCTGGGGCCTCTAGGTGCTACTATAAATATATAGAATAGACATTTCACTGAAGATGAAAGTGATATTCTTGGCATTTTTTCATATGTATACATTAAATCTCAATTTTCACCTCTGACACTGCATAGATTGCAGGTTGCTTTGCCACAGTGATGATGCAGAATTCCTCAAGGTTTCTTAGAGCGGTGGTTCTCAACCAGGGGTATGCGTACTCCTGGGGGTATGCAGAGGTCTTCCAGGGTACCTCAGCTCATCTAGATATTTGCCGAGTTTTACAACAGGCTACATAAATAGCACTAGCAAAGTCAGTACAAACTAAAATTTCATACAGTGACTTGTTTATACTGCTTTATATACTATACACTGAAATATAAGTACAAATATTTATATTCCAATTGATTTATTTTATAATTATATGGTAAAAATGAGAAAGAAAGCCATTTTTCAATAATTGTGTACTGTGATACTTTTGTATTTTTATGTCTGATTTTGTAAGCAACTAGCTTTTAAGTTAAGTGAAACTTGGTGTATGCAAGACAAATCAGACTCCTGAAAGGGGTACAGTAGTCTGGAAAGGTTGAGAGCCACTGTCTTAGAACATATGTTTTGGTTAAGACACCAAAGAAGACTGAACATTTAGAGGCACTCTGTAAAACAACCTTAACAAGCCCATCTTTTTAAATCACATTTCTTCCCTACTAAGGTTTACCAGCTGTAAAATTATTCTGTTAAACTGTGTTACAGCACTTTGAGGTGATTCATTCTCTTACATATTGAACTTTGCTCCAAGATGCTTGTTCCTATATAACCGCTACAAATATTCTTCTTCTGTTTAACCACTTATGGTTAAGACAGTTTTGTACAATCTGGAAATCTTTGTAGACCAATTTGTCCAGTGTAGCAACATCTGTTTTTGGTGCTACTTGGTAATCATGCCTTTTGCACAATAATGGTTCATATTCATTCAAGGTCAATTTATTTAATGGACAGCTCAATTGCTGTTGTTACCAAATTAATGTCTTGGATAGCCTCCCAAGTTCAGTGAGAAAGTGAGGTTTAATAAATGACAGCAATCTTGACCAAAAAAGTGCACTGAACTAGGTACAAAGAGGACAGGTGATGAAAGCCCAAAGTTCAGTATTAAAAAAAAAAGTGACTTTGACAGAGGGCTGGATGTTTGAGGGAGGAGAAGAGGAGGAATGGAAAATTACAATAGAGACATAGGAGTAACAAGAAGGAAAACAGTGGGGGAATCTGCTCCATATCTTAGATGTCTATGCACAAATGCACCGAAATATCTGTTGGGAAAATAACACAAAACACAGTATGTCCAATAAGTTCTTGGAATGTGGTGGGGACAACTGTTTCAGATGGTGGAGAAAGTAACCAGGGGAGGGTGCAGCCATTTTAGACTGGATTTTGACTAACAGGGAAGGGATTAGTTGTGAATCTGACGGTGGAAGGAAACTTGGGTGAAAGTGGTCATGAAACAATAGGCTTCATGATCATCTAAGGCAAGGAAGGAGTGAAACCAGAAGAGTAAGGACAAGGGAATTCAAAAAGGACTACTTTTACAAACTTGGAGTAGATTGGGTAGGTAAAGCCCCTGGGAAGAAAATCTAAGGGAAAAAGGAGTTCAGGAGAACTGGCAGTTTCTCAAAGAGACAATATTAGAGGCATAACAGCAAACTATCTGGTTGCAAAGAAAAGATGGGAAGAATAGCAAGAAACCAATATGACTACATCAAGAGCTCTTGAATGCCCTGAAAATCAAAAAGGAATCTTTTAAAAAGTGGAAAGATGGACAAATTGCTAAGGATGAGTATAAAAAAAAAAGCACAAACATGTAGGGACAAAATCAGAAAGGTTAAGGCACAAAATGAATTATATCTAGCTAAGGACATAAAAGGCAATAAGAAGAGGTTCTATAAATACATTAGGAACAAGAGAAAGATGAATGGAAGTGTAGGTCCACTATTTAGCAGGGAAGGAGAGCTAATAAAAGATGACCCCAAGAAAGCTGAGGCGTTTAATGACTATTTTGCTTCAGTGTTCTCTTAAAACATTAATTGTGAATGGATGCTTAAAACAATTAATATTAACAAGAAGCAGAAAGGAACACAAGTCAGAATAGGGAAAGAACAGGTTAAAGAATATTTAGGTAACTTAGATGTATTCAAGTTGGCATGGCCTGATGAAATTCATCCTAAGGTATTTAAGGATCTAGCTGAAGCAATCTCAGAAACATTAGTGATTATCTTCAAGAACTCACGGAGGATGGGTGAGGTCCTAGAGGAGTGGAGAAGGACAAGCATAGTACATATATTTCAAAAGGGGAACAAAGATAATCCAGGGAATTGTAGATCAGTCAGCCTAACTTTGAAATCTGGAAAGATAATGGAGCAAATTATTAAACAACCAATTTGTAAGCATCTTGTAATACAGTGATAAGTAATAGCCAATATGGATATGTCAAGAACAAAGCATGCCAAACCTACCTAAGTCATCTTCTTTGATAAGGAGACTGGCCTAGCGGGAGGGGGGAGGAGGAAGCAGGAGATATTATATATCTTGATTTTAGTAAGGCTTTTGACAGTCCAACTTGACTCTCTCATAAGCAAACTAGGAAAATGTGCTCTAGATTAAATTACTATAAGGTGAGTGCACAACTGGTTGAAAACTATACTCAAAGAATAGCTATCAATGGTTTGCTTTCAAACTGGGAGTCCTTCTGGGTCTGGTACTATTCAATATTTTCATTAATGACTTGAATAATGGAGTGGAGAGTATGCTTATAAAGTTTGTGGATGACAGCAAGATGAGAGGTGTTGCAAGCATTTTGGAGGAAAGAATCAGAATGACCTTGATAAATTGAGAACTGGTCAGAAATCAACAGGATAAAATTCAATAAAGACAAGTGCAAAAGTACTATACTTGGGAAGGAAAAATCAAATTCACAAATTAGGGCTGTCAAACAATTAAAAAAATTAATCTCGATTAATCCCGTGATTAAAAAATTAATCTCAATTAATTGCACTGTTAAACAATAATAGAATAGCATATGTTTAAATATTTTGGGATTTTTTCTACATTTTCAAATATATTGATTTCAATTACATCACAGGATATGAAGTATACAGTTTCAGAGTAGCAGCCGTGTTAGTCTGTATCCGCAAAAAGAACAGGAGTACTTGTGGCACCTTAGAGACTAACAAATTTATTAGAGCATAAGCTTTCGTGGGCTACAACCCACTTCTTGGGTTGTAGCCCACGAAAGCTTATGCTCTAATAAATTTGTTA
>NW_020664418.1:36870817-36893496 GCF_002925995.2 Terrapene triunguis | reverse complement strand
TGGGTTGTAGCCCACGAAAACTTATGCTCTAATAAATTTGTTAGTCTCTAAGGTGCCACAAGTACTCCTGTTCTTTTTTTGAAGTATACAGTGCTCACTTTATATTTATTTTTATTATAAATATTTGCACTGTAAATAGCAAAAGAAATACTATTTTTCAATTCACCTAACACGAGTACTGTAGTGCAATCTCTTTATCATGAAAGTTGAATTTACAAATGTAGAATTATGTACAAAAAATAAGTGCACTCAAAAATAAAACAGTGTAAAATTTTAGAGCCTACAAGTCTACTCAGTCCTACTTCACTCAATCGTCAGACAAACAAGTTTGGTTACAATTTGCAGGTGACAATGCTGCCGGCTTCTTGTTTACAATGTCACCTGAAAGTAAGTACAGGCATTCGCATGGCACTGTTGTAGCCGGTGTCGCAAGATTTTTACATGTCAGATGTGCTAAAGATTCATATGTCCTTTCATGCTTCAATCACCATTCCAGGGGACATACGTCTGTGCTGATGACGGGTTCTGCTCGATAACAATTCAAAGCAGAGTGGACCGACGCATGTTCATTTTCATCATCTGAGTCAGATGCCACCAGCAGAAGGTTGATTTTCTTTTTTGGTGGTTCGGGGTCTGTAGTTTCCGCATCAGAGTGTTGCTCTTTTAAGACTTCTGAAAGCACGCTCCATACCTCATCCCTCTCACATTTTGGACGGCGCTTCAGATTCTTAAATCTTGGTGGAGTGCTGTAGCTATTTTTAGAAAGCTCACATGGTACCTTCTTTGTGTTTTGTGAAATCTGCTATGAAAGTGTTCTTAAAATGAACATGTGCAGGGTCATCACTGGAGATTGCTATAACATTAAGTATATGGCAGAATGCAGGTAAAACAGAACAGGAGACATACAATTCTCCCCCAAGGAGCTCAGTCACAAATTTAATTAACACATTTTTTAAAAAAGAACAGGAGTACTTGTGGCACCTTAGAGACTAACAAATTTATTTCAGCATAAGCTTTCGTGGTTTATTTATTTATTTCGTGCTGAAATAAATTTGTTAGTCTCTAAGGTGCCACAAGTACTCCTGTTCTTTTTGCGGATACAGACTAACACGGCTGCTACTTTGTAACATTTTTTTAACAAGCATCATCAGCATGGAAGCATGTCCTCTGGAATGGTGGCCAAAACATGAAGAGGCATATGAATGTTTAGCATATCCGGCACACAGATACCTTGCAATGGCGGCTACAACCGTGAAAATAAACTTGTTTCTCTTAACGATTCCCTGAACAAGAAGTAGGACTGAGTGGACTTGTAGGCTCTGAAGTTTTACATTGGTTTGTTTTTGAGTTCAGTTATGTAACAAAAAAGCCTACATTTGTAAGTTACACTTTCATGATAAAGAGATTGCACGACTACAGTACGTGTATGAGGTGAATTGAAAAATAATATTTCTTTTGTTTATCATTTTTACAGTGCAAATATTTGTAATAAAAATAATATAAAGTGAGCACTGTACACTTTGTATTCTGTGTTGTAATAGAAATCAATATATTTGAAAATGTAGAAAAACATTCAAAAATATTTAATACATTTCAATTGGTATTCTGTTGTTTAACAGTACAATTAATCGTGATTCATTTTTTGAGTTAATTGCTTGAGTTAGCTGCGATTAATCAACAGGCCTAGCACAAATACAAAATGGGCAATAACTGGCTAGGCAGTAGTACTTCAGAACAAGATTTTGGGGTTATAGTGGATCAAAAATTGAATATGTGCCAATAATGTGATGCAGTTGTGAAAAAGGCTACTATCATTTTGGGGGGTGTATTTGTATGTAAGAAACGGGAGATAATTGTTCACTCTATTCAGCACTGGTGAGGCTTCAGCTGGAGTATTGTGTCCAGTTTTGGGCACCACACTTTAAGAAAGATGTTGACAAATTGTGAAGAGTCCAGAGGAGAGCAACAAAAATGATAAAAGGTTTAGAAAGTCTGATCTATGAAGAAAGGTTAAACAGAGCATATTTAGTCTTGAGAAAAAGTCTGCAGGGTGGTGTGGGGACCTGAGGACAGTCTTCAAATCTGTTAAGGCCCGATATAAAGAAGATGATGATCAATGTTCTCCATGTCCACTGAAGGTAGGATAACAAGTAATGGGCTTAATCTACAGCAAGGGAGATTTAGATTAGATATTAAGGAAAACTGTAAATATAAGTGTGAGGACTCAAACCCAGATCTATGGGTTCCCAGACCGTAGCTTCACCTAGCAATTCACTGGTACTAGCAGGAGGTATGGGCTTGTGCATGCTATCTCACCATAGGCTCTGCCCACAAAGCTCCTAGTTGGATTAGACATCTGGCCTTGCCAATTGGCTCAGATTCACTCTTTAAGCCAGAAGGAGGCAAGGGAAATTGAGCAACTATATGAATCCTTGGCTGGCTGCCACATTAGACTCCCTTTTTGCCTGACTCCTGAGCCCTGCTTCATTCCTGTCCTGTTCAGTTCCGGATTCCTGCTTTCATGCCCCCACCCTGGCCTACTGACTGACTCTGAACCTTGCCCTGTCTCTGACCTCTGGTTTCTGTCTCCTTCTCTGACTATGAGGCCTAATGGCCTCTGCTTTGACCACTAGCTATGCCTGCCTACACCCAGGTCTATGAGAATAAGGGGAGTTAAGTACTAGAATAGGTTACCAAGGGAGGTTGTGGAATCCCTGTTATTGGAGGCTTTTAAGAACAGGTAAGACAAATACCCATCAAGGATGGTCCAGGTGTGCTTGGTCCTGCCTCAGTGCAGGGGGCTGGACTTGATCTCTTGAGATCCCTTCCAGCCCTGCAAACACTGTTAAAAATGTACTGAATTCATTGTAAATATATTTTTCACAAGTTTAAATTAAATAAAGTTTAGAGTTGATTAAAAATATAACTATGGTACTACATGGTTGACAATCATGAGGTCACTGAAAGCTTCAGTAGTGCAACAAGATTGACAGGGATGGACACAGCCTGAACATCCAGCCAGTCCATCTTAAGGGCATAGCTAGAGATCAATCTGGGTGGCTCTTGATTTGCAAGGAGGCTGTGTCCCTTTGGGATTTGCCTTACTGATGTAATGTAACTATAAACTATTCTTCCTTGGCAGGTAAGTTGCACAGAGTATGTGCATGATGTATACAAGGTGGCTATTATTAATATGCAACTGGTTACTCTGCAAATGAAATCTTGCTCTTTTGATTGTGATGCATTCATTCTCTGCAGATACAGAGCTGTACATCAACAATCTGTCTGATCGTCAGACCCAGCTCAGCCTTCATCTGAGTCCAAAGAAATATCTCTATGCGTTCCCTGTTTCTTACTCCCTGCAAATTTAAGACCTAGTCCTGCAATCCCATACATACCCAACTAAACCTGACTCATGTGACAATTCCGACTGACCTCAAAGGGTACTTCTACACTACAGTAAAGGACCCATGGCTGGGCCAGTTCAGGTGACTGATGCTCATGGGGCTTGTGCTACAGGGCTAACAATTGCCCATAGATATTTGGGCTGAGGCAGGAGCCCAGGCTCTAAAACCCTATTGGAGGGGAGGGTCTCAGCCCGAGCCCCAGTCTGTTGACCCAGGCTCTGAGACTTGGCGCTGTGGGTTTTTTATTGCAGTGTAGACATAGACAAGGAGTCTTCTCCTTGCAGGGTGAGTAAGGGATTGCAGCATCAGGTCCTTATGTCATCCTCTGTATTTAAAACAAATATATAAGTATCACTACCATATTCTAAGAAAAATTGATCTGGTTAAGAATCCAGAGGCCCACACTGGAGAAGTTTTTTAGCTGTGACAAAGCTCTTCCATCATTTTAACAGGGTAGGCTTGCAGTCTGGGTGGACAAACATTTTACAACCCAGTAACACTTAGTGTGGCGCTGCCATGAAGAGTTTCTCTGTAAAACTGTCATTGTCTGGCTGTAGGTTTATTATCAGATAAAATGTGCTCAGTTTACAAGGAGAATTTTTTTTCTAACTGCCAGCCATGCAAATGGCTTGTGCTCTCAGTGCCTGATTCTCCATTGCCTTACACTTTGTGCAAAGTAGGTGTAAAATGTTATAATCCTGATTTTGTAGTATTTTACATCCACTTTGCACTCACATTGCCCAGGTGTAAATGTCTACACATTAGACACTTGCAAGGCAGGAATCAGGCTCTGAGAGTCAAGCTGGGTTCTTTACTTTTCATTCATCATTACCAGTAATAGATTTTGAAGGCCAGATCATCTCATCTGATCTCCTGCATAACACAGGCCATAAAATTTCACTCACTAACTCCCACTTCTAGCCCATAATTTCTGGCTGAGTCAGGTTCCACAAGCCAAATGAGACTTGTTGTATTAATTTAAATGGAATAAATGGGCCAAAGGTTTAGCATAACCCAGTCACTGTCCAACATTAAACAGTGTTAAACAAGGTTTGTTATACAGAGACCTCAGCCTGCTTAGTATCCTGGCAAACACGCCACTAACAATCCTTTTAGCCTTGTATTAAAGATACAGAAAAACAGTTAAAGCATTTGAAATGTAAAGTAGTAAGTAAGGCTTTAATTTTAACAAGATTTCTGGTTTCTGTGCCCGTTAGCTGGAGAGAATTTGAGAAGGAAAATCTCCCTCGCTTGACAGTCTCTTAGATGGTAATAACTGTCCTTTTGGGGACAAGAAGGAGTTAGTTGAGATGGGCTGGAGCTGTGGTTGTTGCTGCTCAAGTCTGATCCCCTTTCATCCTGAGTGGTGTGAGATTCAGCTGGAGCTGGTAGGGGTGGCAGTGTTATCTGGGTCTCTGTCTCTGGCCCATACCAGTGAGGATATTCCTCAGGATTAGAATGAAGAAGGTCATGGGCCCCAGGAGATGGTGGGTGTGGCAGCCATGATGGTGTAGCCCACTCCAGTAGCCTCTCTGCTCTTCCATATTCTCCCTCCAAAGTCTTTCTTTAAGGACCCAGGAAGGGAATGATGGGTGGACTAGCCCATCCCTTCATTATTTTGTCCACCAATTAGGCCTAATATTCAACACACCAGTTTTGATTCATTCATTTCTAGTTGCACATCTTCTGTTTTTACTAACCATGATTTTAACATAGTCCTTCAACCATATCAGTAGGTCTTTTTGTTTAGACTAATTTAGTTTTTCTGTCTCCTTGTCACAGGGTCCACTTGCTCCACCGAGTCCTCCAGCACCTTTGCCCCCAGGGTCTGAGTCCCCACTGTTCTGTGGTTCATCTCGGTGTTAGTCTCTGCATTAATTACTTTCCTTCCTGGAGTCTCTCCTTCTCCCTCTGCCCCAGCCCCCCAGTTTCACCTCACACTTCTTACCTGCCTCTTGGGTTTCTCCACCATTCTTTTGGGCTCCTTACAGGCCTCTGGCTCTTCTTTTCTCTCTTGGCTTGGACGTTGTGCTTTTCCTGGATCTCTCTTTTCCCTGTGGGGACAATGTCTATTTATATGACCCTTTTCCACACACCAAAAGCAGGTCCTCCTCTGACCCAATTGCTTATTGAGTGCGACTCTCTGGGCCTTTGTCTCAGTCCTTGCCTCCTGGGAAGGCTCTTTCCTTCCCTCTAAATAGGGGCCCTCCCTCTTCAGGTGCTCCCTGTTCCCGCAGCTGTAGCCCCTTTGGGGTTGGTCCTCTGCCCTCCTAGTCCCAGAGCAACTTTCCCATTCCTGGCCCTTACATCTTCTCCTGCTTCTTTCCTGCAGGATTCTGTACAGCTGCTGCTACCAGCTACCAACACCATACAGTCTTGCAAATACACTTGGGATTCCCACAGTCTCTGCTGGTTCTCTAATATCTGTCCTCACATAGCACAGACCCGCCCCTGTTGGTTCTCCACTCCCCTCTGTGGGAGCAACAACTCTGGCATCCACCTTAGTAGGAGACAACTTCCCTCAGCCAAGAAACTCTGTGCTGGAGGCATTTCCATTTTCATCTTCCCTTAGGGGTTCCTTCTTTATTATGGCCCCCTGTATCAGGGTTCAGCCTCCCCTTGTATCGGGGCAACCATGTGTCCGTTTCTTTACCACTTGTGACAGGGTGCTCCAATCACCTCTGGGAGGGCACCTCCTTCTGGTCGCTCTGAGGATTAGCTCTTGAGGTGGACACCCCCTTCCACAGTTTGCATGCCATCACTCCAACTCCGGTCTGCAGCTCCTCTCACTCCAGGACCTTCACCATCTCCTTTGCCTTCCAGCTAAGTCACTCAGCATTCCCTCTTCCTGGGTACAGTCCATCAGCAGTCCTAGGCAATCTTCCCATTCACTATCTCATTTCTATGCCACACCTTCAGTGGCTGGTAGGGGAACCCAGGCCCACCCTCTTCTCCAGGGTCCAGTCCAGGGACCCGCAGCTCAGCAGTTCTGGGCTTCCTTGCTCTACCCTCACTGCTCCAACCCTGTCTCTCTCTGGGTGTACCAGCTCCAAACCTTTCTCC
Organism: Terrapene triunguis; assembly: GCF_002925995.2. Lineage (NCBI taxonomy): Eukaryota > Metazoa > Chordata > Testudines > Emydidae > Terrapene > Terrapene triunguis. The sequence goes on along the minus strand of NW_020664418.1, from coordinate 36,887,026 downwards.
CAATTCTCAGGGAGTAACTATTGCTTGCCTTCCTGCAGCCTTTCCCAGCAGCTCCCTTCTGCTCTCAGCTTCTGGGCTTTATAGGCCCCATCTATTCCTGCCCAGCTGAGCCTCATTTAATCAACTCCCTGCTCCCTGGCTCCTCCTCCAAGTGTAGCCTGGGCAGTTAATTGTAGGGTGACCAGACAGCAAATGTGAAAAATTGGGACAGGGGGTGGGGGGTAATAGGAGCCTGTATAAGAAAAAGACCCCAAAATTGGGACTGTCCCTATAAAATCAGGACATCTGGTCACCCTAGTTAATTGGCCAACCTGGCTACCTTAACCCCTTCTAATCTTGTGTAGGGTGGACACCCCATCACACTCCTTTTCCCCAACAACATTTGTTATTATACATTATTGCGACATCTTATGAATTTACACATTGTTTTTACTTTGAAGCTTACAACTGGGGTAAATTTTTAGGCCAAATGATTACAACAGACCCTCACTGACAACTGTGCAATCTCATTCTTCTTTGGACAAGTGTAACAAATTAGAATTTAGTAATCAGATCTTTGGCTCTTTGGATCTGGCTGACCTGTGCTGGACACAAGTCTCAAGGCAGAGAAGAGGATGACTGTACGCCACCTTTGCATTCTCCCTCCTGATCCAATGTGAATAAGGGCAGCAGCATCTGTCCCTAAGTATCTGAGACTCATTGAGGGTTTGATCTGCATCACTGAAGTCAATGAACATTTTGTGCTTGGCTGACTTCAATAGTGTCAGAACAAGGGTTATAGCAAAGAAATTCGCTGTAAAAGCTAAAACCCCAGGTTGATGCTGTCCTTTACTCTTGCCCCTCACCATTTGCACACTTGTTTGAGTTGCAATGTGGTATCAAGATATTCTATAACCTCTCACTCTGAATAACTTAGCTTTGGGGCATTTAGTCAGACTCATAAACTAATTTTAATATAGTTTTATGGTTTCAATTACTTGTAGGATATATATACATTATAGTTAGAGGAAAAAGGAAGAATGCTGACTCTGTGTAGGCCACAGCTCTTGGTCATGGATGATCTGATGGTATCAGGAAGCATTTCCTAAGGAATTTGTTCAGACTTATCTTGAAACAAACAGCTGAGTTATCAACCTAGGAAGTGTTGATCAATAACAATCAATTCTGGCTATTATTATGCTGGTAATTTGGTTCCATTATCCCTTTGACATGAAGTCATGATTTTTTTCTAATTTAATGAACTAGCACATTTTTCTTTAGTGTCAACAATGGGAGATCAGGACCACTAGCTCCCAGGTGGTAAGAAGACGAAGCAGCTTTACAATCTGTTTTGTTATAACAATTCTGAAAAGATTAAAGAAACTATTGGAAGAGGGAAAATCTATTAAGGGATAAAATTTCAGTGCAGGGGTTAGCCACACATCTCTTGGCAGTGTTAATGGGGCTCTCACTACTCAATTCATGTGCACCATGCTAAACACGTTTGCCTAATGATCTTTGTTAAACACAGAAAAACAAACACAATTTAAACTTGACATTCCCTGATTCGATTTTAAAACTAATCTGGGTTAATCATCTGGGGCCAGCTCCTTGGTACAGCTGAAGGGTGCACAGCTCAGGTCCAGGTGTGTGAGTTGCACAGGTAGTATAAAACTCACCTTTGCTCTTTCCCATTCCTGGATCTGTGCAGGGCTGGTCCTAAGGCAGAACTTAGAGCAGCCCTAAACTACTCAGTAAAACAGTAGCAATAGATAATGATGTATCTCAGTCATGACAGCATCACATATTCTACTGTATTTAGGAAACATTAGCTCTGTCTTAGATGTACAATATTTTCACTACAACTCGAACATCAGCAAGGTGCTCACAGTACACTGGCCAAGTACTGCTCTGTTGTTGCCTGTCACGCTCATTACAGGTACCTTGCTTTGTAAAATTTTCTGCAGCCATAGCTGATTAAGCTGTGAACTCTTTAGATCTCATAAACTAATTGGACTTCATTGGGGCTTGGATGGGAGATTCCCAAAGGAAAATACAGGAAGTGGTGCATTTTACTCTGTGAGTGGCACTCCCTCCTCTGAGTCAGAATGGTGTGAAATCAATGCCCTGATCACTGTGATGGTGAGGGGAATTAAGCTTGTGGAAGTCCCATCTTTCACATGAGCTATGGAACTTGGTCCATGAATACTTTGTGACTTTTTTTTTTCAAGGATAAGCCTGATAACACTCATGTCCTGGCCAAATCCTAGTGAGGATAATTATACTAAAGTCTGACAATCTAAAATTCCCTGTAGTTTCAAATAGCCACATTGTTCTTTGCTTCCCTTCCTAACTCTATTTTTGTAACATTGCTAGTGCAGAGCAATCACCAGCTTTCCTGGCCATCATCAGTTACTTTTCAATGTGGTAGCATGACCCCATTATCAATCTACACAGAACCTTGGGATCATTCAGGACAGATGGTACCATATAAATGTAAGGGATTCTTTAAAAACCTATTGTAAACGCTTTGAGCATATTAGCCATAATAATAGTCTGATTGTTTTATCTGGCAATAATCCCATTCCTTTGTCCATGATACATCACTTGGCTTTTGTCCTCATAGACTAACCACTTGGGAGCTGGATTATTGGGTCATAAAATAGCACAATGGCAAAATTATGAAGGAAAACAGTAATATGTTTTATGTCACTGTAATTTATAGCTGTATAATAAAGGGGGGGGAACGAAATTCCTGAGCCAGTAAGTATAAAGGTGAGAATTTTATTGTGGCTGTAAGTTCGAAATGTGTATTTAATATAGAATGATCTTTAACCACCTGGCATGCTTTTTGTGTACGGGTGTAATGAAAATAAATGTGAACAAGATTTCAGTGGTGCTAAGAAAGTATAGCAAGCCAATGTTTTTGTCAAGGTCGCCAGCCGGAGGAAAGTAATGCAAAACATCCTTAGTTGAAAGCAAAAACTCTAAGGGCTGCAAAGAATGATGGGGGTGCAAATAAAACACTAGCCCAAATTGTTCCCCATTCTAGTTTCTTTGAAGTCAAAGGAGTTGGCCTGGATATTAATTTGGCTCACTATATTTAAGGGGACCCTGCCAAGACAAGAACATATATATATTGGAATAATAATGATACCCAGCTCTTATATAGCACATTTCATTTGTAGATCTCAAAGTGTTTTACAAATAAGGTCAGCATCATTGTCCCCATTTTACAGAGTGGGAAACTGAGATATGGAGCAGTAAAGTGCTTGGACCAAAAAGTGTGTTTATATGTAATACTAATTAGAGCTGGCCGAATAAAAAAGCATTGATATTCACATGTATTTGTCAAATAATTCCCCTCAGCTGCCTACAGATCTGACTGAATTTAAAAAAATATATTTTGATAAATGATTTGATTTAAAATGGAGACATTCACACAATAATGCCTTTGTTGAATGACATTCTATCAGCTGCAATAATTAATAATAATATAACACAGGGGTCGGCAACCTCTGCCACGCGGCTCGCCAGGGTAAGCACCCTGGCGGGCCGGGCCAGTTTATTTACCTGCAGACATGGTAGGTTCGGCCGATCGCGTCCCCTACCAGCCACGGTTCGCCGTCCCAGGCCAATAGGGACGGCGGGAAGCGGCGTGGGTGAGGGATGTGGAGAAGCTTAATAATATATATAAATGAAAGCTGAAATTCTCATGTAAAAATCCCTTGGTTCCAGCAGTTGGGGCTTGAGGAAAAACACCAAATATTGGGAGATTCATAATAGAATCACAAGACTTGACAACACTGATGCTGTCACTGAATTTAGACGGGTAACTTCCCCTTCCCATTTAAAGCGAGTTTCGCTTTCCAGATTTATACATCTGTGCCTCTGTGTTTGGGTTTCTAAAACCATCAAAGGAAGTTTTAATCCAAAAATATAGACCGTTTTCGCTGACGTTTTTTTCAATTGTGTAAATATTTCCGTTCATGTTGGGTGAAATTCAGAACCGTGCAGAGGCCAGCCATAGGCTGGAAGAACTGCCTCAAGAGGACAACACAACTGGTCTGCATCCTGGCCTTGGCTTGGGAGGTATTGATTTCAACTTTCCAACTGCCCTGCACTCCACCTGCATACAGCCTCGTTAATTGGGCCTTTTGCCATTAGTCAATTTCACCCATTCAATTTTGGAATTATTCCCCTTCCCCTTTTCTTTTTTGAACCTCATTTTTGAACCCAACACTATTTATTGAGCAAGGCACTCAATGGCCTGGGCTTAAGATATTTAAATCCCAGACGAAGGCTCTGGTGGACAACTCTGTTCCTCTGGCACAATGGATCTCTCTACAATAAGGATAATGCTTGCCTGTGTAGGAGGCAGAGCTTTGTTGGGTGTCCCTGACTGTGGAAGGAACTCTCCCAGGAACTGAGGACCATCACAAACCTCACCACATTCCATGCCAAGTGCAAGGTGCACTTCTTTGACCTGCCTTCCACAATATAAACACAGAACAGCATATACATTTTAAAAAAAACCCAACAAAACACTCCACTGCACACACAATTCTTCCCCAGGGGAGAGGATGAGAGAACAAACTACACGTGACAGATATTAGTCATGCACTTCTGGAAGACACCCAGATACTACAGTGATGAGCAACATATAAAAACCTATGCAGAAAACTGCGTTGCCAACTCTCACCATTTTATTGCCAACTCTTGCTGTGATTTTGTTTGTTTGTTTGTTTTTCTTAAAGCTCCTAATTCTGGAATCATATTATTACTCAAGAATCTCAGCTTTAAAAAAAAAGTTTCTAGCTTTCATGCTTGTAGAAAAAGGTTAGAAAATGTGACTCAAAAACCAGAAGCAAAATAAAAAGACCCTCAAACTGTACTATTTTTAAAATAATTTGTAAGCCAATCACATGGTTTTTGGGGCCTGACTCATTATTTTTGAATCCTTGGTGTCAGCAATCACGCAGTTTCCCTTTAACATCTGTATTTATGCTTGTGTACCTTGGCTTACAACTCCTGCAATAAAACTACCATCATTATTCAGATATATATTAAACTTTGTTTATTTTTCTTCTAGTTCTCGAGTCACTAACTGGAGAGATAATGCTCTGCAAGGCAATTTCTCAGACAGAGCAAGATTAAAACATGGAATATATTTCCCAGAGAAAAAAATATTTACATATTATCTACTGCACAAATGAAAAAGGGATGAAAGCTTAAACACTTCCTGTTCTGAGTCCTTGCTACTCATAAAATAAAGTACACCTCTACCCCGATATAACGCGACCTGATATAACATGAATTTGGATATAACGCGGTGAAGCAGTGCTCCGGGGGCGGGGGGAGGGGAGGGCCTGCGCATTCCGGCGGATCAAAGCAAGTTCGATATAACGCGGTTTCACCTATAACGCGGTACGATTTTTTGGCTCCCGAGGACAGCGTTATATCGGGGTAGAGGTATATTTCTTTCATTTTTCTTCCTTGAAAGCAGAAAAATTGTTGGAAGACAAGGATTCAAAACAGGGGAGAGGAACTCACTGAGTGAGTTGTGGGGAAAATGTTTGTCATTCCTCTACTGTACATAATGTCTCACTTCTATGAGGCTGTTGTATTGCAGGCAAAACATAATAACATGACAATGAATAAAATATTAAATACTTCTGAGTCTTTTATAGGGACTTTTTTATAGTTCTGTTTCGTATAGCAGCATTCTTCTAAGTACCCTGACACTGAGACAGCTACATGGTAAAGCATCAATTCAGTACTATACATTTTTGCAATAAAAAAATACACAGTCACCTAGAGTAATTCAGCAGTAACTAAGGACTGTTAGAGCCTGGAGACTCTCTTCTCTGTACATAAATGTTCCTTGTGTTGTCCACCCTGATGTGTCCACAGCTATTACCCTGCCAACTTTTTGGAATACATTTTAAAAGTGATAAAATCTGTGTGTTCATCACATTTCATCCTCTTTTGGGAAATGAGGATGTTGTTGATCTAGTAAACTTGGAAACTGCTGATCAGACTGATGTGACATTCAGACCAGCCGTAGAAAGACATGAATGCCAGCGTGGAACCAGTAGTGCATAACAGGACAGATCACCAGAACAACCCACTGACTGCTGACGTCGTCCCACTAGAGAGAGAAGAGCCCCACAGACACTGACATCTGAACAGTTAGGGACACTTATTAATCAGTATCTAAATCTAACTTTTGGACTGGTGGGTTGTCTTCATCTTTGTCCCTTGCTCTGTCAAGTGCCTATTCCTGTACTTTACCCTGCATTCTGTCCAAGTCTGAAGTAATATTGGTAAATGAAGGGTTTTATAGTTCTGGATAGTTTGTAATTATGTTGATTTAATACATTTTCTAAATAGCTTTCCGTACGCCCAGTGACATGGAGTTTCATAGTTATAACATTGATCATATAGGAAATTTTATTTCATAAGATAAGAATGATTATCTTTGGGGATTTAAGGTGTTTAGAACTGACTCTTTAGCTGGATAGTGGAACTAAAATTGCCACAGAAACTTTCAGCTTCATATGAAATAAACTGAAGAGAGATGTAGAAGCTTCCACCATCAGTAAATTCTGACAGCGGAGAGACCCAAAGACTCAAGGACTACTGTTATGAGCTGTGGAACTCATGGATGACTGCTAATAAGTCAAATAGATGAGCTGTGTGTTATATTTTGTTAATAGAAATGTCAGGTGAACATTACATTTATGAGGGGGGAGCGTACAACTCATAACGGAATGTCGGAGTTAGATTGACCTGTGCCTTGTCTCTTTAAGAATTGAAAGTCTGCTGAAAGGCTCAAAGGAGATAGCTCTGGTTTCAGCAACAGAGTTGTGTGTATTCTAAAAGGACTACGCAGCAATGGGGTTTGTGCAAGATGTAGTTGTTTGAGTCTTATGATAATTTAATAACACTCCAGTTTTAAAACTGTCCTTGGTCTGGGAGGGAACACTAACATAACTTATTTACTTTAATTTATTGGATTGTGTGTGCCACTCAGCATCTCACAACACACCTGTGAGGTTAGGAAGAGAAAGAGAAAATTAAGTGATTTGCCCAAGTTCACTCAGAAAGTCTGCGCCAGAGCTGGAGGGAAAAATCCAGATTTCTTAGGTTCCAGTCTATTGCCTAAATTGCAAGACCATCCTTTTTCTATACCAGTGGAAAAGAGTTTATATAGGTTGTATTGTATGTGTATTTCAAGTGTCCTGGGGGAACATTAGTACATATTCTATATAGAGAAGACATAATTTTTCTTAGATCTAATTAAACTTAGACATGGACTAGTACAAGGACTGTCGGTTTTTATGGTTCTCTCTGATATAACATGACTAAATATTGATTTTTTTTTACTACACAAAGCTGTACTCTTAATGCACAGCTTGCTATTTTATGGGTTTATATTACTCCCCACTCCTTTCTTCCAAGACCCAATATGTGCAACTGTATAATTAGGTACTTCAGCAAATTAACAGCAATGATACCAATCACTATATATATATATATAAAATTTCTGGGTTTTTTTACAATCTCACAGTGTGTGTAAGTATTTATCTATCTATCTATTTATATATATATATATACACATACATACACACACACTACTCTGCACAGATAGTGAGTGAAAAATAGGGAAGATGAGCACTACTATGCAGTTCTGAGAAGAAAGTATTATAGAGGAGAGTAATGTATACCGCAAAGCATATTTTATGAAATAATACTAGGGTTGTAGTATTTCCAAAAAATGTGATGTACTTAGATATCCCAAAGTTCCTTCTGACTGAATGGGATAGATACACTGGAATCTATGAGCTCGTCATTTAAGGTACACTGACTCCTAGTAGTAAAAAGATGTAGCTTTCAGAAAAATTGAAGTGATCATTGGTCAAGAAAATGAGAACCACCGTGGGAAGGTGTGTGCATGAGCTATGTGCCTGATAACTACTCTCATGCTATAAAATTTGCCACTTACAATTGTCACTCTACTAATTGGCAGTTTCCCAAAGCAGGGAAACTTTAGTAAGCCCATAAAATGTGCCCAGGCTTAGATCAAATGGCTCCTACTACGCAAATCACAAAGCCCTAGAACAGTACATTCATTTTGAAGATTGCCAGCCAAAATGAAGGATTGGGAGGACATAATTATTCATCCACAGTCTCCAAAGATTTTTAAATGAAGGGATAAAGATGTGACCCTATATTAGTAAAGATAAACCTAATAAATAAAGAAAAAAGGAAAGAAAGAGGGAGAAAATGGTCAGTGCAAACTGTGGAGGCACAAATATGCACTTGCAAAACAACTTCTGATTGAGCAAATCAGGAAACAACATATGCTGTTTAACACATGTGGGTTGTGTTACCATTTTGTTTGTGTTCATATCCCTGTTTATACAGCACACATTTCAACAAATAGATCTGCCGAATGCAAATAACTGAAGGAGAATGAAGCAGAAGAAACAATAGGAGAGAAGTAAGGGAGATGTGGCTTATTGCTAATGTCACAATCCTTCTCATCCTCTTGAGTAGAGGAGAAGATGAAAAGAGGTAGAGGGAGGCAAGTTGGGAGAGAGGATTGACTTGTCTCTCTGATGTCATAGTCTGATTGCTTATCAGTTATGTCACAATCCACTGCTCAACAGTGAGTAGTTCATAAGGCAGCAGAAGAAAGGAGAGGAATGTGAAAAGAGGAGAGGGAGGAACGATGAAGAGGGGGAGGGAAAGAGGGGAAGGAAGGAGGGGCCAAAAAGGTCTGGCGTTCTAAGATGACTGACACACCTTATGAAACACTAGCTGTGCTATTTAGTGGTGGAGTTAAAACGTTTCATTGAGTGTGATGTTACGGAGAAGCCTATCTTCTACTATACAGTCTTCAGTAATCCTCTTCCAAAGTCTTCCTCAACAGTTACTTATGAAGTCCAGCTTGGCATGTATTGTGGTGTAAGACTGGTAAGTGTTGCTGATATATATTATTATATTTTTGCATATTGGGTGAGATTTTCAAAGGCACCCAGGAGAGTTAGGCAGTTAAATCTGTGCTGCATTAGGATGTAGCTAACACCCATGCAGGGCCTTTTTCTCTGTTGTATACAAGGTGTAGCAGAGACAGGATTGGTACGAAGGTGCTCAGGGAGCCACTTATAGTTCCCTGATTCTCTGCCCAGCCATGGCCCTAGCACAGGTTAGAGTAGCCTGGGAGCTGTTCTCACCAGCTGGCAATGGTCCCCAGGTGACTGGCCACCAGCAGAGAATAAGCCATCCTCATCCCCATCCTCCCTCTGCTTTCCCCACCCTCTGCCTTCTGCACTGGAGACTGCAGGGAGGGTGCTGTAAGAGCTATTATCCACCAGCAGTTCCCTTAGGGAACGGCCGACAGGGGCGATAGGGCCAGATTCTGTGCCTCTTGCATTGTGGCTATAGCACACAGGTCCATGTTGGTGGTAGAGTTAATGAATGGTTGCAAGCCTTTGAGATCGTTGGATGAAAGTGCTATTCACATCCACATATTGATATTAATTTTCAAAATCCATGAATTTCTTTTCTGAGCCAGACAGTCAGGGCAGCATTCCCCTCTGTCAGATCAACTATACACTTAAGGTATGTATAAGAAAACCCAAAACAGAAGGGATGTGGAAAAATAGATGGCAATTGATGGGAAAAAATACACCATCATCTGGGTATATTAAAAGGCTTACCTCCAGACTTGCTAATGAGCACTCAGAAGGTCTCAAAGGCATTATAAATATCCACGGACCAATAGATATGTTCTGTTTTATGATTTTTCTCTAATAATTCACTTTACCCCCCAGCCATCCCCTCCGCAAAACCTGATAAATTGTTCATAGTGCAGATTAATTGGATTGCTTATGGAGACAATGATCAGATCTATTTTGCTGTAAAACTTTTTATTATTTTATTTCAAGTCATTTCAACCCTCAATATTTTCTTATGGGGAGGAATTCAGGCAGTATAATTCACAAAAAGTAGATAACTGCCTGGAGATTTTTGAAGAACAAATAGTTTACTTTGTGAGCAATCAGAGGGATGTTTTCGCCTGCCTAATAACCCAGTTTCATCATGAAGCTGGAGATTCTGACACAAGATATTCCCTCGGTAGCTGCAGCAGACTCTTCTGCCATTGACAAATAGCATTTTTGAAACAGCAAGGTTAGAGGGACAGTCACAGAACAAATGAGGGACACAGATTTCCTGTGTGCCCTTGGGCAAGTCATGTAGTGCCTTTGTGCTTCATTTCCCCATCTGTAAAATGGGCATAATAACAGTGCCCTGGCTCACAGGGTTGAGGGAGGATAAATACATTAGAGATTGTGAGATGCTCAGATATTACCATGATGGGTGCCAGATAAGTACCTAGATAAGTGAGCAGGAATTTTCATCAAGGCCAACCCTTAGTGGGTTGAGCCTTTTTGTTAACAAACTTGAGGCAAAATGCCATGACTACTAAAGTGAAATTATGTGTAACAATAACTACCCCAATGTGAACCAAGCTCCAACCATCCCTATTGCTCTTGTGTCCTGCTGAGCTGCAATCTCAGAGCCTGTCCAACCTGTTATATACAGCAAGTAGAGATGGCAAGCACTAAATAGACAATGACATGACTGCACATTCTGATAGCAGTATTGAATAGACCAGTGTTTCTCAACGACAAGTCTGTGGACTGGCACTGGTCCCTGAGATCTCTCTGACACAATTTAGGAAGGCAGCAAATTGGTCCCTGGTATCAAAAAGGTTGAGAAAACACTGGAATACACAGTGTTATGTATGGTAGATGATTACTCCATTTCATGGTAGCATTATATGGCTACATGAGGCAGGTCCAGAGACCTCTTTATGCTTACCAGATTTAGTAAGGAGCTGATTGTCTATATGTGACATAAGCTAAACAAACAAACATGCTAGCATTTTGAGGAAAACAATCAATGCTTTATATTCATATGACATAAAAGTCTCCCTTTCTGGCTAATAATAGTTTTAAAATGAAAACTGTTTGGAGAAAAGAAAAGAGCAGAAATGAAAGAGGCAAACTAGGAAGATGATAGCATGCAACAGGCTGGGACTGCAAATGAGTGTAACAGAAAAGCAAAACAGAAAGATCTCTCAGTTGGAACGAGTGAATGACAAGGACAGAAGAGCGTGACAAGAAAGTCATACAGCAGTGATTCAGGGAATCTAGACAGAAAGCTACCAGCTGATGATGCCCAGGAAAAGAATTACATCAGGGGAAGAGGGAAAGAAATCTAGAAAAGGCTCCATCTACCCTATTGAAAAAGCCATGTTTAAGCAACAAGACTCCAACATGCTCATCTCACATGTTTCTATGTGTCCACATAGCATCATTTATCCTGGTATATTTTTGTGCCAATTTTGTTGGCCAGTCCACGGCTACCATGCTGCACAGTGTGTTCGTGCATCCTGGGAAAATTTGTGCAAGTATCCCATAATGCCTCAGCTACTAGTGTCAGAGGGCACAGGATTTTAGATATTCATGATATAATGCAATCCATTTTGGGATAGCTTCCCATGCAGAGTTGGAAAGTAAAAGAACTGGTTAACCCAACTACTGTACACAATCATAGTTGTATGGTTCCGTATGCTGATCAGAAGAAACATGTTGCAACCCAGTTGCAGCCTAATTGTGTTACAGCCCAGATAATGAACAGGTTCAAAATACAGTACATCCACACAGTTAGGGATCATGGATTAATATTTTGTGAGTACGTAGACACAAACCATGAGGGGAATCAATTGTATCACAACCTAGTTGCAAAATCAGTTAAAGTGTGCAGTGTAAAGTCTCATCTACATGTTAACTCCTCCCATGTTCAGGAAAGTTACAATACAGTAGTCTTCTGACAACGCTGAAATACAGTTGTGTCGTGCAGGATAGATGCGACAGCACTGTATTTTAACTGTGTTCCCAAATAGTGCTACAGCTCTTCAAAAGTTTGGGATGTCAGTCAATACATGTTAATACTGCAAGAGCAAATCATGCTTTAACCATGCCAATGGGCTATTGTTTTTGTAACCAGCTCAACATTGGAAAATAAGGAACAGTTGGCCTGCTAGGGCCAGATCCTGCTAGGTTCTAAACTCCTGCCAGGTGTTGGGGCTTTTTATTTCCATTGAAGTTAATGGGAGACAAGGGCACTCATCACCCGGCAGCAGGTGCTTAGTGCCACACAAGATCATGACTCCTAGTCCTAATTCACTAATGGTATTGGTTCCCTCACTGCTTGTTCTAAAATCCAGACTGTGACTAAATCCTTACCATGTCCTCAACACTTCTCCCGCTTTTGCTTTCTCCACCGAGGTCGTGGAGGAGCACGCTACGCTCTTCCTTTTGAAAATCAAACTTGCTACTTTACCTCACTCTTAGGAAAAATAATAAAACAAAAAAACCAAACTACTCACTTGATATTTACCATCTCATCTTCTGTCTCTTGCTCCTCCTCAGCAATGTTTTAGAGAAAATAGATTTCTCTTTCCACCAGCTGTTTCAGTTGAGCCTTTGACCTTTTGCATCTTCACTAGCTGACTTCTGACCCTTTCTCAGTATTGAGAGTAGAGGGCCCTTCTCTCAGTGTTTAACAGTTTATTCTTTCCTCTGATCACAGATCCCTCTCTTTTCTCATCCTACTTGACTTCAGGGCAGTTTTTTATACTACTGATGGCGCTTATCCTTCTTTAGTTCCTCCAGTGAGAAAACTGGGGTTTCCTCTCTTGCTTTCAATCTTCCTTCTTTAATCACAACTTTCCCATTTGTAGTGGACCAAGATTTACACCTAGCCTTTATCTCCTCTGTTACTGTAAGACGCTCTCTTTGGGCCTCTTCTCCATATAACTTCTCCCTTGGGGACAATTCACTAGTAGCTTCAAATGCAGGCACTATCTATGAAGATGACACACAACTATGCATCTTCTATTCTTTCTCTATTTTCCATTTAGCTGCCTGTCTTGGCTCTGTCAGTTCCTAGCTACATGATAACTTCCTGAGTCTGAATGCTTCAAGGAGGAAAGTCCATGAGTCTTTGTCTCGTGTTTCTGGCTCCGCTATCAGTATTACTGTCCTTAACTCACACATTTCTCCACTGTCAAAGCAGTTCTCATTTTGGTGTGTATGCACTGAATGGTTGGGGGCAAACTTGGTACACAATTCCAGGAATGTGGCCTTCCACACCTGAAAGTTCTGCATCATTCCAGGTTTCAGTGAATACCTACAGCAGCTGTCCAGTTTCATTCACTGCTGCCTGCATCATCTACTCCTCCTCACTATTCTCATTTTCCCTGCTGCATGACCAGGCACTGTGGTGGTTCTGCAAATACAAAGAATCAGTCATCCTGCCTCTGAAATAGACACAAGAGCTCCACTAATCTGTTCAGCATCCATATTTCTGATGGCGAGATGCTGAAGAGATTGAAAACCTGCACGGAGGAGAGTAGATTATGGGATGGACCAGAGAGAAACATGGGAATTTTAAAAACGGTATGAAAAAGAGAAGATTATGGGATGGAACAGAAGAAATAGTGGGAACTTGACCCAAACTCCCCCAGTTCCCTAAGTTGTGCTGGTATCCCACAGTACACCACAAAAATTTCCCACAAAGTAGTGTGCCAGACAGTGGTTCAGGGGACACCGCGATGCCAACCCACAATACCACATATCTTCTGCCAATACAGCCTGGCACTGTGAGGTAGCACTGCACTAGCAAAGGCCGACAAATGTGAATGCACTCTACAGCTATTTTGGCAGATACTTGCCAGCAGACATTTTACCAAGAAAGCTTTCTCGTGTAGACATGGTTTCAGATACCATGGCCAGAAACCTAGAAATCATCATTCACAAATCATCTTCATGCTGAACCTTTTTCACTTGTTGAATCTCCTCTGTCTATAAGTCTATTACTGGATCATCCGTACCTTGATTTTATCTCTTGTGAAATCTTGATCTATGTCCTGTTGCAATCCTCTCTTCATGGTGTTCCCAAATTCCTATTATCGAAACTCAGAGATTCTAAAATGCAGCAACCTGGCTAAACTTTCTCTCCAAGAACTGGAAACATGTCCTATCCATAATCACCTTCCCTGGCTTACCATCCATTTCTGAATCTACTTCAAAATTGTTCTTTTCCCCCCAAAAAACTCCCCATGGGCTCACTTTACCTAACTTCTCTGACTCATCACCCAGCTATTCTCTTGTGTGTACCTCCAATCTTGACCTCTTCCCCTCAGTTTTCCACAGCTAAGGTTGCTTTTTTACTTGTGCTGTTTCATCTATCTGGAATTCTCACCTCTCCTATCTGCCTTCAAGCCATTGAGTCATTCATGCTCTTTAAATCTCATTTTAAAACCTTCCTTTATGCTTTAATTTACAGCTGACTCTCTGTGTGGTTATGTGATACTGTGAACTGAAGACGCTATATAAAAATCACTATATAAAAATAAGATGTGGTATATTGTCTCAGCTCTCCATGGGAAAATAAAACTGGTGTGACATATTGCACAGAACTACAAGATATTCAAAATCTGGAGCTGACTTTTTATAGGGGAAATAAAGTAGCTAAACTAAACTAAAAGCAAGTGACCACGAATGTATTTGATTAACTGACTGACATGACTATATACTTTTAATGTCCATAGAACAATAAAAAAGGCTACATAGTAAAATTTATCTCAGTTTAGTAAGCCAGAATCATGCTTGTTTTCTCTGTAAGCTCCAAACATCTTCCTATACAGAAGTGGGTAGAGTGGAGAGCTGAAAAGATGAAACTGTGTAAAATCTTTGGAGCATCAGTCAAATAAATAAATAATTAAAGGGAAAAATACTAACAGATCATGCTGGTTTTAGTGAGCAAAATCTTTTAATCAGGCTGACTTCAAAGGGGATGCCACAGGAATTCTCCTCTCTCTCCATAGAGCGCTCAGCTGCAAAGTTGTTTGAATATAAGGTTGCATGCGTCAGTGATTTAGTTGTGAAATATTCCTGGAATGGGAAGAAGCCACACAAAGGTCTTGAAGCTCTGGTCCGAGGTAAATAATACGTCAGGAAACTTGTAACAAACAATGACACAAACCACAGAGACGGATCAGCCAACTCTAATTTATTTGGAAGGTGGTTCCATTCCTTATTCTGGACCAAGGCAGCTTTTGAAGGTAGCTTTTAAAATGTGTGATTCTGCAATATGTAAGGTCCCTGACACATTTTAAAATAGAATCGCTTGTTTTTAACTTTCCCCATTTAGATCATCACTGTTGGAGGCAGAGCACTGCAGAGAGAGATATAGAGGGGGGAGCATTGGTGCCCTGGCTGGGGAGTTACTGAACATTTAATGCATGGGGATGGGGGGGGGGGGGGAGAAGGGGGACATTTCCCTGACCTATCAATACATTTTTGTCTTGTGTTATTATGATTCATGTTACAGTTGCCACAAAACTGCTTCCTATTTGGCACTTTGCCCCTTGCCTTCTTCTTCCTCCTTATCCCTCCTCCCCCCATCTCCCCTTTCTCCTTCCTTCCTACCCATCAGCCCTACCCCCCGCCACCCTTTCCACATCCCCGCTCTCCTTCCCAATCTCCGATCCCACCCTCTTCTCACCCACACTTGCCGCTCGCCTCCCCTAAGCCTCGGCCACGTCCCCCCCCCCTTACCTCACCTACTGCCCTACCCTCCTCTGCTCTGCCCCACATCCCCCGGCTGGGTCAGGCGGCAGCTGCGCACTGGGGCGCTGTCCCTTTAAATCCCTCTCTGTCCAGCTCTGTGGTTCACGTCGCCGCCGTCCCCTGTAATAATTAGTTGCGGGAGCCGGTGCCACCCTCCCTCCCTCCCGGCTCCGCCAATCAGCGCCCGCCCGCGTCACTCTCAGGGCAACGAAACAGGAAAAAAAAAAGTTTAGTAAAGAGCTAGAGACCGGGGCCAGCGGCGGAGGCCGGGCGGAGTGGGGGCTTCAGCGGGCCCTGGAGCCAGGTAAGAGCGGGTGCCAAGCTACGGGGGCCCGCTGGGCGGCTGTCTCGGAGGGGCGGCCCCCCCCTCAGGCACCGTGGCCTGCAGCCTAAGGGGACCAGCGGCCCCGGCGGGGGGCCCGGAGTCAGGGGGGCGCCCTGTCCGCAGAGGGGCGGGGGGCCCGGAGTCAGGGGGGCGCCCTGACCGCAGAGGGGCGGGGGGCCCGGAGTGAGGGGG
>NW_020664418.1:36866565-36870807 GCF_002925995.2 Terrapene triunguis | reverse complement strand
GGGCCCGGAGTGAGGGGGGGCGCCCTGACCGCAGAGGGGCGGGGGGCTCGGAGTGAGGGGGGCGCCCTGACCGCAGAGGGGCCCGGAGTGAGGAGAGGGGGAGTGAAGGGGGCCTCGCAGCAGGAGGACCCCGGGAAGAGTAAAGGGAGGCGAGGGGGTGGCTAAGGAGGGGCCCCCGTAGGGGAGTATGGGGGATACGGGGCAGGTGGTGCGCACCCCTCCCACATACAAACATAGGAAGTGAGTCTCACTCAAGGAAGCTGCTGTTGCCCCCACCCCAGTCCTGGATGTTTGTGTGGATGAGTCAGGTGAGCGTCCAGGAAGGAGCATCTGGCTGTGTGGCTCAGCCTCTAGGACTTCCTGTAATTTGTGGGGCACGGGGAGAGGGGGATCCATGTGACTCGGACTCAGCCCGTCAGGTACAGAGGGTTGAAGGCGTCAAAATTGAGTTCCACACAGTGTGTTGTATTTAATTGTGGTTTCTCCCTTTTTTGGGTTGTTTCTTCTCCCCCCCCCAACACTAATAGCGTGAAAGCCCAAGAGCAACCTTCTGAGAGTAGAATTTCTACTAGTGTCCTTCAGTGACAATTCCCCCTCCCTTGTTGTTACTCAACTTGTTTGCAGGTATGTTGGCTTCTACACTAGGGAGGCTGAATTTCAGAGGTGATAGGTTTCAGAGTGGTATCTGTATTAGTCTGTATCAGCAAAAACAAGGAGGAATCCTTGTGGCACCTTAGAGCCCAACAAATTTATTTGGGCATAAGCTTTCATGGGCTAGAACCCACTTCATCATAATAGTCCACTATAATTGAATTGTCTCGTTAGAATTGGTAAGGCAACCCCCATCTTTTCATGTACTCTATCTATCTATCTTCCTACTGTATTTTCCACTCCATGCATCTGATGAAGTAGGTTCTAGCCCATGAAAGCTTATGCCCAAATAAATTTGTTAGTCTCTAAGGTGCCACAAGTACTCTTCGTTGTTTTTTCAGAGGTGATGTGATTCCTCTGTTTTGTAGAGTGTTATGTGATCTTTCTGAACAAAAGGTGCTATATAGAGGTGGTCAGAATAGTTTGTCATGATTTATTTAACCAATCCAAGATGCATTTTTGAGAGAATTTTCCTAAATTGTTTTTTCAACCAGCTCTACTGCTATGTAAACACAGGGACTGCTGCTTCTGTTGTAAGTGTAAGGATTGAGTTTGTATGCCCGTGTATTTTTATACAGCAACCAGCACTCCATTCAGGGGTTAGGGCCTTAGGGACAGTACTATAATATAAATATTTACTACTAGGATGGCTTCAGTCCAGAACACCTGGCTGTTTGAGAGCACGTGGATGAATTTTTGCTTCCTGAACAACCTAAATTGTGGTACTAAGCTCCTAGTTGAACCAGTGTGTATGATTGACTTAGGATTTCATTTTAAAGTATTACATTTTTTCTAGTCTTTACACTTGTGAAAATAACCTTCCCAATGTAACCTTGATGAAGTGCTCTCTTTCCAGTCTCTGAAAAGCCTGAAATGCTAGGTGTGAGTGGTGTGAACATCCCCTTTTGTCTCAGTGGTTTGTTAACTCTGAAAGAATGACTTCCTACAGGTCAGCATTAATTATCTCACTGAACTGTTTTTACAGAAGCATGCAGCAAATGTATTTATGTAGTGGCAGATACTCACCAGGAGTGGTGGTGGCAGAAGCAGCTGCACCTCTTTTTCTCAGGGTTTATGAACGTTTACTACTAGATGTGTCTTGCACAGTTGCACTGTGGTCCTTTCCCTGACTCTTTGTCTGCACTTGTTCTGTGACTGAAATCTGTGCCCAAAAGGCCTGGGGGGAGTGGGTAGAGAAATTAGCTGGTGGGTTTTTTTTCCATTCTGCTGAAGGGTATATAATCTACTCTCAATTATTGTGTCAAACTTTTATTAACATTAGTGTATTGAGGGTAGTATATATCCCTAACTTTGTAGCCATGACCTTTAAAACTGAAATTTAGTCCTCTCCATTTCATCTAATTATTCCTTGTTATATCCTTTTGGTTCCACCTTAAATAATTCCTTTCTTGGTGTGTTTACACTCTTTGAATTGTAGATGGTTAATCATACTCTCATTCCCTTAGATGATCAGCAGAGTTATATGTATCTAGTCCTAAACTTTCTTTAATTTCTTAACCGTTTCCTCCAGCCTCCTTGATAACTTTTATCACGGCTCTTTGAAGTCTCTCTAATCTATTGATATCTTTCTGGTATTGAGGTACATAAAAATGTACTTTGCACTAGAAATAGTCTCCAATGTGTCATATAGAAGGGGACGGTCCCCTTCTATCTAGTCCAGGGGTTCTCAAACTTCATTGCACTGCGACTCCCTTCTGACAACAAAAATTACTACATGATCCGGGGAGGGGGGGAAACGAAGCCTGAGCCCGCCCGAGGCCTGCCACCCTGGGTGGAGGGGCGTGTGGGGCCAGAACCTGCTGCCCTTGGCAGGGAGCCAAAGCTGAAATCCCAGGGCTTCCGTCCCAGGCAGGGGGCCCTGTAACCTGAGCCCTGCCAGCCAGGGCTGAAGCCCTCAGGCTTCGGCCCCTGGCAGTGGGGCTCAGGATTCAGCTTCAGCCTGGACCCCAGTAAGTCTTAAACCAGCCCTGGCAACCCCGTTAAAACGGGGTGGTGGCCCACTTTCGGGGCCCGACCCACAGTTTGAGAACCCCTGATCTGCCTTTTTGTTCTGCCCAAAGTGTCATTGTGTGGTGTGTGTATAGTGTTTTGGGGTTTTTTGCTATACACCGCTACCTCGATATAACGCGACCCGATATAACACAAATTTGGATATAACGCGGTAAAGCAGTGGTCGGGGGAGGGGGGGTGCGGGGCTGCGCACTCCGGTGGATCAAAGCAAGTTCAATATAACGCGGTTTCACCTATAACGCGGTAAGATTTTTTGGCTCCCAAGGACAGCATTATATCGAGGTAGAGGTGTATATCACTGCAAGCTTATATCTGATTTGATATTTACTACTGCCCCTCTATCACTTTTGGTGTGATTTCTTTTCAGGTGTCCCCTTCACTACTGAATAGTTGTGATTTTTTTTTTTTTTCCCCTCCAACTTTCCTTACTTTTTTTTTTTTAGAGAAAACCCAAACTATTTCCTGCATGTATTTGTTATGTCTTCAGGTCCCTTTGTATTATTTTTTTTGTCTTCATAAGTAATTCGTTTGGTATATTATACATATGGAAAGTGGCTTCTGGTTTGTCATATTGTTTTGCTCTTATAACTCAAGTGGTTTGTGTTTGAAAATATAAGAACTTACAGTAGTTATAAATTCAACATCTGACTACCTTAAACTCGAACTGTCTACACAAAACCCCATACAAATAACTTACCACTCTCTTTTTAAAGTTATCAGTAGATGACAAATATTAACACAAGCTGCTGAGAAGTTACTATGGTTACTGATTAGGGTACCTCCTGTTCCTGTGAAAATGTGTGCTTTTTTGTAGCAACTATATTAATCACTTCTCTTTAAAGAATCGTAAGTACACTTGGCAGCTAATTGGGATAAAGTTATATGCACCTGGATCTTGAGTAGCCTTTCTGAATCAGATGTTGAACAAATTTTGGCTTGTTCTATATAGCCTTACTGGACATGCTTATTTCAGTTTAGCGAAAAGGGCAAACATTGATATATACATATTCTTAGGCCTTACATATTGAATTCAGCATGCTCAACCATACTGTAGGATGCTGCTGTCCCATCTGAGCGAGATGGCTGATGTCAAGGAAATGGTCTGGATCCTTCCACAGGGGCTGTAGCCAAAAGGTATGATGTCTACCACCAGAGCTTTCACCTGTATAGTTCTATAATAGACACTACTCTTTCCTGGTCTTATTGAATATCATAACCCTTGGGAGTGATTGAGACTTCTTGAAGCTACAGTTGTCAGAAAGATGTAGCCAATACTCAACTGTTTATCCTTCACGAAATCTCTGTCACCCAGGTATCCCAGCATCTGGGTGAAAAACTGGCTGAAGCTACTCTGTCCTGTTTTATGCTTCTAGGCAGGGCCGGCTCCAGGCACCAGCTTACCAAGCAGGTGCTTGGGGCGGCCACTTCGGAGAGGGGCGGCACGTCCAGCTGTTCGGCGGCAATTCGGCGGATGGTCCCTCACTTCTGCTCGGAGCGAAGGACCTCCCGCTGAATTGCCGCCGCAGATCGCGATCGCGGATTTTTTTTTTTTTTTTTTTT
>NW_020664418.1:36842907-36866465 GCF_002925995.2 Terrapene triunguis | reverse complement strand
CCGTCCCGGGCCAATGGGGGCGGCGAGAAGCCGCGGCCAGCACATCGTTTGCCCGCGTCACTTCTCGCCGCCCCCATTGATTCGGGACGGCGAACCGCGGCCAGTGGGGGCCGCGATCGGCCGAACCTGCCGCGTCAGCAGGTAAATAAAACTGGCCCGGCCCACCAGGGTGCTTACCCTGGCGAGCCGCGTGCCGAACGTTGCTGACCCCTGTTCTAGGCAGAAGGAAGCACTGTGAGGTGCTATCTGCCACGCTGACAATTTTGGACTATTGGAGACTTTAGGGTATCTAATGTATAGGGTCCTTCAGGATATTTTGTTAGACTTTCCTATAGCATCAGTCACAAAAACACATTTGACCTTCTATGGCTAGCCAGGCATCTAAGGCCTGGCCTTGGTCATATGCACTTCTGTTATTTCCAGACTTGATTGTAGCAGTGCAATATATCTTGGGCCTGGTCTACACTAGGGGCGGGTGTCGATGTAAGATACGCAACTTTAGCTACGGAAATACCATAGCTGAAGTCGACTTATCTTATTCCGACTTACCTCCCGTCCTCACGGCGCAGGATCGACGGCCGCGGCTCCCCCATCGACTCCGCTACCGCCGCTCGCTCCGGTGGAGTTCCGGAGTTGACGGGGAGCGTGTTTGGGGATTGATCGTTACCCGCCGATACGGCGGGTAGTCTGGATGTACCCTTAGATTGAAAGCATCAAGAAAAGCAGTAGAAAGACTCAGAGGGGTAGCCATGTTAGTCTGGATCTGTAAAAAGCGACAAAGAGTCCTCATGCGTCTGACGAAGTGGGTATTCACCCACGAAAGCTTATGCTCCAATACGTCTGCTGGTCTATAAGGTGCCACAGGACTCTTTGTCACTTTTTACTAGAAAGACTGTGAGGTTACCAAGAGCACATCTGTATACCGCTCATTCTGCTGGCTTCCTGTTGAACAAATAGTCAGATTCAAGGTCTTGGTCCTAATCCTCTGGTTTTACCCTAGAATACGTGAAATACTGCTTAACCATCCAGGCGCTTGACTGCCTTTGACAGTTTTGCTCCTTTTGAATAATGGAATTGTATGTCACTAAGGAGAAGCTCATCTGCACAGGGGAGAGTTTGTTCTTGGTGGTGGAATTCACACCCACAGGATCAAAGGATGAACACTAACTTCAAAACTTTCAGCTGAAAATGCAAATCTCCATTCTTTGATCTTTCCACACAGCTACTCATAACCTACTAGCATATCTGCAAAATGCAATCTCATGCAACTAACTCAGGGAGGAGCTGATATACATAGAATACATCAGTGATGTAAATCACTCTCTCTTTTGAGGATGATGCCCAGATACCATGCCCATCACCATGGTATAAGAAAGTGAACAGAATAGTGTTTGGAATATACTTTTGAAACAATGATTTGTATGTTCATGTAGTCATGGCACTAGTGTACATGCAAGTCATCTGTTGAGAGAATGGCTATTTTTATAGAATAATTTAAAGTATTCAGAGATAATCTGGTGATCAATAGGTATACCATTTTCAAAATTATTAAGAATAGTAAAGTTTTTGTATATAGCAACTTCAAAAGCATAATTACTGTTTGTGTAAATATTCATAAATTTTGAAATTTGCCCGGGGTGGGAAAGAATTAGCAAGCTAAATAACTAGTACCACAACTTAAAATGGAAAGGCAGATAATGGTGGAAAGCAAGTTAAAGTTAGAGCTGCATTTCTTTAAAAAAAAACATACCCAAGAATGAACCCCATAATAGTACTGGCATATTGACAGCCCTGGAGGCTGGAGACCTTTTTCCATAGTGCAGGTACATAACATGAAAGCTGTAGTTCCCTATGTTGCTTTGCCATTTATTAACCTGTAGAAACCTAGAGGTAAGTGTTATGTGTTTCCTAAGACTGCTTCACAAATGGCACCATTTTTTGGCAGGCTTTTGTGATTCACACATGCCCATAAGGACCTGGACTGAGATTGACATGTTTTTACATAGATCACTGAACAGCCATCAGATGAAAGCATTTGATCATTACCATTCTGTTCTGTTTGAACTGGAGACTTAAATGTAACAGGCTCAGTTCTTCTTTTCCTGAGCTATCTAGTCTCACTATGTATCTTTTATGTATCTTAATATCTTAATATTGCAGCAGAAATAGACTTCTGGGTTTTCTACAATTAAAATAATCAAGTGAGACTAAGGCACCTTCTTTTCTTACTCTTGTCTCCAGTGAAAGTTACAGTAGCAGCTAAAATTTGAATTTGTCTTCAAGGCTGCTCATGCTCAGAGCTTCCCTAATTAAGTAGCAGATTGCAACTACGATGATCACATCAGTTTCACTCTGCAGATGTTACAAGACCAGCAGAGGCTTAACTTCCCTTCTGAGTTTGAAATAAAGTGAATTTCTCCAGACTCTGATCCAGAAAAATATAGGATGTGTGCAGAAATTAAACCTATAAAATTAGTGTCCTTCATGCTCATTTTCAACAGTCCTGATTGTGGTTTTCTTTGAGGCTGGACAGGGATTTGAGCAACAAAATTCCAACCTGGATTTCTAACCCCTAAATTCAGCTGTATCCACACATGAACTTTGATATGTAATAAACAAGAATCCAGGCCAGTTGTATCCTTACCCCAGTCCTCTGATTTGGAGTGGTGGTGGTGTCTGTTTACTTCACAAGGGCAGCAAACTATTCCCTAGCCCAGTTAGTAAAAATAGGGTATTCTTGGACAAAATTTTCTCCCCTTTCAATACTATGCAGTGTGCTATTTGTTTGGATGTTGTAGATCATCTGATGGTGGCTGCATTTCTGTGGTGATGGATAGGTATGGGGTTTCTGGGATTCTTCAGGAAGAAAGGTACTATATAAATACAATATAAGGTTGTATATGTAAGGAACAAAACTTGTTTTTAGGGCAGAAGATGTTGCCTTTCCAGAGTAGGGTGGTTTTAATGGTAAGATTTTGTGACTGTATCTATTGTTCCCACAGACCTGCAACTTCATGAACTCCAAATTGAAAGTTAGAAGTTTGTCCTACGTATCATTGTGACCCTTTACAAGTCTTACTCATGTTGCTTTATTTGCCTAAACTATGTTCTTGCCATCGATTGCTTAGATTGCATGGCACTTTTATGATTTAATGCTGTCTTTTGCAATACAGCTGTGAAACTATATGAAGAGGATCTGAGTAACTTTATTCTTAATGTTCTGTGCATTCAAAGTACAGAATCCTCACAAAGCATCTTGGGATTAGGCCTCTGAATTGACTTTTTCAGTTAGTATATTAGGCACTATAATACATTGTGCAGCTGTAGAGCCTTCTTAAAGTTAGCCCCCCCCCCCTTTTTTATTTTTAAAAAAAGCTTTTTTTAGAAAGTGGTGCATGCATTAAAATTCAGCCTAGTATTTTACTGTAAATATTCCCCTCAAATGTGGGTAATAACGTAGTATTTTGCTGTGACTAAAATTTCTTGGACTTTTAATCTATAATAGCAAAATAGTTTAGAAGGGCCCATTGCTCTACAAATACAATCTTGGAGACCCTATATAAAACAGTTATCCCTCAACACTGTTGAAACTGGCATCCATTTTGCAGTATAGCCTAGACCTTAATTATTTCAGAAGGAAAGCTGCTGCAATGGAGTCTTGAGGAAAGAGGGGTGAGAACCAGAGGGCTGGGAATTGGCTGTTCTCCCTAGAGATCCCTATTTCCGCCTCCTCTCTCTCTCTCTCTCTCTCTCTCTCTCTCTCTCTCTAAAAAAAAAAAAACCAACAACCTTGCCCCCCCCCCCCCCAACAAAACCTGACAAAAAGTACAAATGTGCAGATAATTCACAGCTTGTACCATCCTGGGTAGAGTTTGAAATGGATGAAACATTAAACCCATGAAAATCTTGCATGTAATACAACACTAACTGGGTGAACTGTGGTGGCACTAAAAGGGGGGAGGTGTCCTGTTCATCTGTCAGTCTCCAGAATACAGCATTTTCTGGGTTGAGTCAGGGAGGAATCTTCCTGAAGTGATCTGTGCATTTGTGAGACATGATGCGAGATGCCTCTTTATTCTGCGTAACTTTTCCCCCTGAATGTCAGGCTTGTCAGTTAGGTAGACTTTTCTGGCAGGTGGGGCGGGAGCTGTTCAGATTTTTTTTTTTTTTTTTCCCCAATGATGCCTAAAATCTTGTTAATGCAAACTGACAGCATTTTGTATTATTCAGTTATGAAGTGTAAAGATCAGCTGAATGGAATATTTAGTCATAAGCTAATTATCAGATCTAATTATTAAAATAAATTCTTTTTTAAAAATAGCTTTAAAATAGTGTTAGATAAACAAAGATTGAATCAGCAAAAAATAAAAAACACTGACTGTCGCTGACACAGAAACATACCTAGACCCTGGTAAGATCCAGATGTTTTCCATAGTGTGAAAGCCACTTTTGCTGAGTCATGTCTTAAATTAGCAGAAGAAAGCAGGTTGAAACAAGTGACTGACTACTCATATTTTCAAGTTTAGACTACTAAATCATACCTTGAAAGTTACGTATAGTGTACTTAATTTTTCAGTTAGTTTATTATGTGATTTTTAAATAGTGCATTTATTCCTGAAGCTTGAATTAAATTTTATCCTATATTAAAAAGCAAGCAGCAGTTAAGCTTTATATAGATAGAATTCTTTCCATTTCACTTCATGAAGTTTTACAGTACATCTAGATTTGTCACAAGTATGTATTCTTTAACATCACTTTTATGTTTCTAGATAAAACCCTATGAATCCATATGGTTTTGAGTGTTATATTCAAGATCCAGAGTAGCAAAGTCTAGGCTCGTATTGTTCAGTTTTATGTAATATTAATTGGTATCCAGCTAGTCAAAAATAATGTAATAAAATGCCTTAGGTTGGCACAACTAAAGGCTTGTGTGCTGTTTCTTTAAGAAACCAGCTTGTCCTGGGTGTTTTAACCAGATTAACCTAACATGCTAGCAAGGAAAAGTTCTTTAAATAATGGATATTAAGTTTTACCAATCAGAGATACTAGTTTTAGTGAAAGGGTGGAGTTTTTTCCATTTCAGCCACTAGAACTAAAGAAGGTGGGGCTTTCTGTTCAGGTTAGGTTGCTCAGGAATACAGCTTCCAGTGAAGTTAATCTGGGGTGAAGCAAACAGAAAATTGTGCAGATTTTCTTGGTAGGATTTTTTTGTTTGTTCTAATCTTGTTGTATTTCTTCATTTTACCCTCTAAGGCACTTATGCTTATGTGTGTGCCAAATTTTGTGATTGTTTTGTTTTCCTGTGCTGGCAGAATATTAAAATGTATGCGGGGAAGCAGAACAAAAGGGCTCTTTGGGCAGGAAATAAGCTGTTGAGAGATGCAAACTTGATTGAGTTTCTTTTATCATTTATTGCTAGTTTAAAGTTTGGTATTATTATTTGAAAAAGTCAAGTTGTACAACAGTATCTTATCTAGTTGTGTTAATTGTAAAAAATTGAGGATCATGCTGCTGTTTTCTATAATGTTGTGTAACTCCAAAAGAGCTTTATTTTTAACTCTGACTTCTCTGGTTCTGATGAGACTTGAATTAACTGAATGTGACAGTTGCTACTAGATTATACAATGATAACATTTGTTTAAAGTCATCTGCCTTTGTTTTAAGTCATGTCCATGTTTATGTCCCTTGATTGATACTATTTATTTTTTGTGTTATACTTAAAAAGGAGAAGAACACTTTGTATAGATTTTGGTGTATTTGGAACAGTGTATGCAAAGAGGCTTAAAAGCTAGATTTAATGTGTTCTAAGTCCCCCCCTCCCCCCACCTCCCTTTTTTCTTAATACAACTTCCCAGAATATCAAGGACCATCAGAGCTCTGATTTAAAAAAAATTAAATAAAAAAAAAAGGGAGGGGGGGGCAGGGGAGGAAATTAATTCCTCTTGCGCTTTGTTGCAGCCACGGTCCTTTCAGCTGAAGATGGGGCTTTCTTCAAAACTAATCAATACAGTACCACCCCGAATCTTATGTATTACTTGAGCATAGTGTGGTGGTTACTTGTTGTTTGGGTGCGGGGAGAGGGTTATGTTCAGTTTCTACACCATTCCCCCCCGCCCCCTTTTGGCTTTCAGATTTAGGGATGAGTTTTTGCAATACCTTTTCTCAGTGTCCCAAGGGTCTTCAGGCTTGGAACATGCTATAAATTAGTATTATGGAGAGGAGTTTCTATTGAGTATTGCAAAGTGTTTTTACTGTGATCCCTTTGTATTCCTACACAGAGAGATCAGATAGTGCCCAAGTCTGGGTATTTGGTTCAAATGCAAGGCATACTTTTTTGAAAGCCTTCCCTAATTTCCCCCCCTTCCTTCACAAAACAGTGTCTGTATGTGTATGCACACACAGTTGTATTCATACACACCTGCTCCTGGGGATCAAAGAAATACTATGTTATGTTCTCTGACATTGATTAAGTGTAATGCTTAAATACCAAGTTGATGGATGCATTACAAGTAGCTAAGATGTGGCAGTACCTGGAAGTTTGGGGAATAGAAGAACAGACCTGAAAATCAAACCAGGATCTTCCAGGTGACAGTGCAAAGCATTTCACAAGATAATTAGACATGGTCAACATAGTACACTTCACACATTTTCAATTTTCCATTAGTTAATTTTCTTTTCAAAAAAATTTGGATTATAAATCATTTTCATTTTTGTCTAAGAACATCCTAATACAGTGGCATCTCAGACTTGGTTCAGTATTTTATAGGCTTACGCACACTTATTACATATTCTGATTTTATTATGGAATAATTTCATTCACTTTCTAAAATTTTTTGGGAATGTGTTTTACTACTAGAAAGTATTATTACAAAATGTGTGACCATCAAACTATGGAAATATTTAATACTCATCAGTAGCTCTACTGGCCATTCTAACTGCCCTTGGGCCAGAGGCCTCTTATTTAAATTGCTACTCTTTAATTACAGGAGAAAGGGAGTACTTCGACAAAAATTGACTTTAAGTGCAAAGTATCACAAACATCTTTCAACTGAAGTTAGGCCTTAATTGAGTGACCAGAGTTCATGTTTCAAATGAAAGCAAAAAGCAAAAATAAACTACAGGGTTATACTTGTGCAAACTAAGCATGTATTATATGTATGTATATTTAATGTACACAAGCAAAATCCTACATATTTGTGTAATATTAAATACTAATTATGCAGAATGCTGCTTTTACTTAGCTGACATTTTCAGCAGACTTTTCTAGTTTAACTTATTTCAAACCAGTCAGTGATTGAAGCAACCATTCTTTAATTTTTCTTGTACATGATCTACCTAGCTAGTAAAGATGGGACCAGTAATTTTCCTGATGCATTAAACTTTTGAACAGACTCACTTCTGAGTCTTCACCTCATGTATATAATTCTGATTGGCCCTAAAGGATAAACGTACCACTTTGCTGGCATGGCTGGAGAACTTCTGTATCAAGATACAGCAGGCATTCTTGCCTGTATTCAGAATTGTAGCTAAGCAATCTGCATAGATTTGCTAGTTATTCCAGCAATTTTTACTAGTAAAACATCATCTTACACAGACAAGTCTTCTACACACAGAGGGGTGTATATTCTGTGTTTGGAGATTCATGTACATACTACTTATGTCAAGATGGAAATTTATACATCTGATGTAAGTGAAGTTTACATTCTCTTTAAAATTAAACTCCTAACTGACACTTAGGGCTAGCTCATGCTTTCTTCATCCATTCATGGAAAAGAGAGGGCAAAGGACCCATTCTTCCTCCCACCTACCTTCTGAAGTCACTCCATGGAGTAGTGATTGGGTGGTTCTGCATTGAGCATGGATGTAGCTGAAGCACACTGCCCCCTCTTCAGCTCTGTGTAAACTACTTGGGAAAGATAGTACAACTTGGGGCTGTATTGCATTTCTCATGGAACTCCCTTCATGGTGAAGATACTGCTTTAAGGTTGTCCAAATTAAGAAAAGTGATGTAGTATTAATATGTTTGTAAAAACTGCCTTGTCCATACTAGATTTTTTACCATGTTTGCCATGTTAGCTACATGTGGTAGCTAACACCTATTTTCCTAGTGAAGACAGGGCCTAAGTGGGGATCCAAGGGGCAGCTTTGGCTGTTGGTGCTGTGCTGCCAGCAAGTGGATTACGGATAGGGTACTGGAGGTACCGAGCTCATACATAAGATCAGGGACTTCAAGCGGATATCTTTGGCTTCCCATGGTGTGGAATTTTGCTGTGGAAGAGGTTGATTATACTGTAACAAAGTTGTGTGAAAACAGTCAATCAATAAAATGACCTGTAAAGCAATAAAAAATAGCTTTGGCCCATTTTAGCTGCATTAAGATGTATATAACAGAGGCATGAAAAGTTTCTTCAATATAACGTGTTTTTTTTTTTTTCTGCTTGTTTTTTTACTGTAGAAATATCAGAACTGTTAAGTCCTTCTTCCCTGATTTTGTTGGATGTGTGAGGGTGTGTCTACACTTTGAGATGAAGAGGTAAACTCCAGCTCAAGGAGACATACCCCTGGTAGTTCTGATTGAACTAGTGTGCTAAAAATAGTGTATAGCAGCATGAGGGACTAGCCACCCTGACTATGTACCCATCCAAGACCCAGGTACGTACTTGGGCAGCTAACCCCTTGTGCTGCTGCATCTATATTCTGTTCTTATTGAGCTAGCATGAGTGTGTCTCCTTGAGCTGGAATTTATACCTCCAACTTAAAGTGCAGACATACCTTCAGATATGTGTGGTAACCTCTCAACCTTTAATTGAAGGGTGGGGGGACAGGTGGTACATTTTTACAGATCTCTTATTTCAGCTGTGTTTATCGGGCTTTTGAGTTAAATAGGGATTAGCAAAAACAACGCTTTAAACAATTTAAATGAAAAGCATTGCCCTCCCTGCTTGTTATGCTCCTAGTTCTCTAGTTGTTCATAATCTTGCAGGTAAAATGGGGTAAACAAGACATGAACTTTTAATGTTCCATACAGAGAACTTTTTTTTAAAAGGTTTTATTCATCATGAAGAAACAAAATGAGTTAAAACCTAATTTCTTTCCCCCACCCCTTTAAGGGTATGTCTACACTTACCCGGTAGTTCGGCGGCGAGCGATCGAACTTCTGGATTCGACTTATCGCGTCTTGTCTGGATGCGATAAGTCGAACCAGGAAGTGCTCGCCGTCAACTGCGGTACTCCAGCTAGACGAGAGGAGTACCGCGGAGTCGACGGTGGAGCCTGCCTACCGCGTGTGGACCGAGGTAAGATCGAACTAAGGTACTTTGAACTTCAGCTACGTTATTCAAGTAGCTGAAGTTGCGTACCTTAGTTCGATTTGGGGGGTTATTGTAGACCAAGCCTAAGTCAGCTTCAGGCAACTTCTCGAGGCTCTTTGTCAAATAACTGAAGCCTTGAACTTAAGGGCGAGTCTTCGCTAGCAACGTTAAAGCGCTGCGCTCTCCCAGCGCTCTAAAAAAACCACATCCACGAGGGGAATAGCTACTGGTGCTGAGAGCACAGCTACCGGCACTGGCACTTTACAGTGCTGAAACTTGCAGTGCTTGGGGGTGTTTTTTTCACACCCCTAAGCAAGGAAGTTGCAGCACTGTAAAGTGCCAGTGTAGACAAGCCCTTACATGCTAAACAAGCTATAGGGATTGAAAGCTTCATATTTGCCAGAAGGTGGTGATGAGGGGTGTAAGAGGGTGAATATTTACTTCCCATACAGTAGTTTTTAAATGGGAAATCCGTAGAAGTTTACCTCTTCTGCTGTTAACCTGTCAAGATTTGCAGAACCTGAACTTGTCTCTACATTCAGAATTTAGGCTTCCTGTGCACAGGGTGATTCCTGGTTAGCCATTTTATGTTGTGCTATGACACATTTGTATCATGACACTGACAAATACCACATCCTGAAGGATAGCCTAATATGTAGTAATACCTTGTTTGCTGGACCAAACTTTTAACAGCATGGCTGACCTGGCAAGCTCTGACAACCACCCAAACAGTTTAAGTAGCCTGTGTTTTAAGACAGTAATGCTATGGTGTGCCTCCTATGATTTATAGTTCTAATTTGTGTAGCCACATGAGGTGTTGGGGAGATGTATAAATACAAATTCAAAGCCACCTTACAGTAGGAGCTTAAAATTAGTATTTTTTTTAGGCCAAAAATTAGCTATTGCCAGCATGCTTGAATGCCCTGTATTGGACTTCTGAAATTCTTTTACTCATAACTATTTTCTACCACGAATGTGTGTCTGCGCTACACTTAACTTGGGCAAAGAAAATAGACTAGACACTTTCACTTTCTGGCTGTTGAGTACTAACACAACTTTGGACTATTGTACTTGAAATAAAAATGTTTAAAGTTTCTCCCATAAAAATCCTATTTTTACAGGCATTTGGGATTAAATCAAGCTGACAGTAGTAGTTTTCAAACTAAGGAGTAATTTATATATCTTAGAACTAAATGTGTCTAGAAATATGTAGATTGATTTAACCAGTTGTTGGTCCTATTGTGTATCTGGTGGCAAAATAAATAAGGCTAAGCATCAGATTGCAAAAAAGTAACCAAGTTTGTATTAAACTCTTGTAGGAGGTGGGGTGACTGAAGTTGCTTTCAGAAGTATAGTCTCATGGAATTATGTCCTTCATGTTGTAGTACTTTTATTGTCCAGTAGAACATTGTTTAAAGCAGCTTAGTAGGACAGGTGTGGCAATACAGTGAACCTTTCTTAACAAGAGATCTGCAGCTTTTGGATAAATTGGTGTGTCTGTTAAAGGGTGAGAATGCAAAATGAGAAGTTGAAGGTGTTTTTTCCTGTCTAGCTTCTCTGAATTCAGGTAAGCAGCTTACCAAGGTAGCTTTTGTTGTCAGTGCAGGGGAGTTTATATAATTAAAATTTTCTAAGAACTGCATTAGGCTTTTTATGTTGGGATAGTTCTAACAATAATTGCATGATACTGCTGGATATTGGTGTTAAATCTTGGAATGAAGTTGCTTTGCAGGTGTACTTACGGTAATCCGTTAACAGTTCAACAAAGTTTGGCTGAGTAAAATTCAAAGATAAGTGGTCATGTAGTCACTACACAGTATAAAAATCCCACTTTATTAAGAGGTAAGGTTTCCAGGTGTCCAGTTTTCAACCAGAACACTGGTCAAAAAGGGACCCTGGCGGCTCCGGTCAGCACCACTGACTGGGCCGTTAACAGTCCGGTTGGTGCGGGGCTGGCAGGCTCCCTACCCATCTCCATGCGGCTCCTGGTAAGTAGCGACATATCCTTCTGGCTCCTATGCATAGGGATGGCCATGGGGGCTCCATGCACTGCTCCTGCCCCAAGCGCTGGCTCCACAGCTCCCATTGGCCAGGAACTGCAGCCATTGAGGGCTGCGCCTGCAGGCGGGGGCTGCGCGTAAAGCCTCCTGGCCGCGCCTCTGCCTAGGAACCAGAGAGACATGCTGCCTGAGGTAAGCACCGCCCACAGCCTGCACCCCAACCCCCTGCCCCAGCCCTAATCCCCCTTCTGCACCCCGAACTCCTCATCCCTGGCCCCACTCCAGAGCCTGCACCTGCAGCTGGAGCCCCTATCCCCTCCCTCACCCCAACCCCCTGCCACAATCCAGAGTCCCCTCCCACACTCTGAAACCCTCAACCCTGGCCCGGAGCCCCCCTTGTACCCCAAATCCCTCAGTCCTGGCCCCACTGCAGAGCCTGCACCCCCAGCCAGAGCCCTTACCCATTTCAGCAACCCAACCCTCTGCCTCAGTCCAGAGCCCCTTCCCACACTCTGAACCCCTCATTTCTGGCCCCGTCCCACCCCAGAGCCCTCACCGCAAGCCGGAGACCTCGCCCCCTCCCGCTCCCTAAGCCCCTGGCCCAGCCCAGTGAAAATGAGCAAGTGAGGATGGGGGAGAACAAGCGATGGAGGGAGGGGCCTCAGAGAAGAGAAGGGGCAGGGCCTCAGGGCAGGGGGTGGGGCAAGGGTGTTCAGTTTTCTGTGGTTAGAAAGTTGGCAACCCTATTAAGAGGTGGTGAAACACAAAATGAAACATAACAGTCCAAAACGAGGCTTGTGTCCACCTCGGTAGAGCAGCAGTGATTCTAAAGAGGGGGATTATGAATTATTTAACACACACATAAGCAACTGATTTTAAACAACAGTAGACTTCTATTAAAAAGACACTTTGCTGTTAATGTTGCAAAGATTCTCTTTTCTTTTTAAAAATGAGCTGTCAACTAATTTATAACAAATCAGGTTCCCAATAAGCTGTAGAGATCAGTACAGAAAGGATGAAAGCTTTCATCTCACTATATTTAAGTAATTCTTGTGGTCTGGCCCAACTTTCAAATATTGATGCCTTTTCATAGGTGTAGTACAAACTGCAAGTTTGATTTAAAACTAGGAGTTATGTACCATATTGTTAAGTCAACTAAATTTCTGTCTTTTGCATTTTAAAAGATAACTTGCTTCTGTTCTGTCCTTTTTATCCTTCTTAATGTCACACCGTTCTCTTAACTAATCATAATGTATCTTCCTTCAGTTTCATCTGTTCTTTCTCTCTCTCTCCATTCTTAGATCTCCACCCTATGTTTATCTTTTTCCTATATATTTAAGTAGAATTGCTCAATATACTTGCCAGAAAAAGCGACTTGTACATGTTGTCTACAAAACTGCATTTTAGAGATTTCAGACGGACATGGCTAATGTTTAGTTTGATTTTACTACAGCAATTAGCTTGCCATTCTGCAAAGTCACAGTGACCTATGACCTAAGTTTCGTATGCACAGTACATAAACCAGTCCTTGCATGGTTCTGCTTGTTGCCCATTTATCCCCAGCTCTTTCTAATTTTTACATCAATTCTTCATTGCACAATCACAGATACTGGAAGTGATATCAGTCTGTCCCCTATATTGGAGAATTCTCATGTCCCTGCCTCAGCCTTGATGACAGTTTAATTTCTCACTGTCAAGGCCCTAGAACGCTGTTTATCCTGCCATAAGAATGGGTTGAAACTCTTCGGTAAGCCTTAATTGACCAGAAGGCTCCTTCCACTTGGAGTGAAATATGCCTCTCAAAAGATTTTAATGTTTACAATTGACTTTTACATCTAAATTAGCTTTTTTAAAAAATTAATATTTTTCTGCAATGGTAGGTCTTTTAAATAAAGAAACTTCACTTGACCCAATCATGTGATTTATCTGTTTCTTCAACAAGCTTGTGTCTACCTTTTTCAATCTTTTGTTACTGTACATATTTCTAAGGAGATCCCAGTGGTTGAGGCAGAAGTACTTTTTACTGGTGAAGGCTGCAGTTGGCCAAATTGTGAAGCATTGTTGATCTTGGATATCCTGCCTGATGAAATGTTACTGTCACTGTAAACACAGTATCCCATATGTTTTTTGTCCTGATCACTTACCATATAAATCCTGCTCTCTAGTATTTTTGGGGGATCAGGTGTGGGACAGTGAGGAAAGAGAGTACTTAGTACTGTTAATAAGTACCCCAAAGGGTGCCTGCCACTTCAGATACATAGATTGACAGGGCCCTGTTTCAGAGGTTACAGTTTAAAAGCACAAAAGAGAAGGAAAGGAATTATATAACATGCAAGCAAAATGACTGAGTTGAAATCTGGCATGCATATTGTTAGTTCTACAGATTTTCTTTTTCCTCCATCCCCTTTATCTGCTCCCTCTTGCCATGTGACCATATATTTTTTCTATGTAGTGTTATGGAAAGAACTCTGTACATAGGTGCCATCATATTAAGTGGGGAAACAGCGGCATCCAGCAATACTGTTTTTAGACCATTGTGATCTTAACTTGCTGATCTAAATATTCTGGATGGTAAATGAATAGGGGGATGATGGGAGGAGGAAGGGGAATTGACCTGGACTTGAATATCTAAGGCAGAGGTGTGCAAACTATGACCTGTGGGCCTGTTCTGCCCGGCCTCTGAGCTCCTGGCCTGGGAGGCTAGCCCCCCGGCCCCTCCCCCGCTATCCTCCCTCCCCGCAGCCTAAGTTCACTGAGCCGTGGGCGCAATGCTCTGGGCAGCGGGGCTGCGAGCTCCTGGGGTAGTGCAGCTGCAGAGCCCGGCCTGACCTGGTGCTCTGTGCTGTCTGGTGCATGGCTGGCTCCAGCCGGGCGGCGCGGCTGTAGCGCCGCCAGCCACCGGCACTCCAGGCAGCGCGGGAAGGGGGCAGGGAGTGGGGGAGGGGGATGGATAGAGGGCAGAGGAGTTCGGAGGGTGGTCAGGGGCCGGGGATGTGGATAGGGGTGGGGGCAGTCAGAGGGCAGGGAACAGGGGGGTTGAATGGGGGCAGGGGTTTGGGGGGTGGGTCAGGGAGAAGGGATGGTTGGATGGGATGGGGTAGGGGTCCTGGGGTGGGGCAGTCAAGAAGGAGAGGAGGGGTTGGATGGGGCGGTGGGGGGCAGTCCGGGGCGGGGGATCCGGGGGTGATCAGGGGACAGAGCAGGAGGGGTGGATGGGGCAGGGGTCCCGGGGGCGGGGGGGAGCCATCGGGGAAAGAAGCAGGGGGGGTCGGATAGGGGGTGGGGGCCAGGCCATGCCTGGCTGTTTGGGGATGCACAGCCTCCCCTAACCGGCCCTCCATAAAATTTCTGAAGCCCGATGCAGCCCTCAGGCCAAAAAGTTTGCCCGCTCCTGATCTAAGGGTTTGTCTTCACTATCACACTTAATCGACATAGCTGGACGTACTTACTCCACCTCAACAAGAGGCGGAAGCTATGTCGGCAGGAGAGCATCTCCCGCCAACATTGCACGGTGTAGACACCACTTTAAGTCAGTGTAACGTGCATCAGTTGATGGTGGCTTTTTCACACCCCTGAGTGACATAAGTTACGTCGACTTAAGCGGTATTGTCAACAAGCCCTAAATCTTGTCCAAAACCAGCGTGTGTCAAATTTGGTTGTCCAAAAAAGGTGGCTGACAACTTTTTGTACCCAAAGTGAGTACTTGTATTGTGTTCTGGATAGAAATGTTGATTTAATGGCTAAATCATTAGGTTTGGTATGTAGGCTTTTACTCAAGTCCTGACAGTCAGCTCTGCCTTTCATCCTTCTGAGTTTGAGAAATTAAAATCCATGCAGTTTATTCCATATGGGCTTTAGGAAGAGATGTTAAAAATGTGTGTCTGTTCCATGCTGTTCTTTAAAAACACACAGTACCCTGGGCCTCTTCTGAAGACTGGAGGATTTGTGTGAGGTCTGATGTACACCTAAAAATTACGTTGACCAACTACGGCATTCAGAAGCATGAAAAACTCTCACCTCTGAGAGACTTAGTTACGCCAACCTAAACCCTAGTATAGGCATTGTTAGATTGATGGAAGAAGCTGCCTCTCAAGGCGATGGATTTACAACTGCAACAGAAAACCTCCTTCTGGTGTTATAAGTGTCTGCACTACAGTGTTACAGTGGCCGCTTGTCGACCTAAGTTATGCTACGCCAGCTACGTGAATAATGTAGCCGGAGTCGACATAGCTTAGGTCGACTTACCCCAGTGTCTGCGCTGCGTTGATGGGAGACGCTCTCTGGTCGACTTCCCTTACTCATCTCGGAGAGCTGGAGTATCGGGGTCGAATAGAGAGCGCTCTGCTGTTGATTTAGCGGGACTTCACTAGACCCGCTAAATCGACAGCTGCTGCATCAATTGCAGTAGCGTGGATCTCCTGGGTAGTAAAGACAAGCCCATAGCCTTAGTGTCCTTGGCTAAATGTGCTTTCCTACCCCAATGTTGCATGATTTCAGTTAGCTGCCCCAGCAGTGCCCATATTTTAGCGGGGTGGTGTGTTTTGGGAACCTTCAAAAGGCACGTCACTACATTAATGCAAACTGTTGTAGATTCAGTATAGTGAAATAAACACCCCTCCCTCTGAGACAAGGTGCTGATTTGACATAACATAAATCCTGTATGGACAAGGCTGAGATCTGAGGCGGATAATGAAATCTGACCTGCCTCCCTATTTTTTGTAAATGATCCCCAAGCTACCCTTCAGGGAGACTATATACATATTCAGCTTTGTGCTCCCTGCCTAATGTATGGCAGTTGGCATTTTGGACATCTACAAGGAAACTGAGGAAGGAGGCCAACTTTCATTTCCAGTGTGACTTGGGATGTGCCAATCAGCCAGTGCTCCCATGCTTAATTGCAAGTTGACAGCTTGTGTAATGGGCAATGAATAATTAAACTTCACTTGTGCAGATGAGATTTTGGTGAACTAAACTGACCGATTCAAGGTGGGTGAGGTAATGTATTTTATTGGATCAACTTCTGTTGGTGAAAGACAACCTTTCAAGCTACATAGAGCACAAGACTTTCTTAGCCGGCATGCAGAATCAGTACTTCTATCCTATGGTTACACTCACTTTTTACAATCATCGGAGAACAGGCTTTTAAAATGTAGCTCATAAGTTACTGGATGCCCAAATACAAAAATAGAGGAGCACCCTCGGAGTCAATGGATAAATTTAAGTGCATTGTAGAAAATTGGAAAAGTAATTCTTGCCACAGGGAATTGAATGCTTATATTTCTCACTATGCTGAAAATGTGTCCCTACATATCCTCTCTACAGTTGGCAAGGCAGTAACTTTCAGCTGAGTGCCCCGTGTAGCATGTGATCACAGTGAGGATATTGTATATTCTGCATGCTTAAATTAGACATGGTGCACAATTCCAGATGGAAGCGACATAGCACTAACCCCAAAGTTAACCATATGCCCAGGTCTTGAATTGTTAACTTAAATGATACAATTTGTATTGGAGTAGCACCGAGGAGCCTCAGTCATGGACCAGGACTCCATTGTGCTAGTTGTTGTACAACTGCAATGCTATAAACTGACTTTCAAATTCTACACTGTACTGTTTATGCAGCAACTGTTCTTAGTTTCTGTTCTTGCTGTCAAAATTCTTTGCAACAGGTATCTTTTGAGAACTTGTGTTAAAACAGCTTTTTATCACTGCCTCTTTCCTCTAGGTTTAAATATCTGTTTAAAGTAAGTGAGGCCCTTGTTGCTTCGAGAGAGAAGGGTTTGTGTACGCTGCAATTAAACAGCCATATCTGGCCCATGTCAGCTGCTTCAGGCCCGTGGAGTTTGGGAAGTGGATTGTAAAATTGCAGTGTAGATGTTGAGGCTGGGACTGGAGCCCAGGCTCTGACACACCCCCTCCTCATAGGATCTCAGAGCTTGGGCTCCAGCCTGAGCTTGAATGTCTGCAGTGCAGTTTTATAATCCTGCAGCCCAAGACCCACAAGACTGACTCAGTTGACATGTGCCAGCTGCGGGTGTCTAACTGCAGTGTAGGCATACCTTTATGGGCTGTCTACACTGGGATTTTTAAAAAACCTGCAGCATTGAGTCTGAGAGCTCAGATTAGCTGACACTGGCTGCTGGGCTAAAAATAGCAGTGTAGACATTTGGACTGCAGCCCAGACTCTGAGACTCTCCCCCCTTGCAAGGGCCAAAAACCAGGGTTCTGAGCCCAAATATCTACACTGCAATTTTATAGCCCCGCAGCTTCAGCCCAGGTAAGCTAACACAGGCCAGCTGCAGGTGTTTTACTGCAGTGTAGATATACTCCTACCCCCAGGGCTTCTGGGACCCTGGGTCCAAGCCCTGGGTTAGCATGATTTGTGTGTAGACAGAAGAGGGGTTAAGCTTGAACCAGAGTTCAGACCCTGGTTTACATTGCAGTGTAGACATACCCTTAGAATACTCGATTCACTGAAGCTCAAAATAAACTACTAATTTTGTAAATGTTTGAATTTCCTTTGCAGAGTGTTATCTTTGCAAAGCTAGAACTGTTTTCAAACACAGGATCTAAGGCAGCTTTTGGAGTTGTGCTACTCTGCTTTACATTTTATAAATGATATTCAAAACATACCTGGTCTTATCCTTCAAAATCCTAAACTAATCTAGATAGGTACCCCTTGGGTTAGCTAAACTTAATAGCAAAATTTTACACTGAGAACGCATCCTCTCTGTTTCAGCTTCCCCCAACACTTCAGTAAGACAGTGTGTCCCAGACAGTCTCTGATATCGGGTATCTTTTTCCTCCCTACCATCCCCTTTGCATCCCTTGTTTCCCTCCGTTATACCTCTCAAGTTTCCTTTATCATTCCATTGTTCCTCATGACCTCCCCCAGAAAGATATTCACACAAGTCCTTTCAGAGATGGATCAGACAATCTCATATGTAATGTCCATATTTATGGGTCTGAAATTTATTCAGAATTAGACTTTGCTTGTACAAACAACTTTGGTTCCTGTTTTTCCTGTATTACTATTTAGTTTATACCAGTGTTCCAGCTACCTCTACCTTCAACTTTTATTGCAAAATAAGCATGCCTACTCTAAGGATTGTTTGCTATTTGTCTAACCTATAGGCATGATTTTGCATTTTTATTTCCTGTTTTGGGAGGTCAGCCTGAATCGAGCCTTAGCGACAAAGCTCTTATTTTCCTATGATTTGTAGCTTTATAAGTATGGCTTGGCAGTTTAACATTCCTCTGTCATAGAAGGGGGTAAAAGTAATTTAAGATGTTACAGCAGTGCCCTTTAGTCTTAAATTCTGAACGTGTCCTGATGACATTCTTGTTCGCGCACTCACCTTTGGGCCACAATGTTATGGCTTCGTCAGGACTTGTGTATAGTACTGATGCTGTACTTCAGTATTGGAAAATAGAGGTGTGCTGCTATTGGTACTGTGACTTCAGTCAGATGATAAACAGCAAATTTTCTTGCCATTTCTGGAAACTAAAAATTTTCTGGTTTTGCTTTAAGATTAATTCTCCAACACTGCTTTGACAAGTTCACTGTAGGCTCTTTGGCCTTGTCTTTATTAGCTTTTTCTCATAAAATCTCCCACCAGTGGGACAAGGCAAGCTGACTTGGAAAAATGTGATTTGAGATTTTTTGGGTCCTAACTTTGCAACGTTATTTCTGAAGAACTTGGAAACCAGAAATATGCACAATTTAAATACATTAACGATGTTATGATAGACATCTGAAACACATCTTGTGATTTTTATTTGTATTTCACTACTCTGAACTGAATATGTATAAACTGGGAAAGAACTCTGAGATTGTATCTTTGGACTGGGGCATTTGGTCTCCTATGCAATGCAACAGGTATGTCAGATGCTTCAGTATAAAGAAGTGGTACTCTTAAAAACTATGTAAAACCAATAGCTCTGTGTAACAGCCTGTAGCTTCTGGAATTCTAACATTTTGATAAAACTCTTTTTTGTTCATGCTCTGCTTCTGTTAAATCTCTGGTGTAAACAAAATGTGATTTCTCTTAGTATTCAAGAAAACTGAGTGTATGTGTTATATTGCTGATATTCCTAATACTTACACATCTTTCAATGGATTTTCTCTGTCATGCTAGAGCAGCTTGACGAGAGCAGTGAAACTTTATGGAACCACCACTTCATTTTGTACAATGCAGCTTGATGTGAATACATTTTGTACAAAGAGTGATTTTGCTTACCACTTGTATCCTCTGAGTGGTCATTGTATGTAATTTGCTCTACCGGTATGAGATGAACCAGAGTTCCTGAAGTGCCTTATTTTCAGCAGCTAGGATCTTTGATCTTTAAAACTATTTTTTGCTGATCTGTTTTATGTGAACGTTGAGTGTGGCTGTAAGTAGCAATTAGTGTTTCAAAGTAACAGCTATTCATGGTACAGTATATGCAAAGACATTTGCTGAAAGCTAAATCTTCATAATCAGTGATTCTCTTGGTATTTATATAGAGAATTTGTGTTTCTTGTAACTTTCTTTAGATTATTATTTTGTGTAGGAGTAGTAATGAAATATATGTTCAGCAAGTCCTGATGCAATCAAATTTTGAAGAGCACATCAGATTATGGTAGTAAGTAATGTAGGGGCAGGGAGTGTGATCTTGTTAGCTGTTGGTACAGCGCCTAGCTCAGTAGTCTACTATGACTAGGTATCCTAGGTATTATATGGTAATACTACTAATTATAGTAACTTGTGTCCTAGCCCAGGTCAGACATAATCATTGCTGATCTTTCTCCTCTTTCCTGCTGTCCTGTGGCCACTCATTGCTGGGATTGTGAGATCAGAGGTAAACCACCACTTGCATCCTTTTCCCTCCTCTTACCTACTGTCCCTACCCCATTCTTTACCTGCTGACCTTCCACTTTCATCCTTACCTCACCGCTTGTTGCCGTTCTTCCCTCCTTTTTGCAGTGAGACTGTGAACCAGGTAAGTAAGCCATTCATCTCCTCCCCTCCCATGAACAGATCAGTGTGGTGAGATTTACTATGTTGCTGGATTTTTGGGAGGCTCCAAATGTGGACTGTATCAAAAAACAGTACTTTATTGCATATTGGCTGGTTGCTGACTTTCAGATTCCAGTAAAATTACAGGAATTGGAGATTGGGGGGAAACCAATTAGGATTGTCTTTTCCATCCTCTGCAGAGCTCCAACTAGGATCAGTCTGATATAAAATTTGATCTTAGCTGAAAGCCACATGTATGAAACACTGAAGAAACACATCTTTCACCAGAAATTGGCTGTGCGATAGGAAATCATAAGTGAATATCAGGTAGCTGACTTATTAAAAAGTGATTTAATACAATACATTTTTATATAGTTTGTGGGCATTAATTTGGAACATGAAATGGTATTGTGATTATTCAAACTAAGGCAATATGATTCTGCTTCAGTGGTTCAACATAACCTTAAAAATTTATAGATCAATTACATTAAATGTTACAGGCAGAAAACTGAAGAGTACTGGAGTAAACAAGATTTTAAAATAATGTACTTTAAGTAGATGTTTTTGGAGATATGGAAGTCAGGAAGCTAGTATGCATGTGTTAAGCTGTTTGTTCCTCCCCAACTGTGTGAGTATATATTTTAAAATGTTGTCCTACTAACCTGGATATTGAAAACAGACTTCTCTGAAACTAGGTTTAAAACTTACTAAACCAGCATGGTTAAACGTTAAATTACAAAATTTATTTTGATGATTTTGTCTTAACTTCCTTACATAAAGCAGGCTCTCTCCACCCATATACACCTCTACCCCTATATAACGCGACCTGATATAACACAAATTTGGATATAACGCGGTAAAGCAGCGCTCCGGGGGAGCGGGGCTGCGCACTCCGGCGGATCAAAGCAAGTTCGATATAACGCGGTTTCACCTATAACGCGGTAAGATTTTTTGGCTCCCGAGGACAGCGTTATATCGGGGTAGAGGTGTAGTTAGCTGATTTGTAAGAACTAAATTACACACACCCATATTTCCTTTTATTGAAATTAGCAAGATAGATATTTAGATCCTAGACCTTGATCTAGTATTTCACTTAAATAGCATGGCTTTGCTCAAGTTTCTTTGAGTGTACGTGAAATTCTGATTTTACGAGGGTTTAGAATTGGTCTAAGGAAAAAACCTGACTGCTGTCTTTTGTGGAATAGCTCCCAAATTTAAGTGTTCTTGTTTTTTAAAATGTACAAGTTCTCTCCTGCTGTTAGTCATGGGCCTATATAGTACTTCTGAGGTAACCTGTTCGCGGAGACTGATATAAATTCATATACAGGTCTGTCGCATCTTGGGCGCATTTAACATGTGCGATTTCAGCTTTGAGGTCGGCAAAAACAAAAAAAACAAAAAAAAGAGAGAAGAATAACAATTTAAATACTATTTCTGTAGTCGGGCGATTCCGCCTGCCATTACACTCAATGTAATGTTGACTATACGCGATTTTCGCTTTTGGCGCTGACTTCGGAACGTAACCCCAGCGTAAGATGAGACAGACCTGTAGCTCTTTAGTCTAAACTTGCAGCATTTGTGACTTCTGTGTATGTAGTCACTGTTTCCAGATTTGAGCTCTCTTTCCCTTTGCAAGCAAAGGAGTTTGCATCTCTTGAATGTCAAAGTAATAACATTTTAGTCTGGTTCCCTTCATAGATCCTTGTTACTTTAATTTTTTTCTTTCAATAGATGATGTGGTTAAGTCAATTATTAGGTTCTTGGCCTTCGGTAGACTTGGCAGTTGCCTCTTAGACCAGTTAGTTTCTCCTTCTCTAGAAGGCTGGGTTTTATGTAGCAACTTTACATACAGGTAACTTCTTCCCATGATGTCTTGCAACAAAGAATGGAAAGAGCTACTACACTTATAACTCCCATGTTTCCTAGATGAGAAAATCCAATAGAATGTTTAGGTCAAGAGAGATTAATTTGTTCTAAAGTCGTCAAAGAAGTCCCACATACAATTGCTCAGATATCTTGAAGGCAGTGATATTGCTCAGGATAATGTGTACTTGTAGTGAAAATAGTGTAATCTGCATATTACATGCCGTGTAATGTAATATATACACTTATCATATAGTGTGTGTGTGTATATGTATATATATATGAGTGTGTGTGTGTGTGTGTGTGTGTATATGTATATGTGTATATATATATATATATATATATATATATATATATATATAAATAAAAATACACATGTAAGACAGAAATCCTGTTTATATATGAGAGATCCTTTTTGCTTCCTTCTCTCCTCACTTTTTTTTTTTAACACTCCTTCACTTTTCGAAAATTCTGCTCAAGTATATGTGACGGGTTCTCTCCCTCGCCCCCTTTTCAGGGTGCTGCCTGGGACTGTGGTACCACTGAGCCCACCTGACCCACCTTTACACTGTATTGCTGAGGCAAGCCAGCCAAGCCCTTCCTCAGGCTTCAGACTGCACTTAACCAGCACACATACTGGTAGGGAGACACCTAGCTGCAGCTATACACACAGATGCTGAGATCAGCTCTGCATGGGAAGGCTCAGCTAAGGAACTGCCCAGTACTCAAGTGCACACCCCCCTCTGGAGTGGAAACCCAAAATTATACCGTCTTATGCTGCACAGAGAACTATACAGCATAAGCTCATGACATTCACTCCCTCCCTTAATGTGGAGAGGGATATACACAGCTTTCTGCCCCAAGGTAGGATTTCTACACAAACTGGTTATAGACCAAACAAAAGCAAATTTATTAACTACAAAAGATAAATTTTAAGTGATTATAAGGGATAGCAAACAGATCAAAGCAGATTTCCTAGCAAATAAAACAAATATGCAATATAAGTGTAATATACTAAAGAAACTGGTTATAAGTAACAAATTCTCACCCTAACTGTTGTTTTAGGCAGATTGCAGAGATTCTTGAAGACGAGCTGCACTTGCCTGCAGCTTAAAACTCCAGATATTCCTTTCACAGGCCAGACCCCCTCCAGCCTAAATAAAAAAATAGGATATCTCCATTAATTTATTTATCTCCTAGAACTGGAAGGGACCTTGAAAGGTCATCAAGTCCAGCCCCTGTCTTCACTAGCAGGACCAAGTACTGATTTTGCCCCAGATCCCTAGGTGGCCCCCTCAAGGATTGAACTCACAACCCTGGGTTTAGCAGGCCAATGCTCAAACCACTGAGCTATCCATCCCCCCTTTAAAAAAAAAAAAAAAAAAA
>NW_020664418.1:36820665-36842807 GCF_002925995.2 Terrapene triunguis | reverse complement strand
AAAAAAAAAAAAAAAAAAAGAATCACAGCACACTTAGCCATTCTGGCTTGGTTAGAATCATAGAATATCAGGGTTGGAAGGGACCTCAGGAGGTCATCTAGTCCAACCCCCTGGTCAAAGCTGGACCAATCCCCAAACAGATCAGATTTTTGCCCCAGATCCCTACATGGCCCCCTCAAGGATTGAACTCACAACCTTGGGTTTAGCAGGCCAATGCTCAAACCACTGAGCTATCCCTCCCCCCTGAGCCTGGGCTCAGCCCTCCCCCCAAGCTCAGTCTCTGTTTCTCAGGTGTTTCC
Source organism: Terrapene triunguis (assembly GCF_002925995.2). Taxonomy (NCBI): domain Eukaryota; kingdom Metazoa; phylum Chordata; order Testudines; family Emydidae; genus Terrapene; species Terrapene triunguis. Next base: position 36,842,508 of record NW_020664418.1, on the reverse strand, counting down.
AGCAGCCTTCTTTCTTGGCGGGGAGTTAATGAAGAATGAGCCATAAATAGTTTTGGCATATAGTGGGAATCCTTTGTCTCCTAGTGTGGTTTTCCCGCCCCCTCGCCTCCCCCTCGTTAGTGGAAAAATACGTGTGGTGTTATGGAGTGCAGTTCCAGGTGACTTGGTCACATGACCCTGCAGCCATAACTCAGAGGCTGTTTGTAGCGTCGCCAGGAGGACTTCTCAGTGGGTGACTAACCTCTTCAAAGACCTATTGTTTTCTCTAATGTCCTTCCCAACTGGCCATCCATTCTGTCTAGTGGGCGTTCCCCAGATGTAAGCAGATTTGTAATAGATCATAGAATCATAGAAGATTAGGGTTGGAAGGGACCTCAAGAGGTCATCTAGTCCAGCCCCCTGCTCAAAGCAGGACCAATCCCCAAACAGATCAGATTTTTGCCCCAGTTCCCTAAATGGCCCCCTCAAGGATTGAACTTTCAACCCTGCAGGCCAATGCTCAAACCACTGAGCTATCCCTTACGTACAAATAGGTAATCATATTCAGTAAATTATAACCTTTCCAATATCTCTCATGCCTTATACATCACAGTTATGCCATAATCAGATCATATAACAATATCTCTATGAAGAATATGGGGGCATAATACCACAGTATACATTGCCCCTTTAATGCTTTTCAGACCCTCAGGATTTACCAGATAGTAAGTAATACCAGTAGGTGCTATAAAGTGAAAATGATTTAATCATGCAACTTGTCAAACCTTGCTTCTGATGAGAAAGTACAGTATGAGTGAGCAGCACAAGTACTACCCTCAGCCACTGGGGTGGCTGAATGGGGAAGGATGAGTCTGCAGTTTCTTTTCCTGTTTCATTAGCAATGGTAGAAGGTTACCATTAGCAGTTCCACAGTGGACCAGTCTAAGTGTTATGGGGGGGGAGGGGGAAATAGTTTAGCTACTTAATTTATTTAAAGTCTGCATTTAATGATATTCTAGTTAGATTTCATCCCCAAGTGAAATTTGAAATGGAAGGCTCTAACTAAAGTACTGAAAATAGTCTTTGTTAACACAACAGGTATGTAGTTTAATGTAAGCTTTCTCTCCTTCATTCTCCAATTCAGTAGTGATACTGTAGTATACCGATATCAACATGGTACAAATTGTATTTAGTTTTGTTATTGTAGTTGAGGCACCAGTATATCATTCTTGTGGTCAGCTCCACCCTAGTGGTTGTGGGGGCCAGAATCTCCATAAAATATACAGGGAGCACCTGTACAACTCAAATCTTGCTTTGGCACCTGAAGCACACCTTGGAACTGGAAAACTGTTCATGATTTGTATGTGCTTAAGCAGAGTTAGCTGATCTGCACCTGCAGCCTCACTACACTAAATCTTATAATAATAGTAATACAGTAACAGCTGCACATATGGTATACACTTACAAGTATACAAATAAGGAATAGGGGCGAGGAGACATACCTCTGTTCCGGGGAGGAATGCTGGGACAGTAAAAAGTGGAGGTTTTTAGTTTGCTTTAAACCTCAGGTTTTTAATCTCCTTGTAGACTAATCCTACTAAATGCCTCTGTCACTGATCCCATTGATTGACGGTTGAAGCCTATGAACACTGACAGGTATGGAGTGTTTGAGGCCTGGTCTACACTAGGCTTTTATGTCGACTTTAGCGCCGTTATATCGAATTAACCCTGCACCCGTCCACACCAGGAAGCCATTTAGTTCGACATAAAGCTCTCTTTAAATCGATTTCTGTAATCCTCCCCAACGAGAGGATTAGCGCTAAATTCGACATGGCCATATCGAATTAGGCTAGGTGTGGATGGAAATCGACGGTAATAGCTCCGGGAGCTATCCCACAGTGCACCACTCTGTTGACGCTCTGGACAGCAGTCCGAGCTCGGATGCTCTGACCAGCCACACCCCCGGGAAAATTTGAATTCATTTTCATTTTCCTGTCTGGGCAGTTTGAATCTCAGTTCCTCTTTGGACATCGAGGGGAGCTCAGCAGCAGTGGCAACTATGCAGAGCTCTCCAGCAGAGATGGCCGTGCAATCTAATAGAAAGAGGGCCCCAGCATGGACTGATCGGGAAGTCTTGGATCTCATCGCAGTGTGGGGCGATGAGTCCGTGCTTTCAGAGCTGCGCTCCAAAAGAAGGAATGCTAAGATCTACGAGAAGATCTCCAAAGCCATGGCAGAGAGAGGCTACAGCCGGGATGCAACGCAGTGCCGCGTGAAAATCAAGGAGCTGAGACAAGGCTACCAAAAAACAAAAGAGGCTAACGGACGCTCCGGATCCCAGCCCCACACATCCCGTTTCTACGAGGCACTGCATTCCATCCTGGGAGCGGCCGCCACCACTACCCCACCCCTGACCGTGGACTCCGAGGATGGGATCATGTCCGCGGCCGGTTCCTCGTCGGACATGACAGCGGACGGGGAAGATGAAGAAGGAGATGAGGAGGACGAGGCAGTCGACAGCGCTGGCACCGCTGATTTCCCCGACAGCCAGGAGCTCTTCATCACCCTTACCGAGATCCCGTACCAACCGTCCCCATCCCTTACCCCGGACACAGAATCAGGGGAAGGATCAAGCAGTAAGTGCTGTAAACATGTAAACATTTATTTAAAACAGAACGGTAATATTTATACTATTAACAATGTACATTTATAAAAGTTCTGTAAACTAGTAAAAAAATAATCAGGTACAAAACAGGAATATTTACAAAGGTAACAAATGGGTTTTCATGATTTCTCTGTCTTGGGCTCTTCTCAATTTAGTCCCAAGTGTTTTAAAAAATTTTCACAATGTCCGTTACTCCATGATTCCCAGGCCCAAGACGCTCCACTCCATAGTCCCAGTGCACCTACGCGAAAATCCGGTCAATGTGGCCGGGGATCGACGAGAAATCCTCGTAGGAGAACTCCTCGTAGGTCTCGTGGAGGTAGAGCTCAAGCCTGTTGATCAGGTTCCGGGGTAGGGCGATCTTAGTGGGCCCTCCGTGGTAGCAGACATGCCCCCTCCACGCCACAATCAAGTACTCCGGGATCATGGCCCGACATAGCATGGCGGCATACGGCCCCGGTTTCTGCATGCTTTCCCGCAGCATGCGTTCTCTCTGGGTGTCCGGGATCCTCAGGAGGGTGATGTCGCTCATGACGCCCTGCTTTGAATTAGGGAGGGGAATGTTAGTATTGGGACTGCTTTACAGCCACGCGGTGGAGGGAGAGGGGCAGCATACAGGGATCTTTCCCTGGGACAGCCGCGAGGGGGTGGGACAGGGGCAGAGTTGATGCTGTCCTGATTGCTGGCAGCAGAGACTGGCATTGCTTTCAATGTGAAAGGAGGCCAGTGCTACTGCTGGAGTTTTAAGCAGCCACAAGTCTGCGGCTTACCATTATTGCCCGCTCCAGAAGTTCAGGTCTCCAGCCACAGTTCTCTGAACAGTCCAAGACCTCCGCAAGTCCACAGGCACTGAAGGCGACGGCCGAAAATTCGACCTTGTCCTGAGTGCGCATGTGAGAGGTGCAGTGCATGGTCTTGTTCACAGAGAAAGACTAGGTTCTTTGTATACAATTTCATTTATCTGTCTCAGGAATTCACTCCCTTTTCACAATTCACACAGACACATCTGCGACTGTCTCCCAACCCAGCCTGTCAGCACACTCCCAGAGGCTAGCGCAGATTAGGCGGAGGAAGAAGAAGACGCGTGAAGACATGTTCTCAGAACTAATGGACTGCTCCCGAGCCCAGGCAGCCCAGCAGACACAGTGGAGGGAGAACTTGTCACAAATGCACCGAGCAGTCATGGAACGGGAGGAGAGGTGGCGTCAGGAGGACCAACAGGCTACTGAAAAGCTGCTTGGACTAATGAGGGAGCAAACGGACACGCTCCGGCGCCTTGTGGATGTTCTGCAAGACCGGAGGCAGGAGGACAGAGCCCCGCTGCAGTCTATCTGTAACCGCCCTCACCCGCCACCAAGTCCCACACCACCCTCACCCAAACTCCAAAGAAGGAGGGGCGGCAAGGGCCGTTAAAACTTTCAGTCAACCCCTGCAGACTGCTCTAGCACTAGAAGGCTGACATTCCCCAAAATTTCATAAGTCCTTTCCCACCCACCTCACAGAAGCCCCCGTCCAAGTTTCACACCCCACGTTTCATGTCTGGTTCGCAATAAAATGTTTGTTTCTCTCCATTACTGTTTCAGTCAGGTTCTTTTGAGGGAGAGTCTGTCTGGAGGGGGGGAAGGGGCTTGGTAATTGGGCAGGACAGTGACCTTTAGCAGGGTACAGAGGCGGTGTCAGGTCCAGCATCAGGACACATACACAGTGCAGTCACTGGTTACCCTGGTCAGTCTGGGAGGTGTTTTTCATGTTCTCCATTGAAATAACCAGTCCACCAGTGCGGAGCCTGTCATTCCGGGAGTTTAGAAGCATCATTTGCATCAGAACACTGAACCCGCCCCCCGCCACAGTCTGCGTCCCCGGTTTAAAATATTCCCGCGAAAACAGCAATACAGACAACGCTGTTCATTAACAAAATCGAAATGATTTTATTTTTTGGGAAGGGGAAGGGGGTGAAGGGGGTATGTAACTGGAGAGGATAGTCAAAATGAACTGGGTAAAGAAACGGGGGCAGGTTCAGCTTCTCTGTCCACAAACTGAAAAGTCACTGGTTGCCCTGCTCACTCAGGAACCTAGCTTTCAAAGCCTCCCGGATGCACAGGGCGTCCCGCTGGGATCTTCTAATGGCCCGGCTGTCTGGCTGGACGTAATCAGCAGCCAGGCTATTTGCCTCTAGCTCCCACCCCGCCATAAAGGTCTCCCCCTTGCTCTCACATAGATTGTGGAGCACACAGCAAGCTGCAATAACGATGGGGATATTGGTTTCACTGAGATCACAGCGAGTGAGTAAGCTTCTCCATCTCCCTTTGAGACGGCCAAAAGCACACTCCACCACCATTCTGCACTTGCTGAGACGGTAGTTGAACAGTTCTTTTTCTGTGTCCAGGGCGCCAGTATAGGGCTTCATGAGCCAGGGCATTAGCGGGTAGGCTGGGTCCCCGAGGATGACTGTAGGCATCTCCACATCCCCAAGAGTTATTTTGTGGTCTGGGAAGTAAATACCTTCCTGCAGCCGTCTAAACAGACCAGAGTTCCTGAACACACGAGCGTCATGAACCTTGCCCGGCCATCCGACGTAGATGTTTGTAAACCGTCCCCGATGGTCCACCAGTGCTTGCAGCACCATTGAAAAGTAGCCCTTTCTATTGATGTACTGGCTGGCCTGGTGGTCCGGTCCCAGGATAGGGATGTGAGTCCCATCGATAGCCCCTCCGCAGTTTGGAAATCCCATCGCGGCAAAGCCATCTATGATGACCTGCGCGTTTCCCAGGGTCACTACCTTTGGGAGCAGTACCTTCACGATTGCCTTGGCTACTTGCATGACAACAACCCCCACGGTAGATTTGCCCACACCAAAGTGGTTCGCGACTGACCGGTAGCTGTCCGGCGTTGCAAGCTTCCAGAGGGCTATGGCCACTCGCTTCTGGACAGTGAGGGCTGCTCGCATGCGGGTGTCCTTGCGCTTCAGGGCAGGGGACAGCAACTCACAAAGTTCGAGGAAAGTCCCCTTCCGCATGCGAAAGTTTCGCAGCCACTGGGATTCATCCCAGACCTGAAGCACTATACGGTCCCACCAGTCCGTGCTTGTTTCCCGGGCCCAGAATCGCCGTTCAACAAAATCCACATGCCCCATTGCCACCGTGATGTCCTGGGCGCTGGGGCTCGTGGTTTCTGACAGCTCTGTGCCACTCTCCGACTTCAGGCTCTCACGGCGGTGCCGTAGCCTCCTCGCCCGATTTCTCTGCATCTGCCTCAGGGAAAGGTGTATGATAAGCTGCGAGGTGTTGAGAACGGCCACAAGTGCAGCGATGGTCGCAGCGTGATCCATGATCGCAGTGCTGTGGCGTCCGCGCTGTCACTGACCAGAAAAGTGCGCGAACTGATTTCCCGCCGGCGCTTTCATGGAGGGAGGGAGGGCGTTAGTGACGGACGGATGACGACAAATTTTTTTTACCCAGAAGGCATTGGCGGCTCGACCCAGAATTCCGATGGGCAGCGGGGACTGCGGGAACTGTGGGATAGCTGCCCACAGTGCACCGCTTCCAATATCGACGCTCGCCCCCTTAGTGTGGACTCACAAAGTCGAATTACTGTCCTTAGTGTGTCCTTAGTGTGGACACACACGTTCGACTTTGCAATATCGATTCCACATATTCGATTTAAGTAAAATCGAATTACCCTCGTAGTGTAGACATACCCTGAGACTGGTAGTAACTAAAAACCCAAATGCACATACTTAATACTTTTAACGTTATCTGGCATCATGATCCATTTTACTCTCTATAACAGGATATACACCATACAGTGGTACTGAGAATTATCTTACTGAACATAACCAGTATGCTCAGTGCCGTGCAGAGTCTAGATAGAAGATGTAGTCCTTGCCCCCAAAGAACTTACCATCTAGAAACTTACCCTGTTTTACTTTCTCTGCTATTTCAAGTTTTTGTAAATCAAGGTAGAAGTGTATAAAGATTCATCTGACACTGAGTGCTGTCTGCTATGTAATGAGATATACGGAAGGACTTGCCCATGAAAACTGTGCAGGAGACGAACGATAGGGACTGTACAGATATGTAAACTACATGTGACATTCTACTGTAACTAGGAAGCCTATGAGCTATATTGTTCCATTCCATTATCTTTGTGCTGTGGGAGAGTATCAATTTTAGATGGATTCTTTTCTGTCTTTCAGTGCATTTTAGCAGGTGGGAACAGGATGATATAGCACCATGTCACCAGACAGCTCTGCAGACCACCAGTGGTCCACAGACTATAGTTTGAGAACCATAATGTTAGGGGGTTTATCTAGCTGCAGAGACAGAATTTGTTAAATGAGCAATATATGAACAAAAATATCTATAGCAATAATAATCACAGTAACTGTGTGGCGCGCTCATGTTAGTTACTGAGGGTATGTCTAGACAGCTCATGGAAGCGAGCCAGGTCGAGTTTTCAGTAGTCTTGTTCTTCTGTCTCTGATCCATTTTAAAGAAAAGTGGTCACCCTTAACTAAGCCCAATTTTTAGTTACATGAAGCATGAAACTTTAGACTAGGGGTGGCCAAACTGTGGTTCATGAGCTGCATGTGGCTCTTTTACTGACATTGTGGCTCATGAGCCTGTAGTCCGTTGTGGGAGTGACTCTTCCTCCTCCTCCTCCGGGTCTGTGGGCGGCCAATCCGTCCCACTACGTCTCCGGGGATTGCCTGACATGGGGAATCAGCGGGGCGATGGGAGACGTGAGCTCGGGCCTGTGATCAGGGCTGAACAACAAACAGTTACGGAGCCCCAGCCCCTGGTCGGGGCAGGGCAGTAGAGAGTCTGAGGGCTCAGGCCTGCACTCAGGCCGAGCAGCAAACAGTGGGGCCTCCTAGCTCTGGCGGAGGGCCGACAAGTGCAGGCTTCTTGCCTGGGGTGGGGGGGACTGCAACCCACTCCACTGCGTCCCGGCCCAGGGCAGTGGCAGAGCAATCTGCCACTGGGTCATCGGGGATCCTGATCACAACACGCTGACTCACTTGCTGTCAGTGTTGCAGCCAGACGGGTCGGCTACCCCTGGGCCACTCCCCAACTCCCCCACAGGGTGTTTTGGCTCTGTAGAGGTCGTCCTTGTCATCGGGGAAGAGGGCCTCTGTCAGCACTTGCAGCTCCTCCGTGCTTAGGTCTGTAAATGGCTCTGACCGTCCTGGCGAGCCCTCAGCTCCCTCAGGGTCTGCCGCAGCCTCCCAGCTTGGGGGCTCACAGGAGGCGTTTGGCTCCTCCAGCGGCTGTCTCTCAACTGAGTTCTCTGGCACGCCTTTTGTACTTCTGGTCCCGCCTATTGACTTCCAGCGGGAGGGTTGAACCTGATGTTGCTCCACCCACCAGGGTTCAATGAGGGGCTCCCCTCCAGGTCTATGGGCGGCCAATCCGCCCCACTACAGAGCTGCATGTGGCTCTTTTACAGACATTGTGGCTTGCGGAGTCCCCCACTTCCCTCCCCTCATTCTCCACCTACCAGACTTGGGGTGGGGAGAGCTCGGGACCTCTGCCTTGCAGCAGGGTGGTGGGGTAGGAGCTTCTGCCCAGGGGGTCTCAGGGCTTCAGCCCCATGGGGTGCACCTGCTGGGGCTTCAGCAGGAGGGGCTGAAGCCCCAAGACCCGGCAGGTCCCTCCCGCAGTCCTGAAGCGCCAACTCCCGGCAGGTGCGCCCTGCTCTCGAACTTCTGAAGATTGTCGTATGTGGCTCAGAGGGTCAGTAAGTTTGGCCACCTCTGCTTTAGACTGTTGAGCTGGTTCTGAGTAAGACAATTAGTACCATTTTTAGATGTTTAGTTCTTTGCGGTGAAGAAACATTTTATTTAACATGGATACAGTAGAACCTCAGAGAATAAACTTTATTTATTGACTTTATTCTCTAGTTTCAAAGCACCTGCTATTAGTGGTAAGATCATTAGTATACACTGACACTCCCTGGCTTGGAAAATGACTAGGATTGCTGAAACAGGCCTTTGGTCTCATGTTTACTATATTGCCTTGCTCACTTCAAATCCACTCTGACATATCCACTGTTCATTTTATTTATAGTTTGGCTGTGCCCCTGATGAGGAAAACTTAGGAACGTGGATTTGTCTTCCATACAGCCAATATTTGCTGTACACTAGATGTCCATAGGTCTAAACCTACTGTATCATTCTTACTTGAATTCAACTGTCCAGTCTTGACAAGCTTCCAGTGTGCAACAATATCACTTTTTGGGGTGGTGTATACTGTATAAATTTTGAATGGACCATTGAATTGACTAGGCAAGTGATGATCTGAGACTTCTGCTTATGCTAATTTTGTTGTTTTTTGTTCCCACAACCTTCCATCCCCACCTATGTCTGTTTGTTTCATATTTGTGCCCTGTCACAAACCCAGATTTTTATGCTCCTGAGGGCAAAGAGTAACTCTGTTGCTTGCTTGTATAGTGCCTTGCACAAGGGGCATTTTGTTGAGTGGGGTCTCTGGGTGCTATATTAGAACAAACAATAATGGTCTGTAAACTTCTTAAATATTAATTCAAAATATCTCTTTAGATTCGGATGGTCAGATTCACATTACTTTAGACTCATAATGAAAGGGCAGTCTCCCTGCACTGATATACTTGTGAAAACTAAGCTGTAGAAGAAAGATGTTGTTCAGAAATTTCTACCATTAAAAATTTGTAAGGCAGTATTTTAAGACCTTTGACCATGAGGGGAAAACACTTGAGCATTTGCCAGATGTGTAAGAAGCTGAAGTTAAAAGATAAATTTGACTGACTCCGCTACAAGAGTATTTTTCCTTTATTCTCTAGCTGAATAAATTGTACAGTGAGAGCATTTTATGGACCAAGCTTAGGCAGATGTCAGATTGCTTAACAATTCTGTGGTATTTTGTACTTTACAGTCAGCTTGGCATTCTTTAAGGTAATGGCACATTGATATGATCTATTTGAAACTGACACTATATAGTATAGGCTAACATTGAACTATATACTATGGTCAGTTTTGGAGGGTTGATTGAGGGTGAAGAAGACAAAGTGATAGTACTGAATTCATGTATTATGGTATAGATTCCAATAGCCTGATCTAAGAGTTGGGTCACTTGAGAACTGCTAAGGAAACTCATCACAAAAGTTCATGATAGAGAAGGCCATCTGAGCTTTTTAGCTTGGAAGACAAATGTTCCTTGTTAATAAGGAGAGAAATACAAATAAAAGACAGGGTAACTTGCAAAGCAACACTTAACAAATTGACTACCACATATGATCTAAATTGTATGAAAGAATATTCCAAAAATGCAAAAATCTTGTTGGAGTTGAGGTATGGAGGAATGTGTCTGTTCAAATGCTAGTCTTGACCAAAATGGTAACTTCTGAATATGAAAATCTTAATATGAATTTATAATGTAACAGATTCCTAAATTCAGAGAAATTGACTGACAATTTTTGTAGTTGCTGTTCATGATTAAATGTTGTGAAGTAAGCAGGAATATTTCCCTTCTTTAGTCTTCAGTTTATACTTTAAGAGTTTGAGTAGTGTCATGAGTACAAGCTTCAAAAAGTGTGCTTTCAGGGTGTAGGCTAGGAATTAATATAGTCTCTCTGAAAGTGATAAATTACTGAATGCTCCACATGAAAGTAAAAAATTTGTGTGCTTATGAAAATGTATACCCTGCTGCACATGCATTTAAAATGGCCCAGTCCTGTACAGTCTTTACCACCAAAATCAATGGAGTTTTAGTTTTTAACCAGGGTCTTGAAATTTGGTGGTGGTTTTGTTTTTTAAAGACACTGATTTCCATGAAACAATTGTAGAGAATTTAACCCAAAGATCCTTTTTTCTAAAGCAGACTTTTGTGCCTGGAATAGATGATGCCAAAGCAGTAGGAACCTTAGTATTTTAAAATGCAACAGGTGAAAATCGTCTGAGCTCACTAGATCATTGGCTGTGTATGTGAATTTCAGGTTTACAGAAGAGGAAAATGGCTCAAGAAACTAACCATAGCCAAGTGCCTATGCTTTGTTCCACTGGATGCGGATTTTATGGAAACCCTCGTACAAATGGAATGTGTTCAATTTGCTATAAAGAACACCTTCAAAGGCAGAATAGTAGTAATGGTAGAATTAGCCCTCCTGGTAAGTAACACTAATAAGTATTAGATTAATATCTAACATGTTGATTACCATTTGAGCAAACCTTGTGTGCTACATTAGAGTGAGATTCTATTCCTGACCCTGCCTCATTCTTTTTGAAATGGGGGTTTGATTTATTTTTTTCAGCAGCCGATGATAACACAAAGAATGAGAGAGAGGGCAATCCACTGTACTGCTGCCAAAAAGTCTCTACTGTTTTACAGAATTTTTGAATCCGCTTTAAAATGAAATAAATATACTGTGGATAATCTTTTTATAAGTGTAATTGTAGTTTTATATTTTTGTGCCTTGCATTTATTTCTGGCAAGATATAATAAGCACTAGGTGTCCAATATCACTATAAAAATGCTAGAAATTCTCTTCAGAGAAGATTTATCAGGAATTACTGACTCTACTGAGAACAACCTGTCTGGGGCAGATGAAAAATATTTAGAACAAAATCTAAATATTAAATTCTGGAAATAATTGGTGCAATATTAAGATTGACACTTCAAACACAACTCAGGAAGCATTGTTTTTAGAAAGGTTGCCACAGCAGTCTTTATCCGCACCTGGATTAGGACAACTCAAAGCTTTAGGCACACTTCATGTGGGCTTCCTGCACTTTGGCCCTGCTCCCAGTCAGCGGCAGAGGTCCTTCGTCCCCTGACCACTTGGAATGGGTAGCAGTTACAACAAGGGGCCTCTCCTTCCTCACCCTCAATTTCCTAGAGGAGCTAGGAGACTCCTTCCCCTCTGAACCATTGGCAGTGTCCCTCTCATTCCAAGCAGTGGTGAAAGCAGCAGCAGGGTCCCACTAGCCCCATGATATGGTGGTCTTCCATGGTGTAGCTAAACCCTGGCCTGTTCTTGTGGTGAATGTGGGGCCAGACTGCTTTTTTGGTGACTAATGGCAGCTTCTCCTTCTGCTGGAAACTGCGTGCAGACTCTGGTAAACCTCACGGTATGGATTACATTCAGGTCACATTTTTAAGCTTTTTCACAACCACCAGGGCTAGAGACTCATTTAAATGGAAAGCTCTGGTTCTGATAGCCCATGACTCTAGGATCTGGGCCCTTAGGTGTGGGCCTGTTCTAAGAGTTTTTCAATGGAATATTTGTATGTTACTGCAATTTTACGTTACTGTATGTTCCCTCTTGTAGGAGTGTGTGTTGCTTGTTTCTGTGTGTGGCTTTTTGTGGGTTTTTTGTTTGTTTTACAAAACCCAGGAGATCCTATAGTACTCGGCCTTAGAGAAGGTGGTTCTTCCATTTCAAAATTATTTCTATTGGCCAGACAGTGAAAATACATCCTACCTTGTGTGGCAAGAATTGTACCTCTTTCAGTGGAGGTGTCATGATTCACTACACTAAGCAATCCTGTACGCAGTGCTTCTGGTAGTATGACTCAATGAGCTACTTGCCAGTTGGCTCAATAATAAGTTGGGTCAACACAGAGATTCCGTCCATAGTGTTCCCATGGCCTAAGTCTCTCTTTACAATTGAATAAACAAATGAAGAAATTTGTGTTCTAGTACAGGCAGTCTGTTACAGACTTTTTTGGATATAGACACAGTACAATGTCTTCAGAGATACTTGTATAGTTCTTTGGTTTTAAGCTATGTCATCTTATGTACTTTTAACTACTTGTCGACTGGAAGTAGACCATGTAGAAAGCATAACTTGTGCTACTAAATGTGTCATTTCATGTAGGCCCTAACATTCCATTCAGTTCAATGGCATGTTATTGCCTGATGCATTGCCAAAAGTGTAGTGGTGGATCCATAGTGAAATGGGTTAAGTAAAATGATAGCTGGATGAGATGTGTCTGGGCATACAGGGGCAGTTGGATACTGGTCCCAAATATTCTAAAATATCTTCTGTGGTATTGGTCTCTTACAAAAATGTGAAGTTGAAATACCAGTTATTCATAGAAGCTTTTGAAATTTAAAATAGTCATGCTTTCCTTTGTTTAATGCTGCTTTTTTTAAATATGTGCAGTGTGGGCTTTCGGTGGACAAGGGTGGGAAGTGGGCAAATGTGACCAGACATAATTAATGTAAGTAATTACAGTACAATATAAATCCATTAAAATGTAGGCTCTGATTCAGCAAGGAATTTCACCATATGTTAAAATAGCATGTTGAATTGCGACCAGATGCAGAAGAATCTTTGTTATGGATAAATTCTGTAACTCCAGAAGGCAGTGTGTAACCCATTTTACATTAGTGTCTTTCTTCCAGCAACTTCTGTCAGTAATATAACTGAGTCTTTACCAGTACAGCACACAGAAGGCAGTGTCCCGGAAACTCAGTCAACATTAGACTCTACATCTACCCAGTCTACGCAGCCAAGGTAAATTATCTTGTCTATGCTTATTAGTCAACATTTACCTACAAACTGATATAAACATGATTGTTTCAACTACGTCCTGAGGTTGAATAATTAGATATTAAAAATTGGGAATGAGAAATGAGCAATTTGATCTTGCATACTTAAAAATGAGATTTCTGTACCAATTACTATTCTACAAACAAGATCATCTTATAAATATATTTGAAAACAAAATTCTGATTTTTTTTTTTTTTTTTTTTTTTTAATTCAAAGTTTCAAATGCCAAAATCTCTGCAGTGACACCTCTCTGGTCATAGAGAAATCCTATCTGCACTAGAACAGTCTATGAAGCCTCATCACTCCACAACATGTTGATTTGGCTGTTGATTTTCTTAGAAATAGGAACTATTAATTATAAATACTTAAACTGGACAAGAAAGCTCTTCTAATTGCAATTCTCTTTACTGACACACAATGTTGCATATTGAACTGCTTGCTTCATTTCATCTCATCTAGAGCAGTGTTTCCCAAACTTGGGATGCGCTTGTGTAGGGAAAGCCCCTGGCGGGCCAGGCTGGTTTGTTTACCTGCCGTGTCCGCAGGTTCGGCCGATCGCAGCTCCCACTGGCCGCGGTTCGCCGCTCCAGGCCAATGGGAGCTGCGGGAAGCAGCGCCCAGTACGTCCCTCGGTCCGCGCCGCTTCCAGTGGGAGCTGCGATCGGCCGGACCCGCGGACGCGGCAGGTAAACAAACCGGCCCAGCCCACCAGGGACTTTCCCTACACAAGCGGCATCCCAAGTTTGGGAAACACTGATCTAGAGGATAGGTATTCAGAATAGGATATAGGAGACTTGAGTTCTATTCCTAGCTCTGCTACTCAACTGCTGTCTCCTTCACCTCTGTCTGAATTAGTAAAGGATATATGTGTTTTGTAAATCATTCCGAGATCTACAAATGAAAAGCAGTATGTAAGAGCTAAGTATTTATTTTGGTCGCTGCATTTCAGTGTTGAATGACATGAACCCAACAGCAGTTTAATTTTTTCAAGTACATTGGGATCTTTTGGCATGAAAGAAGCTAGACAAGCAGATTATATTAATATTTAAAGTAAATTGACTTGCAATTTCTAACTTCATCAACCAAGCTTCTCCTTTTTAAAAATGTCATAACATAGACTACAGTTAGGTAAGATTAGACTCCTTCGTTTATAGTTGTCTGAACACAACTAGTCCTAGTTTACAGCTTCTCAGTCAATATTTATGAAAGCTGTTAACTTGATACCCAAGTTTACAAGTATGAGTTATGAGCTGAATACGACCTGCAGTGCTAGCTGATCTTATGATCCTTTCACCCTTCTATTTCCAGCTTGGGTGGAAGGTTTGTACTTCACACTAATACTGCCTTTCTACCCAGTCAAACTGCAGAAAGTTCATGCCAGGTCTGGAAAAGTGTCAAAGTATTATAGGCCCAGGGGTAGAGGAAAACCTTCTGAAATGACGCAAGGCACCTTTACCCTTCCTCCCCCAGATCCTGGCTAGTATCCAGAGCCAGCCTCTCTTTCCTTCCGTCAGTTCTCTGATAATATCTGGCTTGGTTGGCAGATTAGGTAATGGGCCAATGGGGCCCATGCCCAGGGTCCCCAACCAAATGAGGGGTCCTGGAAAAATGGGCACCCTGGTGCCCCAACCCGCTCCACCTGCTCATCCAGTGCTCCACCTGCTCGCCCAGCACTCCTGCCAGGGTTGGAATGCGGTGGCTTGCCCCGCTCTGCCTGCTCGCCTGGTGCTCCTGCCAGGGTGCAGGGTTGTGGCATGAGGGCTCTTCACCTGCTCACCCGGCGCTCCTGCCGGGGAGTAGGGGAGGCACCCGCGCCCAACCTTGCTCCCTGGCGGGAGGGGCAAGCCCCTGTGCCCTGACCCCATTCCCTGGCAGGAGTGCCGTGAGGGGAGGGACTGCAGGCGAAAGGGGTGGGGAGGGGCCCCCAGCTTGCTCTGGCCCAGGGCCCCACAAAATTGTAATCCACCTCTGGGTAAGTGGATTCCTAAAAGGGAAGTGCCCTGCACCCTATCAGCACCTGGGAGTTTTGAGCTTTTCTAAGTAGTGCATCATCAGTGTGGCTGAAGGCTCAAGTCACAAAGTTGTACGGGCTTCTTTATTTAACAGGGGATGATGGAATGGAAAAGCAGAATACAAGATGTTCTGTGGAAGTCCTAAGTACACCTCTACCTCGATATAATGCTATCCTTGGGAGCCAAAAAATCTTACCGTGTTATAGGTGAAACTGTGTTATATCGAACTTGCTTTGATCCACCAGAGTGCGCAGCCCCGCCCCCCCAGAGCACTGCTTTACGGCATTGTATCCAAATTTGTGTTCTATCGGGTCGCGTTATATCGGGGTAGAGGTGTATTTGAGTAGATTCCCCTATCTTCCTGCATTCAGGCTACAGCCTAATGACCACTCACAGTGACAAGCTGCAATTTTCTTACTCACGTTAAGCACATCAGTATGTGAATCTGAGGTTTAGTAGCCACTACAGTTACTTCATCTAGTTGTCATTACTCTTAACTAGGCTTGTAAGTATTAGATTGTTATCTGTAAATTTTGATAAACATTGGTTTCACTATACACACACAATCTGACAAAATATTTCTTTCAGTAATAATCAAAATTTACAGATAGGCAAAGTAAGAAAAATCTGCTTGAGAATTTTTTAGGGTTTGGTTTAAACATATTTACTTTGTTTATTTTGACTTGATGTTGACAATTTATGCTTTAAAGGTTATAAAGCTTTAACTATTTGAATCTCAATTCCTAGTGTCATTAAATAATAATTGTCTAATCTCCCCCATAATTTCTTGCAACTATGAAAATTAAAATGGGTAAAAATAAACATCAGTATTATCAGTTAAAATGATAAGAAAATAAAAATTGATTGCCAAGCCTACTCCTTACTGAAGTGTGTTCTACAATGGAAGCTGAAAATATTTGGCTTCTCATCAGGTTTTTTTTGTTTTTGTTTTGTTTATACACTAACTAGTGCTGTAATTTGCCATTGAAGTCCTTAACTTCTAAATTAAAAGATTTGGCACACTGCGTTGTTGTCCTATCATAATATCTGAGCAATCTTTGTGAAAATAAAGCCTGTACCTGGCTCTTACGAATTCTCAACTGTTTTTTTCCTAGTCCTGTGTCAAACCAGTCACTTTTAACAGAATCTGTAGCATCATCCCAAGCAGAAATTACAGCGGTGGACAAAACAGTACCTGAAACAGAAGATTTGCAAGGTTAGTGTCTGAATTTGCATAATTAAAGCATGTATGAAACATATATGCTGTTTTTAAACCTTGACTAGTTTTATAATAAATTCTAATATACTGCATTCTGAGCAATGTAATGACAATGTTGCATAAAGCTGAAAGACAATAAAACATGGTATGCATGTGCTTTTAATGTGGAAATACTACCCGTATGGAAACTTCAAATAAGGTTGACAAAAATGTTCACATTTCAGTTGACTTTGAATTCTAACTATATAAAATGCGGTTAAAATCGGTGTGCGCCTTAGTGCTGGGTTTTTAACTGGGGTTGGGGAAATATGCATTTAGCTAACATTATGAATGGATTGATTATTTTTTACTAAAACATTATTAAAATCAGATTTTAACTATTGAGTGATGAAAAAACTTGGTGCTGTTAAAAATATATATAATGGACAATGGTCTGTTTTTATCTGCCCAAACTAGATTGTGAAATTTTTGACATAGTTTGGATATTAGCTGTAAATGCTCTAGCAGTAGCATACATTGTTGTGGAGCTGATACAGTGTGAATAATTCTAGTGGTCTTCAATCCATTTTGAAACTGGTAATACACTGTAATATTATCTTGTAGGTAAAAGGCTGACTAATAGTACATATAAACTAGATGGAACCATCAATATTCATCTTATCAAAGATTAAATTATGTACACCAAACCTGCTGTAATTTTGCAGCAAGGGTTAAAATTCAGGTGCTAGAAGGAAAATGGAAAATACATTAGAAAATAACTGGCTTTTTCTGGGTAGGTGACTTTACTAATACTGCCCTAAAATCTTTATGGTTGGCACAAAGTGCATTTTTTCCACGCGGTTTTCTGTTACTTACAGCAAGCTTGCACATTTAACATGATCATAAGTAAAGATATATAATAGTGTTAAGTTTTATGAGATGGGTAGGGGGAGCGGGGAGAGAATGGAATTACCAATTCTATGTCCCTAATTTTTTCTCAGAACCTTGCAATACTTAGGCATTATCATCATCATGTGGTCCTCAACTTTCTTTTCACTGCTTCCTGGCCAGCACACTTCAGATATGGTGCAGATATCAATCTTCAGGGTTTTTAGTGCTTGAGGAGGAGGATGGCTTTAGCTGTTTCAGACAATGTTCAAATGTTCTGGACTAATTTGACATTTGCCACCACCGGCATGGGCCGAGGGGCGTACTGGCCGCCGCTTCCCGCAGCTCCCATTGGCCTGGAGCAGCGAACCGCGGCCAGTGGGAGCCGCGATCGGCCGGACCTGCGGACGCGGCAGATAAACAAACCGGCCCGGCCCGCCAGGGGCTTTCCCTACACAAGCGGTGTCCCAAATTTGGGAAACACTGCTCTAACTTAATTTAATTATTTACTAAACATTCCTGAAGCTAAATTCTTTTACCACACCCACCTCTGATGTCTGAACCCCACTCTTCAGATATACTCTAAAATTTAAACTTTCATTTTGAATACTGTTCTCCCTCTTTGAGATAGGATGGGTCACTTGGTCTTTCTAACTGACTGCCACCTGTGCTAAATAGAAGAACATGGAAAATTGTTCTCATATGTGGTTTCATGCTTTTTTTAGTTTATGTAGTCACAGTTTAAAATAGAGCTATTTCTAAGGTAAATTCGCACATTAAAATCCATCAGTACATAAATGAACATGTGTAAATGCATATCTCCATATTCCCATTTTATAGACTGACTGCCATGGCTTATAATTGGTAAAATATCTTACTCCTATTCATATGGAATTATCCCCCAAGTGAAGACTCCTCAATTTCACCTATGAAGATAAAACCTTAATATGAGATCTAAGATGCCGTGGACTGTATATTAGGAAAAAATATATTTCCATGGTCTGGTCTCCCTGGCACACAGCTGGGTTTTCCCTTCTCCTTACTGGTTCTCAGGCCGGCAAATAACTTTCCAAGATTCTCCAGTCCCATGGCTCTTCTCCTTGCATCCAGTGCATGCTCTGCTCCCTACTCACTCTGCTTCGTTTCAGCTTGTAGCACAGTCAAGCCATTCCATCTCTGCAGCATCTACCATCTTGTTTTTACTTTCCACAGGTGAATGAAAAAGTGAGGGGTTCTTCCTCACCTGTTCTCTTCAGTGCTTACCTCTTCAGTGAGCTGCCCCTGCTCCATGAGGGTTTGCTGCAAGAGACCCAAGCCACAGGGATAACTTGCCAGAACTAGCAGAATCTCCACTCCTAGCTAATAACTGTCTGATTCTGAGATGAGTACAGAGACCACTTATCTTTTGGTAAGGGAGCTCAGGTGGTTCCAGACTGGCTTTTCACTCAGTTTTCTTTGCAGTAGTCCTGGCGTGAATTGAGCAATCTCATCTGACAGTGTAGGGTTGGGTTTGCCCATTTATTTCTCCTGAAGATTTGAGACCTACAATTCATTTCTTCCTTGGGGATGAATCCATAAGTGTCTTTCATCCTTTGTTCCTTCATTTTTAATAGGGCCAAGTCCTCAGATCTCTCTCATGACACTCTCCTACTAGCTCGTCTGAAGAGAGAGAATTTGTCCAGACTAGGAAGGACCTACCTGCTGAGCTTTCCTGCAGCGCCTCATCAATAGAACTGGGACTAACTGTCAAATGTCTCTGTGGCTATGAATTGAAGATTCTGAGGAAAAATTGGTGAGGGGAATGGGATAGGAAAAGCAGGAGGCCATGCTACTTAATTCATATAGGCAAAAGAACATGGGTGGCTTGTGCCAATCCACATGCCAAATCTGCCCTCACAAAGCAATTTGAGCTCTACAAACTTTACAACAGATTCTTCAAGTGGGTGCCCCCTGAATGGACTGGGCAGTTGGGCAGATGCACTGTTTTCTAAGACAGACTAGCTCTTAAACTCTAGTATCCTTCACAATATTGCAGATGGGAAAACACAAGGGTAGTCTAGAAAGACTCCTGACCTTGAGGCTGCTTATTTTACTTCTGCAGCAGATTCATATCTCCCATTCTGACATTGTCTGGTCTTGTGAGCTACAGTTCCTGCTTCCCTACATTTCCCCAGCAGTAAAATATTAATGATATGGATCAGATTGCTCTCCCTTTTCAGGGGGCTCTCTTTGTTGGGAACGTCCCAGATTTCACTTTGGCCTCATGTCATCTCAGGATTTTCAGAGTTTGTGGTAGCCTTCATATAACAAGGATTCTGTATCATTCCGTTGTTTATGAATGACCCAGTGCCCTAAAGGAAGTGCTTGGAGGCTAGTTTGGCATTCTGTTAGTTCTGGAATATGGAGCTGGTAATCAGCCAATAAGGTGTTTCTCCTCCTGTCTCCAAGGTGCCCATCTGGATGCACGGACAGACAACCCTGCCTCCTCCCCCAGAAGAGTGAAAAGTGTGTTGGTTGGTTGGTTTTTTCACTAGAGGGAAGGCTCACATAAATGAGAAACCCTGATACAGTAACTCCTCGCTTAACATTGTAGTTATGTTCTTGAAAAATGCGAGTTTAAGCGAAACAATGTTAAGCGAATCCAATTTCCCCATAAGAATTAATGTAAATAGGGGGGTTAGGTTCCAGGGACATTTTTTTTGCCAGACAAAAGACATTATATACATATACAGTATACATTTTAAACAATTTTAAACGAACAATTTAATACTGTACTCAGCAATAACGACTGCGAAGCTTGGTTGAGGTGCTGGAGTCAGAGGGTGAAAGAGGGTGGATCGTCCTGCTGCTCCTCTTGCTGTTCTTTCCAAAGTGCTGGGGGGTGCTCAACTCCCGGTTCTGCCCTAGGCCTGCCCCCAGTCCACCCCCTTTCCCCAAGGCCCCACCCCCACCACGTGACTTCCCGCCCCTGCTCCACCCCCTTTCCTCCCGAGTGCGCCATGTCCTCACTCCTCCCACCTCCCCTCAGCCTCCTGAATGCCACGAAACAGCTGATTGCTGTGCGTGGGAGGCGCGGGGAGGGAGGGGCAGGTTGCATGCCGCGTCCTCGTTCCTCCCCCCAAGCCTCCTGAATGCCGCAAAACAGCTGATTGCTGCAGGCGAGCGGTATGGAGAGGGAGGGGGAGTTGCTGATCTGCAGGGCTGCCGGCAGGCGGGAGGTGCTGGGGTACGGGGGTGGACGGGAGCTGATGGGGGGGGGGGGGGGGGAGGGGCTGCCAGCCCACCCTGGTTCCGAGCCCCCACGGTCAAACAACATTATAAGCAAACATTGCACAACTTTAAATGAATATGTTCTCTAATGGTTCAGTGACGTAACAATGAAATAACGTTAACCGGGAAGACGTTAAGTGAGGAGTTACTGTAATGGGAATTTTCCTGTGCCTGGTGCTTGAGGACCTCTGGACCTTGTGGTCTCATGCTTCATTTTACTGCCTGTTTCACTGTAAGGATCACCAGCATCTAGTAACTACAGATCTAAACCATGAGGACCCAGACATGGAATTCCCTGTCACAAGAAAATTCATAACTGCTCTCCAGTGGTGGCAGTCAGCCCTCTCTGTCTTTTGAAGGGAGTTTCTGTGCATAACCTTAACACTGTACTTTGCAAACACAAAGTTCAGTCTGTTCACTTCCAGGTTTTGCAGGTAACACTTAATTTTTTTGTTTAGACGCTTAGCAAATAAAATAATTTTTGCTTGGAGCTAGCTAGACTCTACACAAACATGTTTTTAAGCTACTGTAACAATTTTGTGTGAGATAAGATAATGTAAAAAAAAAAATTGAATGAAATTCACATTCATGCTAGTAGTGTGAGGATCTATTAGTATCTCTTGGGGAATCCAAGATAATATTACATTTAAAAAACTGTTTGATCTATAGTATCACAGTTCAATTTACCCATTTTACTTACCCCAGCTTTCTAAAATTCCTGCTTCTAAGAAGCAATTCTTGCTTTGTGCATCAGAAAGTTGTACCTGTTCACCTTAAATTAAGAAAGTTTCATGTTTTGGTAGCTGCTTCAGTAGCTACCATAAAAATAGCTTGTAATTTCTGGTCAAAGCAGTGTGGGGCATTAGTGCCAGACTGAAGCATTAGTTCTTTATTGCATAAAACACTGCATCAGCTGAGAATTCAAAATGAAAATATTCTGCACAATATAATCAACATAAACCAAATATAAACATACCTCATTCAAATAAATCATTTGACGTTTATGAGTATGTTCCATACTGGTAATTTAATAAAGGTTTAAAGTATGCACTAATGTTTTTTGTAGGAATCTAAATTGGTTACTATTAGATTTGTATAACAGAATAATATGTTCTGGCTGCAATAATAAGTAGGTTTGCACTTAAGGCAGTGTGTAGACATTGCATACCCAGCTAGCACAGGTATAAATAGCAGTGTAGACACTGAGGCACTGCTTAGGCGAGTAAAGAGATGCCAGAACCCTAGAATATATACCCTGGATGTCTCTCTACATGCCCAAGCTGTGCCTCCTATATCTACAC
>NW_020664418.1:36800028-36820265 GCF_002925995.2 Terrapene triunguis | reverse complement strand
CTTAGACTCTCCTAGAAGTTAAAAAAACAAACTAGCAAACAGACACATGAAGTATTATTTGCATTTGTGCAGATATCATGTAACATGTTCAGGCAGCCTAGGTAAAATTGCCAGGTTACAAATCCCTCAGATGGCTCTGACTTGATCTAGTCTGTGTGGCTTTGCCTTTATACACCCAAGTTTGTGTTATGCCTTGCAAAACAGATCAAGGAAGAGGTAGGAAACTTCAGCAAACCTGGCTTTCAAATAGTCAGTATGTTCTACAATTTGTTTACTCAAACTGGTTGTGGGTATTAAATACTGAGGCAAAGCTAAAGACCTTGGATAACTCTAAAAGCTATTAATTGTGAACATTCTCAAATCTTAAGAACATTATCCCTAATATGACAAGATAAAATGCATTAAGATAAAACCTAACTTTTTTTCCCCTCATGAGGTTTTTGCCCTAGAAATGTTCAGGTAAACCACTTTGCAAGTTATAGTGCTACAAACCATTCATTATCTTCATGTATGCTCCCTGCTAAATGCAGGGTAACACAGTGATACTTTTGTTCATGTGCAGCTAAACTCTCCAATATTCTTTGACTTCTTCTGACTATAATGTAAAGGTCACTTAAGGGCATACGCAGCATAGTAGGGCTACAGGCTGGTCTGCCTTTTTTTCTTGCTTAATGGCAATATCTGCATAACTTTTAGGATGGGAGTGGGTTTCAACAACTGGTAGGGTTGAGAGCTTTTTAATGAAACGTGCACTCAGCGTTATGGTAGTTACATTGGCCCAGAACAGCAAAAGATTGAGACCAAAAAACCAGGCTCTCAGGCCTCCTCTGTAGATGGCCGGGAAGTAGAAATAGCTTGATTTAAGTCACTGGGCATTGTGTACCATCATGAAACTTGACTGAGCTCAATGAAAATGAACTTGGCAAAATGTATGAAAGGTCTGTCTGTCTCATCTGACTACTGGAAGGTGCCCACTGTTGACGCATGTCTTGGTCTGTCCAGTCCATAGGTAAATAATCTTTTGAGCTGGACTATTATTTAAAATAAAAATGGACTAACTATAGGGAACACATTGCATGCAGTATTGAATATCTTAGATAAATGCTATGGTGCTCACAATATCTGCTGGTGTGACTGAAAGCACATGTAAGTCAATGGGAACATTTCCATAGACTTCAAAAGGCTTTGGATCAGAGCTGTGACAGAACTGCTCATATTTAGTTTGCATATATTGCCCGTAGTGCTTAAAAGAGCACTTATATTGCAAAAGGCAACATGGAGCAAAATTAAGGAAGCACCCTAGTGGCTCCACAGTTATGAATATTTTGTGTTTTCCATTTGGAGTTGTGCTAAAATCCCTTAAACCGAAAACCTGACCCTGATCATTCTAAAAACAGATCATTTCAATAAGGAGCACAAACTTGAAATTTCTAGGCCACTGTCAGACTCCTAGGAGGCTTGCTTCACCCAATATAAGATGACAACTGTCCTTTCAGGCTTTCTTGAACTCCTGTAGTTTAACAATAACAGTTACGGACTTCAAATTTCACACAACATTTTATGTTGCAGACACAGCATTACATCACCTGGGAAGACTTAAAGTATCCAAAGATAACACTACTCCATCCTGTGCTTTTTGTTTTCCTTTCTGCAGTGGAAACTGATGGAACAATTTTTGCAGTCTACTTCCATTTTACTTTCAGTTTGGCTCCATGTCTTCTGCACCCTTCCCCAGACAGTCCCTCCAGCAAAGCTCAGATTCCCAGCAGAGCTGCCCAGTGTATCTCCATAACTATACCCTCCAGCGAGCTTCCCCCTGTAGCTTCCTAAACATACATCATAGTGCATTGTGCCCTCCACCCCAAGTCTCCTCTGGACCTGCTACAGTTAGCCAGTGAGACTCTCAATCTGTTGAGCTAGCCAGTGGGTTCATTGGATTAGAGTTTCTCCTTAGCAAACTGTAGGAGAATCAGATGGTGAAGTTGCTTTTGTACTGGTGTACAACCTCTGTGTCTTAAGCATAGCCTCAGATAGATCTGCACATTGTGGGGACCCTTTACCTTGCAGATTTAGAATGTACAACGGGTCCTATAGAAATTAAAAGTGGAAAAGACCTTTTGGGTCATTGGAAGTGTTCTCTTCAATATATTGTACTTCTAGCCTCATGTTTTTGAATGTTAACTATCCAAACTGTTTGAGTTTCTGGGGGGGAGCGTTGGAGGCTCTTGATTTCTCTGTGTATTAATCAGGTAAAGACGTTATCTGGTTACTACATGACCCTTCTGGGCTTTGCAGTCTAAATACTTAGTACTGCACCAGGCATTTTCACTCCTTGCTCAGGTTGGTCCCCCGCCTTGTTGCATTAATATGGGATTCTCTTGTTGGACAGGCCCAATTAGGCATACAAAAACTCTCCTTTGCAACTTGCTCTAATACAGGCAGCAAGCACTGCTATGCCTCCAAAGCTCTGGTTTATGTAATTAAGATTAATAGTCATGACTCCTATGTAAGTCAAAGATCCTTTACTTTACAGTGGGGCTGTTTTACACAAACTCAGCACCACAGTTCAGCATATTCTTGCAAGAGTTGGATTCAGGAGGGTAGTCTAGAAGTGTTACTGTGCTACTGCAACTATAGTGCAAGGAGGAGTTACAGGCCAGTGGGGCTAAAGTTCAGACCACTAGAGGTTTAAAGGTGTCTGAAACACACATTATAAGGGGGCTGCTGACTTCCATGTATAATCTACCTACATGGAGCTTTGAAACCCAAGAATAGGGAGGCTGTAACAGGGAAGACGTGCTAGCAGACAGTTGCTATGCTGCTTTTCCATTAGTACTGTTTTTTTTGTTTGTTTGTTTTTTAAATAAGGGTTGTCTTTGCTTCCATTGTTTTCCCAAGCATTTTGCTACTTAGG
Source organism: Terrapene triunguis (assembly GCF_002925995.2). Taxonomy (NCBI): domain Eukaryota; kingdom Metazoa; phylum Chordata; order Testudines; family Emydidae; genus Terrapene; species Terrapene triunguis. The sequence continues at coordinate 36,817,351 of NW_020664418.1, read as the reverse complement.
AATCCACCCTCCCTCTAAGAAGACTGGATTACACTGGGGAGGGAAGTATAAGTGGCTTTAACACTACCTTTTCGATACCCCCCCCCGATACTGGGAGCCACTAGGGCAGGGGTGGGCAAACTTTTTTTGGCCTGAGGGCCACATCAGGCTTTGGAAATCGTATGGAGGGCCGGTTAGGGGAGGGGGTTGTGGCCCAGCCCCCACTTCCTATCTCCCGCCCCCACCCCGGGACTCCTGCCCCATCCAACCTCCCCGTTCCCTGATGGGGGGCCCCCCCCGGGACCCTTGCCCCATCCATACACACTCGCTCCCTGTCCCCTAACTGCCCCCAGAACCCCTGACTGCCCCCCGCCAGCCCATCCAACCCCCACTCCTTCCTGACTGCCTGCCCAGGACCGCTGCCCCCATTCAATCCCCCTGTTCCCCCCCGATCACCCCAACCCCTATCCACACCCCTGCCCCCTGACCACCACCCCGAACTCCCCTGCCCTCTATCCAACCCCCTCGCTCCCTGCCCCCTTACCGCGCTGCCTGGAGCACCGGTGGCTGGCGGTGCTACAGCCACGTCACCCGACTGGAGCTGGGCCACGCCACCGCCACCACACAGCACAGAGCACCGGGTCAGGCCAGGCTCTGCAGCTGTGCTGCCCCAGGAACTCACAGCTCCGCCACCCAGAGCATTGTGCCTGCAGCGGGGCGAGCTGAGGCTGCGGGGAAGGGGGAACAGTAGGGGAGGGACCGGAGGCTAGCCTCCCGGGCTAGGAGCTCCGGGGCCGGGCAGGGGGGTCCCATGGGCCGGATGTGGCCCGTTGGCCAGAGTTTGCCCACCTCTGTACTAGGGCCTCAGTAGCCTTAGTGCTGCTGTAACACAAGTAGAAGCTAGATCAGCTTTAGTGCTTAAGAAGTACAAAGTGGAATGAGGAGGGACAGAGGATCAGGATCAGTATCTTGCATGAAGGAAAACTTTGGCAATGCCATTTTAAATAACTGGTAAGTGGTAAACAAAATTGCCTCTTGCTTATTTCTCGCCTTCCCCTGCTTCACGCTCATCTGACCTTTCTTGTACTACTATTGCTGCAGCCAAAGAATATTTTAAGATGTCCCTTTAGCCCATCCACTGCTGATCAAGCAATATAAAATGTAGTGTTTGCAGCGATCATAAACTACCTGTCATAACTCCTGAAATGCAAGTAATTAAAACTAAATAGAAAGTGCAAACAAGTCACTTAAAATGAGCACAGATTATTAAGACATTTAAACGAAATGGATCTAAAATGTGCCATCCCAACCAACATCTGTGGACCTCACCTAGAGAATTTCAGTAGACCATATGGGAGAGGACTTGCTGATGGATATTTTAGATTTACTTGATACTACAAGGGGCTCAGAAACAGAGTACACTTACTTTATGATGCAAGCATAGAAAATAATGTAGATGATCCTGACTTCCTAGATGAAGGCTCCAGAGAGAGAGAGGAAAGATGTATGATACAGATTTTAAACTATGTACTATAGGTAAGTGAAAGTTTTACTTAAATACTATCCATTTGGTGACACACATATTAGGTCATATAAAATTCTTTGGTACAAATGTGTCATGATGGTAGTATTGCTTTATAATGGAATGAATGTCTTCATGGATATGTTTAATTTATATATTTATGCTCACTAGGTTAACCTTTCAACCAAATTGATGTATTTATTTGCATTAGGTCTTTGCTGTAACAAACCTTTATTTTGCTATTTAGTATTTTGTGGCTCGCTAATTTTCCTTAAACAGTAACTGTAAGATATTAACTCACTAAAATGAGGTTTTCCTCTCTTGCACACACCTTGCCGCCATTGTACATGCTGTTGCACGTCCTGCTTTGTCCTAAGTCTCTTTGAGTAAATCAGTGGAGTTGGTTACTTTAGAATTTCATCCTGTTAGTTCTGAAAGACTTAGATTCTCCTGTTTTGCATCCAAACTTACTTTCCTGCCTCTTGTAACCTTTTATTTTACTAGTTTTCAAAATGTCAGATTGCCAGTCTACAAAGTAGACTTCTAGTTAACAAACACTTGAAGACAGTTATAGTTGGACCATTGATAATTTCAAAGTTGTATATACACACTAAGCACACCCCAAACGTTCAGATAATATCGACAGTAAAAAAAGCATGAACCGTCAAGTAAAGGTGAGTCTTTAGGAGTAGTAGTGAGGTTGGTAGAGAGCTGTTAAGTGATACTTCACCGTATCTCTGACAGATTCTGCCTGGTAAGCATGCAGCTGTGTGTATATTGTCAGAAAAAGTAGCCAAGGTTCAGACAAACTTTTAAGACTACTGCTGTATCCCTTCCTTAGGAATTTATGTGATTAGCCTGGTTTCCGCTGGCATTCACCCAGTTGCAGCCTCCTTTCATTCTTTCTCTGTCCCTTCCCTTGCACACCCTATTTCTTCTGCTCACTTTCCTACACCCTAGGCAGTGCAAGCTTGTCCTATTGTGACCTAGCAGATAGCTGGTAGGTAGTGTTTGGCTTACGGACCCATTTAAAACAAGTTTAATTTCCCTTGCTGTCAGTTTGTTTAAGTTTTGGATACACCAAGGTGTAGAGAAGAGGGCAGCAACTGAACAAAATACCACTCATGTTTTTCTTGGGTCAGGCAACTTGTTCAGTTGTATGTTCTCTAATCGGATTCTCCCATACGCAGCCCATGTCTCACTTTCAGATGCGAGAGAAGATTAGAATTGCCTGGAAACATTACAGCTCCACCTTCCCAAAAGGATGTAGTTTTCAGTTTGGGTAATTTCTTCTCCCTCAGATTTCATAATTAAATTATTTTCTCCATTGGCAACGGATGTCTTCACTTTAGCCTCCAGTGGCTGGAAAGAGAAGCTGCATCTCAGTAGCATAAATCTGACCTACCGAAAGTTGTCTGATCCAGTATTGTTATCCTCAGCAAGATAGCATTGTAAGGCAGCATTGCGTAGGGTTGCCATACGTCCAGATTTTCCTGGACATGTCCGGCTTTTTGGTGCTCAAATCCCCGTCCAGGGGGAATTGCCAAAAAGCCGAACATGTCCGGGAAAATGCTGGCATCCCTGCCCCAGTCCCCTGCTTACCTGAGCGGCTCCGGCAGGCTGCGAGCTGCAGGCGGATTCCCCGCTGCGGCGGCGGCTGCTGCTGCTCTCCCCCAGACACCTCCTCAGCTCTGTGCAGCTGAAGAGCACAGCTGCCCCAGCGCTACCGGCTTCACGGTTTGCCGGGCAGCCCCCAGACCTCCAGACCCTGTGCCCCGGGCCGGGCGCTTCCCCTCCCGGGCTCTGGCTGCTCTGGGGAAGAGCCCGGCCCGGGGCGCAGGGTCTGGGGGCTGCCCGGCAAACCGTGAAGCCGGTAGCGCTCGGGCAGCCCTTTTCGCGTGGCTGGGAGGGAGGAGGAGGGGGAATGTGGGGTGCTCAGGGGAGGGGGCGGAGTGGGGCCATGGCCCCATGGAGTGTCCTCCTTTTTTTAAAAATCTTTAATATGGTAACCCTAGCATTGCGGAAGGGAGAAGTGCTTTGTTGAACTCTGGTAAATTATCTGTGCTTCTCACTTGACTTGAATCAGCTTTGAATACTGCTAATTGTAACAATTTTATGGAACTGTTAAACCTTACACTTGCATCTTGCCAAACCTGGTAACTTCAGGCCCATTTTTTAAATCTTGTTTTTTGAGATTTAAAAGGAACAGTGTGTGTATATTTAAACCTTGGTCTTTCTTTATCTTACTAGTCCTTATGTTTGTATGTTATAAATTGTATATAAAACATTCAGCACTGTCAACTGACTTCTCTCTTGGATGAGTCAGATTGGATAATTAAATTTAGAAAGAGGGAGCTCAAGTGCACTTGTTGTGTGATGCAGAAATATTGCTAAAGCAGAGTTCCACCCACGATTAGATTGTAGATTATGGAAGGAAAAATTGATTACAACAAGGTTACAAGTCCCAGAGCTTGAATTTACAAAATAGGCTTCAAATTTCTCTTGTGGCTCAAACAAATCTCTTGCAATTTTTTCCACTCTTTTTTCAGTGTTTTATCTCTTTTATATTAGCTTTAGTGTCAGAGAGTGCAGAGTCTACATCTGAAGAACAAGACAAGTCACTTGACAAACCAAAACAGAAAAAGAATCGCTGTTTCATGTGCCGGAAGAAGGTGGGACTTACTGGTAAGAAATATTTCATTTTCTTTCTTAATCCAAGACTAAGTTATGCAATTAATATCAAAGGACCAAATTCTGCCTTCAGATTCATGTGTGGGTTAGTCTGTTGACTTCGATGTATTTGAAGTAAAACTTGGCCCTACGGTGTTTTCAACCAGTAGCTCTTATTAAAGAGGACTTTTCATATGTCCTTGTGTTTAACTGTTTCATTTATTAAGCAAAATGATCTTCATTACAAATGCTTCTGTTTGGGAGCTCTTATATAATGGCCTGAGGAGTTAAGGTAAATGTAATAGTCTGCTCATTAATCAGCCCTCATAATGAAGTGGTATGATTCAGTTTTAAGTATTTGAAAATCACTTGAGTCGTTCCACTGCGTGGTGACTGAAAAAATGTCTGCAGCAAGTCTTGAGGGAATGTATTTTTGTAGTGCTGTATAGTGATGCATAGTTGAAGTGAGGGCTCTTTATAATAATCATTACAACAAAGATTTATAACTTTGGTGCTTTATATGACAGCAATTTTGGCAGCAGAAACTGGCTCTGACTGACGCTGGTGATTGAGATTAGTTGGTACCAAATGTGAATGTAGTATTTAGGATATTAAAAAAGCCAAACCTGTAGAATTAAATTGTCTTTAGTGTCTGTCTTAATAGGTCAATATTTCTGTTTACAGGGTTTGAATGCCGGTGTGGAAACGTTTACTGTGGTGTGCACCGTTATTCAGATGTACACAGTTGTTCTTACAATTACAAAGCTGATGCTGCTGAGAAAATCAGGAAAGAAAATCCTGTAGTTGTTGGGGAAAAGATTCAGAAGATCTGAACTGCTACTTCTGCTGGAATATAAAATCCCCTGACCATCTGCAGATTAAATTGACTTGAGCTTTTTCCTTAGTCATCAGGAATGTAGAGCAGTGTATCTTGCCTAGACCTTTTAATCATGCATGTCATCAGAAGAATAGATTTTTTTTGTTTTTGTTTTGAAAATGACTCTGAACATTTATTTTCATTGCAGTTTTCTGTGGCTGAAGACTTAAGTAAACTTTACAAGTATTATCCTTTAAGATCATTTTAATTTTAGTTGAGTGCAGAGGGCTTTTATAACAAACATGGAGAAAACATGGGAGGGCTGTGCTTTTCCAGTACAAAACATGCATGCATTAACTTTGCAGTTTATTTTCTTGTTGTATATAGCTTTTCTCTGCAGCACGATTTCTTTTTTGGTAATGCCTCATGGCACAACTAGTTATCAGTAACTGAATGTATTTTAATCATTATGGCTGCTTCTGGTTTTCATTAACAAGAAAGGTTAAACATGTTAGCATATTAGCTTGTTTGCACCCACTACCTATTTATGTATGAATCATTTGTAATGAGAGAGTGTGTGCTGAGATTATAAGTTTGTGTGGTTTTTTTTAAAAAAAAAATAGATTTTGTTTTCGTGTGTGTGTGGGGGCGGGGTAGGCTAGTATGCACTTCATTGCTGACTGAAGGTTTCACTGGGATTACATTCATCAGTCTGTATGTACACAAATATGAAGAATGATCTGAAGTAACTGTGCTGTATTTATGTTTATCCACGTCTTAACTTTGATTAAATAAAATTTTAAAAAAATGGGGGTATTTTGTGTTGATCACTGGTATCTGTCACACTGATTGCTTTTCAGCCCTTTATTTTGATTTGGACCTCTTGTCTCTGGTTTCTTCAAGTACAGTGCATTCAGATATCTTTGTAGATCTGAATAGCAATTAAGTCAACTTTTATCTGAATTTATTTTACCTACTGTTACAAGTAACACCTACCTATTGAAAGACTGGAGGGAATAAAGTCATTGTCGTCATTCTTAACTTGTGCGTTTGAAAACACTTTGTATATAGTCAGTGCTTTTTTTTTTCTCCCCACTTGTCTTTTGTACAGCAGCAAGACATAAAAATGCACTTTAAAATAGGCAAATGTGATCATAAAAGTGACAGGGAACTCTGGGGCAAGTGAGGCACATGAAATTGTTTTTCGTCTACCCTCTTGAAATTGACTGGATAAGAGGTTCCAACATTGCAGTTGGTGGGAGCCATTTCTGGCTTGGAGAACCAGGCAGTCGCAGGATGATGGCTCCTCCTGATTTCAGTCTGCTAAATTGCATTCAAAGTAGTGAAACATATATTGTCATTTTTCCCTGTAAACAATTGCTCTAGCTGTTGTTAATTTGTGATGATTTAACCTAAGTTAGGGGATTTGGTCTGTGCAGTTCTGATTGGGAGAGCTGGCCCTTGAGACAACTTCTCCATTAAGATGTGATCTACACTATACAAAGGTTAGAAAACCCTTAGGCAGTGTTTCAAATTTAGTGTCCATTTTACAGACCTGGTGGCTTGTGAATCAACTTCTCTCACTCAGGGTATGTCTCCACTAGCAATTTCTTCTAGTCACTCTGCCGACAGATGTTCACACCCACCTAATCACCAATGTCCATTTCAAGGCTATGTGCTATAACTATAAGAAAGTGTGTGACGTTTTTGTAACTGCACATGTAAGCTCACCCTGCATTGGATTCTTTACAAAACTTACAAATACGCAGAAGTAGGACTCAAATTCCGCTCTGGATCTGATCCTCAGTTTACATTTTTCTTGGTGACTCTTACTTCCGATTAAACAGCTTTCAAATATTGTGGAACAAGTGAGATTTTGTGTGCAGTTGCTCAGCCATTCAGGATTTTGACTTTATTTTAAAATGTTAATTTTCTTTAATCAATGCTGAATGCATCCTTTAAAATTCTGAACCCTGCAGGAAAAGTGATTACTGACAATTACCAGATAAGTACCATACATTTGAGGTAATCTACAATGTCAGATGATGGAGAAAACCATTTTGTCCCTGCAGGAACATATCACGGAGGTTTTAACTTTGAAAATCAGATATGGACTTTGAACCATGCACTCCTAAGCACTCTTTGGCTGTGGAACATAGGGAGAGGGCATGAATCAAGGTCTTGCAAATCAAGATATTTCAGTGGTCCCCCAGTCTTTTTGGGTTAAAGAAGATCCTCATTTATGATGTTTGTGAACAGTGCATCCAAGTGTCATGCAATGGCATAGCATGGTAATCACATCTCCCTTGAGTCTTGTATCTTTCCTTGTCTTTTATGTTTTCCACAGGTTTTGCTTACCATTTTTACCCTCCCCCACTACCCTTTCACCCAGTTCCCTTCTTCTTTTCTGGATCTTCCTTCTCAAGTTTTTGACCCCTCTCCCTTATCTTCTTCCTCCCCCCACTGTCAATCCCTCCCTTCATTCCTCTTTTTATTTCTTTCCCCACAGCTTCCATTCTCTTCCTTCATCTCTACTGTATATTTAACACAGCGACCCATTGGTGTGTTTGTGCTGCTGCAGGACTGACCAGAGAACAGGCACAACATGCATAAAGAGAAGCTGGTTGGCTTAAAAGGAACTGCTGCTTCTCTGCTCCATGGAGGAGGGAGTAGGAGTAAGGCTGACATCCCTGAGTGATGAGGAGGGAAACAAGTGCAGGGAAAGCAGCTGCCTTTGGAGTTCCCATGCTCCCTTTGCTACCTGGTTCTGCACTTATGACATGCAGCAGGAAGGATTGTGCCCCCTACCTCACATATTGGGAACCACCACCCTCAAGCAGGAGGAAACTAGAACTTAAAATGCTATCCAAAATCAGATGGGGGTATTGACCAAGATTTAGAGTCAACCTTATCCAATTCCTCCTCTGTGCAAATCTGTTTTGAACCAATGAAATAAGTATGCAGCCTGACTGTTGAGGGCATGCTGTCATTGTCTTCCAAGCTTGTATAAAATTCCTCTAGGAGTTAAGTGTATTGTATACAATGAATAGACTTTGGACAACATCCTTCACAATTTATTATTAATGCACTAAAATAGAAATAGCACACGACACTGGAGCTTGATTTGACTCTTGCTGCGCTTAATGACAGCACTATGACGTTGATGCTTCCCATCCTAGTAGATGGTCTGCCTGATGCTAGCGGATGAGCATTTACTTCCCTTTATACCAGTGCATCTGTTGCATCATTAAATGTGATGCTATAAGAAATCCTAATTCTGGAGAGGTATTAAGTGTGTTTCAATGAAACACATTCTCAAAACGTAATGCTTTAACTATAACTTTTGTTTTGGCGTAGATAAAATCAAATCAGCTGTGGAAATGTTTAGCAATATATGCTGGCTACCATAATAATGTAGGTATTCAAATGTCACAGTATACTGTGATACTACTGCAGTTAAATATAGTATATAACTGCTTGAAAGCTAATTTTTCCATGCCACGAACATTCCTAAAATTACATGGGCAAAGGCCTCAGCTGATGTAAACTAGCATAGCACCATTGAAGTCAATGAAGCTATGCCAATTTAAAGTAGTTGAGGGTCTGGTTTTACGATTGCTACATTAAAGAGCAGAGCAAATCAGAATAAATCCAAGCAAATCTTTGTTCCTTTAACTAGTCTCATCCCCCACCAAAATCAATTTAGGATAATCAGCTTTGTGGTTTGGTAACCAGGAGACTATAAAAATCTTCGTTCAAAAGGAATCTTCTCCCCCATCCGTTCTTTTTACTTCTTTTAAAAAGTCTTGCTTTTACATTCAGCCTTGTGTCCACATGTAGAACAGTGGTGTTGGGTTTTTAATTTTTGGTCTAGGTTTTTCCCAAAAGGACCTAGGAGGGTTGGGAAGGATATGGGACAGAGTGAGGTTGTGTTTTCTGTCCTTTGCCACTGTTTGCAGATATTCACACCTCAGCAGCTGGAGCTTTATAGAAGGAATCCGCTAAATGGGGTTCTTTTGGAACTTCCAAACTGCACAAATTCTAAATGAAAACTGTCCGCTCTCCCCATGGTATCTGAGCTGACAGCTGAGCTGCCCCTTTTGTGTCTAGGTTCTTGTAGGGTCATTTGATACTATCACTTTTATAGCCAAGTGCCCCCAGCTTGGGAAATAAATGTATGTCTCCTGGCCCAGCAGGCACATATCTATAGATTCTCCCAGTAATCAAGGGTTCAGGAAAGGGGAACAGTCTTCCCCTCAGTAACCGTACAATATACTCCTCTCACAGAGGCTCTAGCCAGAAACAGTTAATGGTGCAGAGGCCCCTGCTGCTGAGTCATGCAGAACTCTGGTATTAATTAACCATCTAGCTTACAAGCAGGAGCAGGGCTGAAGGGAGTGGGCTGGAGAGCAGCTTCTGGTTGGTTTGAGGCTGAAGAAGAGGGTGGGCCCAACAGATCCACGTTGTCTAATGCAACATGTGGAGGCTCTCTTGGCGTGGTTGTAGCCGAGCTGGGAGTGTGTTTGCACCACAGCTTGCTCTGAGCTCAAAATGTCTTTCATCCAGATAGAAGAGAACTCAAATTTCCCTCTTCAGAACCTTCCCTATGGGGTTTTCTCTACTGAGGAGAAGGTGAGTTATCTGCTGCTTTGTCTTTGTGTTGCAAAGATTGCTGCTGCTGTGGGTGAATCTTTGCTCTGAAGTTCAGAGGCTATGAATGAGGAGGAGGTTTTTTGGTTGTTTTGTTTTCCCAAGTGCTGTGTGATGATCCCCAGATGCCAGGGACAGGAAAGGTGTGCCAGGCTGGGAATCTTAGGGGTTAGCTGATTGCACTAGGAAGCTTCCGTGTATATACTGTCTCTTCTTAATTTGATGATGACCTGAGGGCTATTTCTTTAAAGAACGGTAATATTTTCTATAAGTACTTTATATGTATGTAATATGGACTTAATATATTTTCTGCTTTTGAGTATAAAAGTCTATATTTCCTCATGCCTCTCTATATGCTATAATGTTTTCACTTTTCTTTACCAGCACCATTTTTATTATCTCCTTTATGGCTGAATTTAACCCCTCCTTCCTCTTCCCTCTTAAAGCCCCATTTTAACTCTTATCCTATATACTACTAATCTTAGTTGTATTGTGGAATATTCATTGTAAGCAATATGAATTGATGTATCTGAAAGCTAAATTTGATAAAAGAAATAATCTGTGTAAAATATAATTAGGCTTTGACAGTAGATATTGAGATACAGTTAGTTTTATAACCATTAAAACACAAATTGTCAATATCAGATGTCAATATACACAGTCAATATCCTTAAATAAAATTTTAATAAGCTCTCAAGCAGCATTTTTCTTACTTTGCATGTCAGTAAATTTCGACTATTATTGATTAAATATTTTGTCACTTCCTGTATATACAGTGGAATTGATGTTTACCGACATTTACCGATTAAAAATCTAATCCTTCCAAGCTAAATATCTTTTCAAGTGAGGTTTGTTTTAAACTGATAGTGGTCTACAGGGCCACAATTATAATCCTATAAATTAAGGGCCTACCCTTCCGTTTTTCCCTAATTAGGATTGGGAGTCAGGAGATTTGGGTTCTGTTCCTAACCCTGCAATTGACTAGCTGAGTGACTTTGGGCAAGTCAAGTCTCTTCTGTATCTTCTATATTAGTGGTTTTCAACCTGGGGTCCATGAACTCCTGGGAGTTCAGACTATGTCTAAAATTTCCAAAGGGGTCCACGCATCCATTTGAAATTTTGTAGTGGTCTGCAAATGACTCAAGGCTGAAAACTATTATTCTATATATTTAATGTTCCATTCAATGCATATGTGTAGGGACCACACTGTGGGACTTATATTTTCTGAGACACGGTCAGTGAGGTCCTATCTTTTATTGAACCACCTTCTGTTGATGAAAGAGAAGTTTTCACGCTTACACTGAGCTTTTCTTCAGGTCTGAAGAAGTTGACCTGAAGAAGCTATGACCTCACCCATCTTGTCTCTCTCATATCCTGGGTCCAACACAGCTACAACAACACTTATATTTTCTGGCCATACAAGAGAAACATGACTAGGGTTTTGAAAGAAGCCTAATTGGGTTAATCTATGGGAACTGGGTCCCTAACTCCCTAACGGCTGGTCTACACTAGAGGGGGAGGGGGATCGATCTAAGATACGTCTACTTCAGCTACACTATTCTCATAGCTGAAGTTGCATATCTTAGATCGACTTAGAATCACTTACTTCACGTCCTTGCGGCGCGGGATCAACGGCCGCCGCTCCCCCGTCGACTTTGCTTCCGCCTGTCGCCGAGCTGGAGTTCAGCAGTCGACGGGAGAGCAATCCGGGATCGATTTATCGCGTCTACACTACATGCGATAAATCGATCCCTGATAGATCGATCGCTACCCGCCAATCCGGTGGGTAGTGTAGACGTACCCCTAGACTCCTTTTGAAAATCACACCACGTACCTCCAATTTACTGTTCAATGCTGCTGTTTGCAATAGATTACATTCACATGTGCACATTTAGCAATGAAACACCCGCCCCACACAAACACACATCGTAAAAGAGAGAGCTGGCAAGCAGATACCTCTGGAAACAGAGAAGCTGGAGGATTATCAATGGTTAATGGACATTGCAGAGTCATCATAATGGTTCTCAGTTAGGCAAAAACAATGCTAGAGACTATCAGTAGTAGTTTAAAAATGAATTCCAGCATAGAAGAGCCTTGGCTCTAATTATCTGGTGTTTTGCAAAGATAAATGCTGGATGATGAAACCAAGGGCATGTCTACACTGCAATAAAACACTTGTAGCTGGCCCTTGTTAGCTGATTTGGGCTCAAGCTGAGTTTGGGCTCTGGGACTTCATGAGTGGGAAAGGTCCCAGAGCCCAGGCTTCAGCCCGACCCAGCTAACATGAGCCAGCTTAACCCTACGTTGCAAATTTATAGCCCCACAGCCCGAGCCAGCTAACATGGGCTAGCCATGGGTGTTTTACTGCAGTGCTGATATGCCCTTAATCTGTTTCCAGATGCGTGTTTGTGTGTTACTGCGTAGTGCACTTTTTCCTTCCCTAGTAACTAATCTTTATTGTGCAAATGTCTCAGATTTTTTTAAAAAGATGATTAAGATGATTTTATACCTTTTGGAAATTAATGTCCTATCACAATATTATAATAATCGCTCAGTTAAAATAACTGATTGTATTTAGGGCTACAGGTTACAAATTAACTTGTCCAGCCCTGAGATTTTTCTGGCAGGAATGCTTGCTGAATAAACATTTAGGATTATTTTCGTGCAAATCAGATTTGGGGTCTTGTTCAAAGAAAGGCTAAAAGCAGTTGTGTTTTAATCCGTACTGGTTTTATTCTGTTTTCATTGAGACAAAATTGAATATCTGTACTTTTGTTTGGGATGAAACTGGTCACTGTGGCTATATTTCATTTAAATTCACTACCAGTTGGAACTTGTGTTTGTAATGCCAAAGCGTCTTTATGATTTCAGCACAGCTGTGGTAGGGAGGATGTGGTCTGTGCCACTGCAAAGGTAGCAGGGCAAGTTCTGAACAGAGTTTGTGTAGGTCCTATAAAAACTGTCACAGATGAGCAGGTTTTTTGCTTTTGTTTGTTTTTATTTTCATTTCTTTACACATGGAGGGAACCTTCCACACCAGCCTTTCCTCTTTCCCATGTGGAAGGATAGATCAGTGATAAGAGTACTAGCCTGGGACTTGGTTAACTCAGATTCAGTCCCCTGCTCTGCCACAAGCTTCCTTTGTGACCTTGGGCAATCACTTAGCTTCTCTCTGCCTCATCTGTAAAATGGGGATAATAGCACTTCTCTACCTCATGGGGGTGAGGGGATAAACCCACAAAGATTGTGAGGCCCTCTGATACTATGGGGATTGGGGGGCAGGGGGGCATATGAGTACCATGGATAGATAGGCAGGGGGGAAGGGCAATATCCTCCCCTTACCTCACCCCTGGAAGGTTGGGGTGGAAGGATGTCCTTCCACCCTCAAAATCTGTGAGGGATTTGCCAAAAAAATAGTGCAGCTTCCCCTGCCTTCCTCCTAGATTTTAAAATCAGCAGCTTTTGTCCATTAATTATAACTATGGTAAGGTAGGCACCGATGTAGCTCCTCAACTCCTGCCCCACTTAAACTCCTTGTGCTTCATTGTTTTGTCCCCAGAACCCTCATAATAGCATTATTGGCCACAGGTATAAACATTTTTTTTCCCATTGTAGCCTAGGCACAGAATTGGGGTGGCAATTGGAGACCAGGTATTGGATCTGAGTGCTATTAAACATCTGTTCAGTGGACCAGCCCTTTCCAAGCATCAGGATGTCTTTGACCAGGTATTTATCATACAGTTTGACAATGTCCATCACCACCATGTTTTAAATGGAATGTCATATGAAATTTTAGTGACCCAGGCTCAGATCAAGAGCATTGTGGTAGCTTACATGGAGTGCCTGAGTTGCTGGTTTGCCTCTCTCTTTTAAAAAAAAAAAAAAAAAAAGGGGGGGGGGGGAAGAGGGATTGGGACTGATTCACCATTGTGGTGATGGTGGTTTCTGTCAGTGTAACTGCTGAATGGAATTACTGGCTTAAAACTGGAGTGTAACAGTGCTGGGTTGGCACTGTGTGCACATTGCTGCCCAGATGATTCTGCAGCAATCCACAGAAGCAGAGTGTAAGATGGTCTAACTATGGCCCCAGTTCAGCAAAGCCCAGGCAGGCCTCTCCTTCCTGTGCAGAAGTGGCAGGTGTAGGGGGAGTGCGCACTTTGCTGAATTGGAACCTACATTGCTTAGGAATGGAGCCACTCACAAAGAGCACCCGCAATTAAAATTTAGAAAGTAGTAAAATAAATGAGCTCTCCTAAAGGTTTCTTTCATCTGATTAAGAAGTGCACTATGGAGTGAAATCCACCTAGTTCAGAGGGCCAGTACCAAGGTTTATACACCACTCCAGTTCCACTTAAACCCCTACATTTCTGGCATCTTCATGAGAAGGAATCTCCAAAAGGAAACAACTTGGATTAAGTGGGATTTAAGTGGTACATAGACCTTGCGGGCTCTCTGCATGGGCGTAAATATAATTTATATTTCGGATCACAACTAGTCTTGTCATTGCAAGCTTCCATGGTATTTGAAGATGTAGGTGGATGATGATTTTAATTATTATTATTATTATTATTATTAGATTTATTTATGTATTTGGTTTGCAAGAGCACCTAGGTGCCTCTCTCACAGACCAGGACCCTATAGTGATAAGTGCTGTAGAAAATCATAGTCCCTTCCCCAAAGAGATTGCAATCTAAGTATGAGACAACAGATGTATACTGGCTGACAAGTGGGGGAGCCCAAAGAAACAATGAGACCATAGTAATGATCATGATAGGCAGGGTCTCTGCGCACGCAGCTGCCTGTTACTTCAGGATTAGTACACCTCTACCTCAATATAATGCTGTCCTCGGGAGCCAAAAAATCTTACCATGTTATAGGTGAAACCGTGTTATATCGAACTTGCTTTGATCCACCGGAGTGCGCAGCCCCGCCACCTGGGAGCGCTGCTTTACCGCATTATGTCCGAATTCGTGTTATATCGGGTGGCGTTATATAGGGGTAGCGGTGTAATTTAATCTCAGTACTGGTAACATAGGAGATACCCCACATGTACAGCAAATGGAGCTGAGAAAACAAATGTTCTCTCACACATCTCTACCTTTATACTGTGTTTTAGCCAGCCCTTAATGACTTCATGGGGTTGGGCCATGAAGCTTGGAAGGAAGCTAGAATGTTTCTCCAAAAGCTACTGTCAGCCAGTGAGCCGACACTGAGAGACAACTCTGAGCTACGGAAAAGGTGAGGCATTCGGGAGCTGGAAGTGACTCAAGATTAACACTCGTGATTCCTCATCACATGTACAAAGCACTTTTGGCTCTTCAGCCTTCTCAGGGTCCTGGAGGAGATATTCCCGGAGAGTTGGAGGAGAGGAGCAGAGTGGTTGCTATTATTGTTGAGGCTTGGGAGCTATTGCACACTACTGTTAGAAGCTGCTTGAGTGTAAACAGAAGCAATCAGTACATCACCTAAAGAGGTGTTCTAGCCTCGCTGGCAGAGCGTCCAGTTCCCTGGAGAAGAGTAGTTGAATGTCACTGCAGTTCCAGTCTTCTCTCCCTCCCTTGATGCTTCATTTAACAGTGGCCTTGTGTAAATATTTAACATAGCTCTGGAGAGATGGATCTGTTGTTGTGTAGCTCTCAAGGCCTTTTGTAAACTTAGAAGGCACAATACAGTATCAACCTGAGGTAAACTTTCACGCGGGTTCCTTGCTGCAATGAAATCGGAGCTGGCTGCATATATAGATATCAGTATAGTCCCATGCTGGGCCGGCGTTAGGGAAAATGGTGCCCTGGGCAAACGCCGCTCCCTGTACAGTGACCCCTTCCCCCACAGCTGGGGAGTGATGGGAGGAGGGCATGCAGAGCTTCATGCAGCTGGGGGAGGTTCCCAGAGGTGGGTCTGACTCAGCCCTGGGAATGGCCAGTGCAGGGGAGGAGGAAGTCCTGTCCCTCTCCACCCCGCTAGGACTAGCAAGTGGAGCCTGGTGCACCATAGAGCTCCCAGCCAGGGTGCCCCCAACCCTTCCCCTCCCCGGCTCTGGGCCCAGCGCTTGGGAGTTAAAGGGGCCTTGGGCTGGCTGGGGGGGCGGGTGCGGCGGGAAGAGGGCGGTCGCCCATGTGTGAGGCCAGCCCCGGTCCCATAAATCCCATGCATGCAGCATGAAAGTCAGGGTATGTCTATACTGCAATAAAACACCTGCCACTGGCCCATGTCAGCTGACTCGAGATGGGCGGGGGGGCGCTATAAAATTGCAGTGTAGATCCTCCGGGTCCCAGAGCTTGGGCACCAGCCTGAGCCCAAACATCGACACTATAATTCAATAGCCCCACAGCCTGAGCCCCGCGAACCTGAGTCAGCTGTGGGTGTTTTATTGCAGTGTAGACGTACCCCCAGAGTCTTGAAAGGTTTAGCACTTGAGGTCAGAAAACAAGGGGGGCTTAACACCTGTACTAAGGAGAGACCTTTTGAGCTTTACAGCTGTCAATAGTATAAAGGCTGTTTGTAGGCCTCCTGCAGGAGGGCAACTGAATCTAAAACAATTGCGATCACACCTTCCATCCAGTAGAGGGCAGTGAGGACACATACATACTCACCTGCCAGTGCATCCCAATGGATGCATTTCCTCCCATGTAGAAAAAAAGTGAGATCTCCCAGGCATGCAGCCCTTCCTGTGCTCTATTGTACATTTCTTCACAGGAGCTTGTAGAATCAGTTAACCACTTCAGTGCAATAGCAGCCTGTACCCTCTGTGCACTTACTTTATACACCACGAGCTAGCACAGAAGTGCAGCAAGGCAAGATTTTTCAGAGCAGATGCCAGAACGTAGTTAGTGCAAAAAGAGACTGAACTTCCTCTAAGCCAGCCCAGGGTGACACCAGCTTTTTTGAGAGTTGTAATCTTTGTTTTGTATTTTTAGAGCATTTGTACCTCAGGCCTCTACTATAATGCACCTTCCAGCTAAAATCGGTAAGTCTCCTGAACTGATATCGACATGATTTGCTTGTATCCACTGAGACTCCCACATGCCCCAAATGTTCTAGATGGTCAGATTGTGGCTGTGACAAGGAATGGGTGTAAAGTAGATATTACAGATGATTAATTGCAGGCGCCATCTCTGATGTCACAGATAAAATATGTGTGCGCCATATTTTAACATAGATGTAAGGCCTCCGGAAGCAACTTTTACTAACTTAATCAAATCAAGGTTCCCTGGTGCCACATAATCCCTGAAGTCAGAACTATGTCTCCAGAGGCCCATATGACCCCACTGGCTCAAAGCCCTTTTCTTTAGGCAGATGATTATCTTGACTGCAGAACACTGTGTCATGTAACTACAAATAACTTAAGGCTCAGTTGTGCCATTTAGATCCTCCCTACCAGAGCAGTGTCACGCTTGCCCTAAGAGTGAGCACTGGGCTGAATTTTGCATTGAGTTTGCAAGATGACTCCTGGAGGTCCTGGGTTTATGGAGGCTGGGTGCCTGGGGGACTTGTAGCTCTCATTAGGTTAAATTTATTAAGTCTGACAATTCTGGAAAGCACCAGAGCAACCATTTCCACCTATTTCTATAAGGTTGTCTGTCACTATGGTATGCGAGCACATATATTATGACCTTCAGGTGAAGGAAGAGTCAAGACGTGTGTGTGTGTGTGTGTGTGTGTGTGTGTGTGTGTGTGTGTGTGTG
>NW_020664418.1:36758991-36800018 GCF_002925995.2 Terrapene triunguis | reverse complement strand
TGTGTGTGTGTGTGTGTGTGTGTGTGTGTGTGTGTGTGTGTGTGTGTATGAGGGACTGCTTTTAACAGGGCTGATAAATACAAACCAAGGAAAGGGGGGAGAGTGAAATCAGCCTTGTTTCTAACCTGTGACCAGTTGAATTTCAAAAACTGTCTCTGCCACTGTGGCCTGCAAGTTCTTCTGCAGTACTACCAAGCCCAAATGTTCAAACAGGTCAGGCACCAGCAATCATGAGTTAAAAATAAATAAAATATTGTGGAGTTCTTTTTATTCGCCTTCTAGGTTTTGAGCCTTTATGGTACATGTGGGTCAAATTTTAAGCCTTTCTCTGCGACTATAAGGGGAAGCCTTTTTTCTTTAAATGAAAGCTGTGAGTCTCACATCATCACCTGATTCCAGGAGCTGGGGCTATAACAAAATAGTACGAGACGTGTGATTAAAATCACACGAATTGGCAACACTGTTTCTGTCAGTAACTTTGGAACTGGTGCTAGACTGGGGGCCTGAAGCCATGTGTGGGCTCAGCAGGTAAGGGTGGAGCCAGGAAGGGGAGGAAAGTTTCTTATAATCTTTGGTATTTTTCATTCCCACTTCATACATTTTGAGTTCCATCAGGGCCACCAAGGTAATTGAAGTGTGAGTCAAACCATTTCTCAAAAAGGGCACCAGGGGGCAGTAGATGCCCTGTTTACAAAATCCTTTCCTTTGTTAGCAGTACTGCATTCTCAATAGCATCAGCAAAATGAAAATGACAATAGAAAATGGTTAAACTGTACAAAGCACGTGGTTTGTTCATATATTTGTAGCTAATGGGTTGAAATGGTGTTTTTTCTTGCTGCTCTTCACTGCAAGTTTAAAAAAAATCAACAGTTTTGTAGTGTGTAACTTTTACCCTCCACGTGCCGTTGGCAACCGTCCCCTTTTATAGACTATCTGCATGATTACTACAGTCTTGTGACTGCATGTTTCCAAACTCCTCTACTTCTCTCTCCCTTTCTCCATCCTTTTCAGGGCAACAGAATGTGGAAAGTTTATGCTCACTTTGTTCTACCAGATAAGGGTCTTTCATACAGTTGATCTACATTTTGTGCTTTTCTTTTTCCCAGGAGACTACACTGACTTCTATTCTTCAAGGGAACATGCTACAAATGTTGGGATCATGTTCCGAGGGAAAGAGAATGCTTTGATGCCTAACTGGTTCGTAGTTCAGTTATCTGTTTTCTCACATGTCGTGTTTTACACATTTTGCAAAGGCCTCTATAACCTTACAGGAAAATAAGTCCCTAGGGACAGATTTCTAGTTTAGTGCACATATAGCTCTGCTATGGAGCTATGCCGATGTATACCAGCTGAGGGTCTGAAACGCCACGTCTCCATTCTCCACTATGTCTGAGCTGTGTTTAGTTGTAGCAGAAAGGAGTGACTGTGAGGAGTCCGTTGCAGCTCCCTGATTCAGAGACAGTTTCATCTGAGAGCTGGTTCTTCTCGTATAGCAAGAAACCAATGATTGCGTGTCAGTAAATAAATCTGGATGCCTAAAAAGGTGGCACCATTCAGAGGAAAAATATATTCAAAAGTGGTTAGATAACAGGGGAAACTTAGTAACTTACTGTAAAGTGCTTGGCGCTTCCACAGTGCATGGTTCTGGTGATTGTAATACAGCATTTAACACACAATCAATGCTTTGTTTTAACAAGGTTGCACTTACCTGTTGGTTACCATGGCCGTGCATCTTCAGTTGTGGTGTCTGGGACACCAATTCAAAGACCAGTGGGGCAGATGCGACCTGACGATGGTGAGTTGCTGGTCATGCCATTGAAATGCGCTGTTCTCCTTAGCGAGCAGCATGGCATTGGAATATGTTTGGCTGCCTCTTGTCTTTTCTAGCTTCATTGCTTGTTTATTTTAGCTTCATAATGCACCTTTCCGTCTGTTTAATTCACAGCTAAACCTCCAGTGTTTGGTGCTTGCAAACTTTTGGACATTGAGTTAGAAATGGTAGGATGTATTTATTGTATTACAACTTGCCCTTTAATAAAAGAGAGTAAAAAGCTGAGCCTGTTATGAAAACATAACATGACATCGGTTATATACATTCTTCTAGCACCTCCCTCTGGGTGGTATATTGCCTGCTGTAGAACTTGCTTCAAAGGGGAGAATTCAATGCCTAAGAGTTGCATGGGAAAAAGAGCCAATTCTAGGTTAACTTCTCTCCAGTATCATTCCAGTTCAAGGGGTATGAAAGACAGTGGCTGCATAATGGGGACTGGTAGGGAGGGTGCATTTTAGTGAGACTCTTGTAGGAAATATATTCATTTTCTATTAGCCCATGGCATTGGCCTGCTAAACCCAGGGTTGTGAGTTCAATCCTTAAGGGGGCCATTTTGGGATCTGGGGCAAAAATCTGTCTAGGGATTGGTCCTGTGTTGAGCCGGGGGTTGGACTAGATGACCTCCTGAGGTCCCTTCCAGCCCTGACATTCTATGATTCATGCCCCTTAGCCAGTCTCTAAGCTGATAACCTAATCAGCTGTAGCTGCAAAGGTCTAAGCGGAGGTGGCAGAGGGATGTAGAGAAGGGAAGATTCCTTTGTTAGGCAAACGGGAAGCATAGAGTTCGCTGCATAAGATTCTGTTACAGGAACTTAGAACCTCTGCACAGAGAGACTTGATCGTATTTCTTAATGCACTAGCTATAGCTCTGCGCATGTGGCAGCTGCAGTTTAAATGAGAGTCCCTTTTGGCAAATTCAGGCCCTGAGTTTAATGACTGACTCTTATCAGGTTTCAGAGTAGCAGCCGTGTTAGTCTGTATCCGCAAAAATAACAGGAGTACTTGTGGCACCTTAGAGACTAACAAATTTATTAGAGCATAAGCTTTCGTGGGCTACAACCCACTTCTTCGGATGCATATAGAGTGAAATATATTGAGGAGATATATATACACACATACAGAGAGCATGAACAGGTGGGAGTTGTCTTACCAACTCTGAGAGGCCAATTAAGTAAGAGAAAAAAAACTTTTGAAGTGATAATCAAGATAGCCCAGTACAGACAGTTTGATAAGAAGCAAGTGTGAGAATACTTACAAGGGGAGATAGATTCAATGTTTGTAATGGCTCAGCCATTCCCAATCCCTATTTAGCCCTGAGTTGATTGTGTCTAGTTTGCATATCAATTCCAGCTCAGCAGTCTCTCGTTGGAGTCTGTTTTTGAAGTTTTTCTGTTTTAAGATAGCCACCCGCAGGTCTGTCAAAGAATGGCCAGACAGGTTAAAGTGTTCTCCCACTGGTTTTTGAGTATTATGATTCCTGATGTCAGATTTGTGTCCATTAATTCTTTTGCGTAGAGACTGTCCGGTTTGGCCAATGTACATGGCAGAGGGGCATTGCTGGCACATGATGGCATATATCACATTGGTAGATGTGCAGGTGAACGAGCCCCTGATGGTATGGCTGATGTGATTAGGCCCTATGATGGTGTCACTTGAATAGATATGTGGACAGAGTTGGCATCGGGCTTTGTTACAAGGATAGGTACCTGGGTCAGTGTTTTTGTTCAGTGATGTGTGGTTGCTGGTGAGTATTTGCTTTAGGTTGGGGGGTTGTCTGTAAGCGAGGACAGGTCTGTCTCCCAAGATCTGTGAGAGTAAAGGATCATCTTTCAGGATAGGTTGTAGATCTCTGATGATGCGCTGGAGAGGTTTTAGTTGGGGGCTGAAGGTGACAGCTAGTGGTGTTCTGTTATTTTCTTTGTTGGCCCTGTCTTGTAGGAGGTGACTTCTGGGTACTGACTCTTATCAGCTCACTGCTATTCAGGTGGTTTAACCCTGCTCTCTCACATGGGGAAAGGAAAAAGCTACAACTCTTGTTTCATCTGCACAAGGAGATTCCAGTTAAAGTTAAGGCGGAAAGCAAGTAAAATCACATTCTACCCTATCTGTCTTGTCTTAGCACTACCTGCGCGGGATTTGTCTTGGTGTAAACAAAGGTTTTATTTTCAAAACTTTGACTTGGTTAAAGCATTTTCTTCTCCATTTCAGGCGTTCTTTGTAGGCCCCGGAAACAAGTTTGGGGAGCCTATCCCAATCAACAAAGCTCATGAGCACATTTTTGGAATGGTCCTTATGAATGACTGGAGTGGTAATAAGTGTTACTCTGATTCCCTGGGGGGAATGCTTTTTGCTGTTACATGATATTCAAAATATTGACAGATATTGTATTTGTTTTAAATGATAGAAATATAAACTACTCAGGACACTGACGGGCTGAGGGTAGTGGGAGTGGAATACAGTCTACAACTTTCAGGCATTGGTTCAAATCCAGCTCAGGTCAGTAGTGACTAAGAGCTACTGCTAATGGAGGTCATCTAGCTATCGACGTGAAATGAGCTGATTTAGGTCTAATTCCTGCTTATCAGGGACATGACATAAAACATCGCCACAGCTGGCGCTCTCAGCAGAGGGTAGCTGTATATTAGAGGGAAAAGAGTTAGCAATTACAACATATTCCCTAGTGTAGACACAGGTGAACGCTTTTTAGCACGATTTAGCTAATCAAGGTGGACCTTAAGATTGATTTCAACTAGTTAAATGGAAGTAAAAGATTCATAGATTCTAGGACTGGAAGGGACCTCGAGAGGTCATTCAATCCAGTCCCCTGCCCTCATGGCAGGACCAAATACTGTCTAGACCATCCCTGATAGACATTTATCTAACCTACTCTTAAATATCTCCAGAGATGGAGATTCCACAACCTCCCTAGGCAATTTATTCCAGTGTTTAACCACCCTGACAGGTAGGAACTTTTTCCTAATGTCCAACCTAAACCTCCCTTGCTGCAGTTTAAGCCCATTGCTTCTTGTTCTATCCTTAGAGGCTAAGGTGAACAAGTTTTCTCCCTCCTCCTTATGACACCCTTTTAGATACCTGTTAACCCGTGTCTAGGCTAGGGAAAAATATTGGCTGGGTTGGAGTTAGCTAACGTGTTAACTAAACCTGAACTAACATTGGCCTCTCTTTCTAAGCTAGACCTACCCAGAGGATTTTGAACTGTGCTTTTGAGCCCTTCAGATGACTGCTTTAGGTCATGGTTGAGCTATCCTGGGCAAGCGGGTGGTATTTCATTGCTTGTTCAGTGGATGGTGGTGGCTGTTGGTGTGCAGAGCTCTTCATCTGGCTCTCTATCACTGGCCTGGAGTCCATGTGACTCTCTGAAAATTTCATTATATTGCATTGATTTTCCTTTTTTTCTTCAGCTCGAGACATTCAGAAGTGGGAATATGTTCCACTGGGTCCGTTTCTGGGCAAGAGCTTTGGCACAACCATCTCTCCGTGGGTTGTTACTATGGAAGCTCTCATGCCATTTGTGTTGCCAAACCCCATCCAGGTTAGCAAGAGAATGGCTGGGTCGCTAGAAATGATTTGAGTGAAAATAGAATGGGGGTCTCTAGGTTCTGAGAACAGAAACGCTTGGTTGTACCAGCACCTTTCTATTGACTTCAAGGCTTGATCCTGCCTCCAAGATGTGGGATGACATCCTGGCCCCATTGAAACCAATGGGGAAATGCCCATTGACTTCCGCCGGGCCAGGTTTTCAGTCATGGTGCGTACGGCTGCATAGCTTTGAAAACCCAACTGCTTACAATAAATGGTAGGGATGATGGACTCTAGCTAAAATGTTCTGATCAAGAGTCAAACCTGCCCATAGTTTGAGGATATTTGATTCTATGGTATGTAGCCATTTAATTAGACTTAATACAGTGAAGAGAGTTTACAAGTCGCTCTTCTCTGTGTGAACTAAACAGCTCAGGTCTGAAACTGCAAGCCTTGAGTATACATGGTGTGCCAAATCAGGACAAAGGTGCACTAAAATTCTATTTGGTTGGGTTTAACAACCATGTGAAAAATCAAGGGGACTTTTGGAGGCCAAGAGGAAAAAGTGCATTTGATTAAATGAATACCTTGGTAGTGGCATAAACATTTGTGACATAATTATGTATGTGGAAACAGTAGCTTAGGCAATTATTCATGAAGGCAAGGGGACTGGAAAAAATGCATGCCCTGAGAAAGGGACACCTGGTACTCAGCAGAGCCTTGTGAAGAGAGCTGTTACAAAATGTCCCAAGGTATGTGCTAGTCTTTTCTCTTTCCTTTTGGCCTTCAGGCTGTAATGCCTGTTATATGCTTTTAGGTTCCCAAGCCACTGCCATACCTCTGTGATGAAGAGCCCTATGCTTTTGACATAAATCTCTTTGTCGCTATCAAAGGTACAGTAAATGATTTGTGGAGTTAAAGTGATGTAGAATCTGCCATATGTTTCAGACATTTGTTCCATCAATTCTGCGATCCTGATTTCTGTGTAGGGCAATACTTGCTGACTCAGATGAAGGTAAAAAAGCTCATAATGTTCCTACTCGCTAGTTCAGGGCTGTGCTATGGAAAACAGTCCCCTTGCGGTGGCTGCATATGATCATTTTACAATCTAAAGAATTATTGTAGATTTTTTTTTTTTTTAATGTTCTGATAGCTCTTAGACACCCAAGCGGGCTCAGTGCTCCACTGTGCTGGTGTTCTGTGGAAACAGAGTAAAAGACACAGTCCCAACTCCAATGACTTTGCAGTCTAATTAAAACAAGATGTGGCAAGTGGGTGGTAACTAATAATCAGAAGGAACAGACAGAGGGAAGACCAGGGAAAGAGTACTAAGAATGTGTGTTTTACTAGAGGTGAAAGATGACTGACTTCATTGGGACTTGTAGAGTAAGGTATGTCCCGAAATGAGTATAGGGATCAGAACATGGCCCTCTGATGCTGTGCTTAATGTGTGGGACTATCATGGTCCTGCTGTTGAATGTGTGTCAGTAGAAGAGGAGCTCAGCACCCTAACACCTAGTTAGGCCAGCAAGGGGGTGCAGGAGATTGTGTATCTTCCATCTCTCGACTTTCAATCCCCAACACATCCCCTTCACAGCTGCAGTTCATGGCCTCTTGGGATGATGCAGCAAAAGATTGATACAGTGAATCAAAGAGAGAACTGGGCTGGGCCAATGGTTAAGACACTACCCTGTGTCATTGTAAAATGGGAATGATATTCTACTGATGGGGCCCATGTGAGGACTTTACCTTCAACATGATTCTAGCTTAAGTATCATGCAAATGAAAATAGCAAAGGAGATTTTCCTTTTAATAATACTATGTATTTCTGTAGATCCTGCCATTAGTACGAAATAAGCCTTGCAACTCCCCTATAAGATAGGGAAATAATATCTCCATTTTATGGTGAGGGAAGCAGAGGTACAAGAGATCAAGTGGCTTAGTCATAGGGGAAGTCTGTGGCAGAGCAGGGGATAGAAACCAGATTTTGACTTGTATTTGGAATTGTACTCCCCCTCCCCCCACCCCTGCAGCCCTTCATACTGGGACAGAGCATGTCATTGCTTATTTTCTCCTGAGCCTGACAATGGTAATGGAAGCCTCTGTCCAGCCATAAAATGAAAATGCCATAGACGTCTTCACCTAGTGCAATTTTCCCATTGATTGCTTTTCCCCCCCCTTCCTTTAGGAGAAGGAATGAGCAACCCAGCCACGATATGCAAATCAAACTTTAAGGTAAGAGTATGGTTTGATTTCATTCGTTTCAAATGATGCTGGCACACTGGGTCCCATACTCAGCATACACTGATTTACACTAGCTGAGAATCAGGCCTGTTATGAGAGGAAAGCTGGTGATCACTGTTGTCTCAACTGATTTACAAACACCTGAGAGCTTCAGCTCTGAACAGAGACTGGCTTTTCCTGCAACTAGGGCTTAGCGCCAACAAAGTTCTACATGTGCTAGAAGAGTTTTGCTGGAGATGGTGCGAGGGCAGAGTGGGAAAGCTGGGGGAAGGTGGATGGATGAAAACATCCCAATTCCACCTCATAGGTGTTTGCCTCCAAAATCACTGCTGTTACACAGAGGTGACTGCAGCATTTGTCCCAGTCCAAGTATGTTGGAGGACACCATTAAAATAAATGTGTACACGCCAGCTGCAGGATTTCATAGAGTGTTTTGTGTCCACTCTGGATTTTAGTTCCTGGCTTCTAAGCCAAAGAGTTTAAACAATTGCGAGACAAATTCTAGGCAGCTATTTTTATAGCCAGTGTTTAACATTGGGCCTAAGCCTTGAGTTTTACTAAACTCCACTGGGTACCGAACCCAGAAGGGTGGGGGGAAAGTGGGCTCAATATAAATTAGAGCAGCCTAGTTTCTTAAGTATCCTAGGATGAATTTCCTCAGGCCCTGCCAACGTGAACACATCTAATATATCTAAATATTTTTTAACCTGTTCTCTCTCTCTTTTGGCTTGTGCTCCTTCCCCCTTGTTAATATTAATAGTGTTCAGCATCTGGTCACAACGTTTTTAGTGAAGCCGGAAGTAAAATAGACATTAAACACTTTGATTTCATTTATTATTAGCTCTTCATTCCTGCTAAGTAGTGGATTTACATTTTCCTTCATCTTTTTCTTGCTCCTAATGTATTTATAGAACCTGTTTTTATTGCCATTTATGTCCCTTGCTAGCTGTAACTCATTTTGTGCCTTAGCCTTTACATTCTTGTGGTATCCTTCTGTACTCAGTTTTAGCAATTTGTCCATCTTTCCACTTTCTGTAGGATTCTTTTTTGATTTTAGATCATTAAAAGCTCCTCATGTGGCCATATTGGTTTCTTGCTATTCTTCCTATATTTCTTTTGCATAGTTTGCTGTTCTGCCTTTAATATTGTCCCTCTGAGAAACTGCCACCTCTCCTGAACTCCTTTTTACCCTTAGGTTTTCT
Organism: Terrapene triunguis; assembly: GCF_002925995.2. NCBI lineage: Eukaryota > Metazoa > Chordata > Testudines > Emydidae > Terrapene > Terrapene triunguis. The sequence goes on along the minus strand of NW_020664418.1, from coordinate 36,791,201 downwards.
TCCCATCAGTTCTTTACCTACAAGTTATCTGAGTCGGCTAAAGTCTGCTTTTTTTTTTTTAAAGCCCATTGTCCTTATTCTGCGGTTCTCACTCCTTCTTTCCTTAGAATCATTAAATCTATCTTTTCATGATTACTTTCTCCCAAATTGCCTCCCACCTTCAGATTCACAACCAATTTCTCCCTGTCAGAATTAAGTCTAAAATGACTGCCTCCCTGGTTACTTCCTCCACCTTCTCAAACAAGAAGCTGTCCTCAGTACATTCCAAGAATTTGAGATTTTATATTTTGCCATATTACGTTTCCAACAGATGTCTGGATAGTTAGTCTCCCATTGCTATCAGGTCTTGTGTTTTGGATATTTCTGTTGTTTGTTCCAGAAATGCCTTATCCACCTCCTCCTGATTGGGTGATCTATAGTAGACCCCTGACATGACATTACCCCTGGATTTTCCCCTTTCATCTTCACCCAGAGTCTTTGATCTGCCTCTCATCTCTTTCTGGACTTCGAAACAAGTGTGTATATTCTTGGTGTATAAAGCAACCCCTCCTCCTGTTCTTTTCCCTGCCTGTCCTTCCTGAACAAACTATTCCCCCTCTATACCAATATTCCAGTCATGAGATTTATCCCACCAAGTCTGTTATGCTAATTAAGTCATAATTTAGCTTGGGTACTAAGCCTTCCAGTTCTTCCTGTGTGTTTCCCAAACTCCTTGCATTTGTGCATAGACATCTAAGATGTTGAGCAGATTTCCCCATTGTTTTTCCCCCATATGTTTTCCCCCCTGTGTCCCTATTGTAATTTTCCATGCCCCGCCCCCAACATCTAGCCGCCTTAAGTTTTGTCTACACTGCAGTAAAAGACCCACGGCTGGCCCGGGTCAGCTGACTTGGACTGCGGGGCTATAAAATTGCAATGTAGACATTTGGGCTCAGGCTGGAGCCTAGGCTCAGAGACCCTGTGAGGGAGCTTGGTCACAGAGCCTGGGCTCCACCCCAAGACTGAACATCTGCATATAATTGTATAGCCCAAGTCAGCTGACCGGACTAACCGCAGGTCTTTTATTGCACGTAGACATACCCTTAAGGTCAACACCTGGACTTCTGTTAAGGTCACTTTTTTTTATATACTTACCTGTGGGCTTTTCTCATCGGTCTCCTTTGAACTTGATTTAAAACCCTCCTCACCAGGTTAGCGAGTCAGTGTCCAAAGAGGCTCTTCCCCTTGAAAGTCATATTAGTAACATGACTGATGATGTCTGTGCTGTACTGCCAGGTACCTGCACTTCTGACGGCCAGCTACCCATCTAACAATTATTAGGACTGGTTGACTTGTTACATTGCACAGAAATATCTGACTCTGGTAGCCACAAATTGCCATTAACCCCGACATTAATGCCACGCCTTCAGGTGCTAAAATCCTTCTACACAGGATTCCATTGACATCTGCTTATTCCCGCTGAAGGGCCAAATACTCATATAGAGAGGGCCTGATTGAAAGTCCATTATGTCATTGGAAAGGTTCCCATTGATTCCACTGAGCTTTGGACCAGACCAGTTGCCTACAGAGCTGGGGTATTAATATGCTGTAACCCTGCTTTCACAACATACAATAGTTGCTTCTCATATCTTCAAACATAAACTATTTGTATTCAGGCCATACATCTGGAGACCAATCAATGAGCCAGAGGATCAATTTAAAGTAATTACAAATGTTCCATTTAGGCTGCTGAAGACTCCTGATTAGATAAGGATGTCGTTCTTGTGGGCTAATGTTTAACAGTATGATCCAGAAAGAATGAAATGCGTTTTGTACAGACTAGTGACATCTGTGAGTTATGTTTGTCCTTCACTTCCCCCTTTTTCCAGTACATGTACTGGACCATGAAACAGCAGCTGGCTCATCACTCCATCAATGGATGCAACCTCAGACCTGGAGATCTCCTGGCATCTGGAACAATCAGTGGACCTGTAAGCATTTAACTAACAGCTGTCACTAATAACGAAGTACTCAGAAATTAGAAACTGATCAGATGTGACCCTGGCCTTAAATCCACTTTGTTTTACTATGGACATCTTTGTAGTTCTTCCTCAGTCTTTTTGGAGTACATATTTTTTTAAGCCTTCCTACTGTCAGTATCCATAAAAGCCAGTTGTGGTATTTTAGAGGCAACAATATTCATGCACAAAAGTATCCACAAAAGTAGCCCAATCCTGCTGTGTGAGTTACAGCTACTATCTCATTGTTAAAAACAAACCCCACAGCAACAGTATGTTGAGATCGATGGAGGACAACCTCTAGAGCAGTGGTTTTCAAACTGCGGGAATGGAAGGCACCAGGCCATTAAAAGTCCCATTGGCGGTACTGCCCAGCTAAGGCAGGCTAGTCCCTACCTGTTCCAACACCACACTGTGCCCCGGAAGTAGCCAGCAGCAGGTCCGGCTCCTAGGCGGGAGGGCCACGGGGCTCCGCGCTGCCCCTGCCCCAAGCACCGGTCTAGGAGCCAGACCTGCTACTGGCTGCTTCCGGGGCGCAGTGCGGTCCACGGTGCCAGGACAGGCGGGAAGCCTGCCCTCTGCACCCCGGCTGCACCGCTAACCGGGAACCACTGGAAGTACCCCAGCCCTGACCCGCCCTCCCCAAACCCAGAGCCCCCTCCCGCACCCCAAACACCTCATCCCTGGCCCCATCCCAGAGCCTGCACCCCCAGCCCAGAGCCCTGAGCCCCTCCCACACCCCAAACCCCTCATCCACAGCTCCATTGGGTCACGGGCATCAACAATTTTCTTAAACTGGCTTGCCAGAAAAAAAAGTTTGAAAACCACTGCTCTAGATAATGTATGTGTTACTGTTATTCAAAGTGTTAACACTTCCAAGTCTCTCAATTCTGTATGACCCTAATTTCATACTCCATTATTTTAATTTATACTGCACTGGTGTTGCACTGTACTTAGAAAATGCAAACCCCACTTTCTCCAATGTATTTTTTGGGATTCACAGAGCTCTATCTCCTGACCAGCACATTGCTGGACATTGTTCAGTGGTGGACCGAGGTGTGATGTGTTGTTTTTCTTTCCTCTTGCTGAAATAGAAAATAAGGACAGGTTAAGATTTTATACCCTGGTGTCCAATAGCCTGTAAAGTCATTGGGAGACTTTCCACTGGGAAACGTCAGTGGGGGTTGGATCTTACTCCTAGTCACCTAGTGTATTGCCATCTGTCCTTCTATAAGGCTCCAGTAGCGTGTCAGCTTAATAAAGCACGTACACCAACCTGCTAGGGTACACATGTACAAGTGAAGTGCTTTTTCTTCTCTCTAGCACATCATGCTGCAGATTTACATTAAAATCGTTTAAACATTTAACAACATATAGCATTCCTCTGCACAATGAAATGTGAATAGGACTCTGAAATGTAGCAACAGACAGATACTTGAGAGGCAGAAATAGTGCCCTAGATTTGTCTCCATACTTCCTTGAACAGGATCCAATTTTTCCGTATAGTGCCCACTACTAAAGCTAATGATACCAAAGAGAAGATTGCTTTAGGCAGTTGTGGCCTCCAGCAAGTAAGGAGTTAAAAAACAAAGACAGGTGAGTAAGCTAGCACATCAATGAACCCGATCAATGACTGTTACTGGCAAGGTTCCATTGCACAGAATCCAACAATATATTTGTTTTCTCACTCCCAGCAGCAGGGGGGATCGGGGGTTAATGGTAGTACTGACATGTGGAATGACTTTACAATTCTGTTACTAACTTATGCTTTGAAGGATCCGGAGAACTTTGGCTCCATGCTGGAGATGTCATGGAAGGGAACAAAAGTAATTGACCTTGGGAATGGACATTCTCGTAAATTTCTGCAGGATGGGGATGAAGTCATTATAACAGGTAACAACCAAATGATTATGGGTGTGTTCTCTTGGTACTGTGAGCTGGCTTAGTACCACGGAGTGTGGCCCGTAGTTGTTTTATATACAGGAACTCCTCACTTAGTCGTCCCAGTTAACGTTGTTTGGATGTTAAGTTGCTGATCAATTAGGGAACATGCTCGTTTAAAGTTGCGCAATGCTCCCTTCTAACGTCCTTTGGCAGCCGCCTGTTTTGTCCACTGCTTGCAGGAAGAGCAGCCCGTTGCAGCTAGCTGGTGGGGGCTTGGAACCAGGGTGAACCAGCAGCCCCCCCATCAGCTCCCCCTATCAGCTCCCCACTCCCCTAAGTTCCCTGTGCAGCAGCTGTCCCTTCCCCCACTGCCATGTGCTGCTCCTGCCCTCTGCCTTGGAGCTGCTCCCAGAGACTCCTGCTTGCTGTACGGGGGAAGGGGGGAAAACGGGGGCTAATGTCAGGGTGTCTCCCCCTCCACCCTGCTCCTGCACCCCACTTACCCCATCTTCCATAGAGCAGGGGGGACACACGATGGAGGGAGGGAGCTTCTAGGCAGTAGCTGCTGTCTCAGGTCTCAGCAAGCTGATTTGATTAACAAGGCAGTGTACTTAAGCCTGGGGTCAGCTACTTAAAGGGGAAATGCACATTTTTTCTCTCACACACAGGGTGTGTGTCTCTGTCTGCCCTCCCTCCTTTCCTGCTGCCTTGTAGAGTGTTGTGAGCATTAACCGTTGAGGGCTCAGTCAATTGCCAGTTCATTTAGCAGTAAGGCATTCCCTGGGAAATATCCCACCCTCTGACTCCTCCACCTCAACCAAGTTTCACACTCATCATCACTGTGTACCAGTATTAAATTGTTTGTTTAAAACTTATACTGTGTGTGTGTATATGTGTGTGTGTGTGTGTGTGTGTGTGTGTGTATATGTGTGTGTGTGTGTATATATATAATGTCTGGTGAAAAACATTTCCCTGGAACCTAACCCCCTCATTTACATTAATTCTTATGGGGAAATTGGATTCGCTTAACATCGTTTCACTTAAAGTCGCATTTTTCAGGAACATCACTACAACGTTAAGTGAGGAGTTACTGTATAGCATTTCTAGTGGGAGTCGGGCTTCCTGTGAATTCCTAGCTGCACATGACCCCCTCCTGGTTCCTGGGAGGTAAAGGCAGGGGGATAAACTGTCCCCTGCTATATCTGCTGTATAGGTCTGTTTTGTTGTGTTTTACTTTAGCCCAGTAACTGAAAGGCTAACTATCTCCTCATTGCTCCCAGAATAAGTAGTGGATTCTTGCAGCTCAGTTTGTCAGTGTCTGTCTATTTTTGGGTATTATACAGTGCCTGTTACTGTAGTATTGAAGCATATGGGTTCCCTGTTTCCCAGGTTCCTTTTGAGCATGATGCCAGGGTTCTGGTGTTCTGCTACCCCCCCCCCCCATTATAGCCTTTATATCAAACAAAGTTGCCAGCTATTTTTGAATGTACTGAAAATGTACCAGAGCAGGAATGGTGATGCTTTTTACTAGCCTGCCTTTCCCTTTAGTTACTGCGTACATGCACCTAACTGTAGTCATATATAGTTTGCAATGCACAAAAATACTTTGGGAGCTAGTAGTTTGTTTTGATTTGGGGTTTTTCCAAACTACAAATAACACGTGATACGTTGTTACTCCTCTTTTGACACTTCCCTCTCCATAGAGATGTGTGATAGTGTTGTTCCTTTAGGTAGCATAAAAGCTATTATAGAAAGCAAAGGAGGTTTTTTTTTGCATCATGACACTAAGGACTGGGATTTTGAAAGGAGCCTTAAAGAGTTAGGTGTGGTGGTGTAATTTAGATGGAATGTATGGACCCAAAGAGTCAAAGGTGTTAACATGCCCCTGACATGTTTGAAATTGTTTAATGTTAGACCAAGGGTTGGTATACAGAGACTTCAGCCTGCTTAGTACCATGGCAAACACCATTAAAAGTCCTTTTAACCTTTTATTAAAGATACAGAACAAGAAGGGGGAAATAGTTTAAGTATTTGGAATGTAAAGTATTAAGTACGGCTTTCATTTTAACAGCATCCCTTGTTCCATTTCCCCTTGAGCTGTAGAGTCTTTAGACAGAAACCCCCACTTGGTTGACAGTCTCTTAGGTGGTATTGAAGATCGTAATGATTGTCCTTTTTGGGGAAAAGAAAAAATTCGTTGAAATGAGTTGGTGCTGCTGTTGAAGAAGTCTGGTCCCGATTCCTAGAAAGCAAAACAAGACACACGCAGCTTCTGTCTCTGGTGTTGATTCTCCCTTGCAGCCTTGCTGCTGGAAAACCCAGGCACAGCACACAGTCATATCAGCCACTCCGAGTCCTGGCAAACTCATACCAGCATCAGGATGTTTTAGAGCATTGCTTTTATCTGCTTCTCTGGTCACAGGCTCACAGCGGTGTTGCAAAATATGCAATCCTGGCTGGCTAAGCCAGACTTCTCATAGACAGAAGGCAAAAGGAGACGGATAGGAAAGAGAAGAAATAAGGTGGGGAAGGAAAAATACGGTGTGAATGTGAGAGAGAGACCGTCTCTACATACCTTGTGGTGTTCGGGATTTAGCTGAAACCAGTGGAGGTAGTGATGTCATCTCTGGCTCCCTCTCTTGGTTTGATCTAGTTGGGACATTTCTTGTGATCAGGACAATGAAGACCCAGTGATGTTACAGTGGATCCCAGGAGATAATGAGGGTGGCAGCCATGATGGTGAAGCTCACTCCTTTCCCTTCTTTCAATCAGCAATTGTTCCATTTCACTTCCTCTCTACCAATTTTCCTCAAACACTTTTATTTTAAGGAGCCCTTAGGAGGAGCGATGGGCAGAGTTGTTCACTCCTTCATTATTTTATCAGCCAATGGGCTAATTTTGGACCTACCAATTTTGGTTCATTTATTGCCAGTCTCCCACTGTTCTGGTTTACCAGATACGATCTTAATACAGTCTTTGAATTTTGTTGTAGGTTATTGTAACATTTTGTGAACTTTCACTCACTTTTCACGGTTAAGCTCAGATTTAGGGTAAATTTGTCGGCCCAATTATCACAACAGGTGCCAACTGAATTTCAATAGGATTTGAGTGCCTGCCTCCCTTAGGCTCCTCTGAAACTCCCAGCCAAAGCCTGCATGCACTTGAGCCATTTGTCCTGGCTGCAGGAGTCAAACCCAGAATCCTAGATCTAAACCGTTTTGAATATGGGAGAGGGGGTTCCAATTCAAATTCCTGCATCCAAACCCAACTCCTGTGTTTTTAGTTCAAGCACAGATTCAGAACCAGAAATTACTTTTTTCCTCCTGGTTCTGATATGGGGTAAAGCCATTCTTGTGAGATTTTTTGGCCTAAGTTTGCAGACATCTCCTCAGTTCCTCTGCTGGCCATTTTAGAGAACTATTTGTGAAATGTTTCACATCAACAAATCTCACTAGCCAGAAACTAACCATGCTCTGAACAGCTTCTTCGATTCCTCGCCCACAACAGTTCTTACACATATATTAAGTAGAGTAGTCCACAGGATTTGCACAGACAATGAAGCTGCCAAAGTGATAGGAAGAATTTAATTAACGTGACTTGAACAAGAGAAAACAATTGTGACTAAGTCATGGAAGCTGGTACATATGTCTGGTGAGAGGAACATTGTTTGTTTGGGATTGGGAAACTTGCAAGAACTATCATAGAGGGGAAATACCTACAACACAGAGGCAAAACTAGGGTGCCTTACCCAGCTGGATATCTCTGCAATTAAGGAATGAGCACAAGAAAATAATTCTAGTCAAGTGAATGAGCATCAATGCAAGGTCTGAGTATGAAGCTAAGCAAACACTGCAGGGGCACTTCAAAGACAGCACTGAAATAAATGAGGTGGCAAAATCCAGCACATGGTGGTGCATGCACATCAGTACAGCCCATTACCCCCTTCAAAAGCATCAATAAGATTAACAGCTCTGACATCACAAGAGCGAGCCCTGTAATAGATCCCCTGAACCGAGAACGGGAATTGAAGATGTGTTACTGAAACTGACAACAGCTGCAATAAATGAGCTGAGATCTCCAGAGGGGTAATGGTGACAGTATGATGGACAAGACGGCAATGAGGAGGTTGTGAAGGCTAGGACTATAACAGAGTTTAAAAGAGAACTGGATAAATTCATGGTGGTTAAGTCCATTAATGGCTATTAGCCAGGACGGGTAAGGAATGGTGTCCCTAGCCTCTGTCTGTCAGAGGGTGGAGATGGATGGCAGGAGAGAGATCACTTGATCATTGCCTGTTAGGTTCACTCCCTCTGGGGCACCTGGCATTGGCCACTATCGGTAGACAGGATACTGGGCTAGATGGACCTTTGGTCTGACCCGGTATGGCCTTTCTTATGCTCTTATGAGGTTCAGCAAATGGAACATAGCGTTTTCCTATCCTCGTTAAGGTTTCCTTGTGTATATTCGCCTGCTGCGTGAAATCTGAATTGGTTTCCAACCCCAAGAGTAAAGGTGTTAATTGTTAGTGCTTAGCAGGCCCTTCTGAATAAATGTGCTCAATATTCTGTAGAGGCCAACTCATTTAACCTCACTGACAGTCGTTACAATAAGCCAGTTATTCCTGAGCAGGAATTTGGCCAGTTATAAAGTTCAGAGTGTGCATTTTCTTTTCCAAAGTCAGGGTTTCTTGGAGGTTTTTTTGGCATGTAGGTGGCCAGTGTGATACTGTTCTCATTAAATATTATATCCAAGTGTCACTCCAATCTGAGCTAGTCCAAGATGGCTTTCTCCCTTTTAGTATCTATTCCTCTCTTTATCCCTTGGCTACTTGAGTTTCAAACCTGATCACATCTCTGCACTAAGTTTTTCAACATTTGATCCTTGGAAAGAGACAGAGTTTCCCTAGACCTCTTTGTTACCGCACGACCTGAGTTCTCGTAAGAAGTGAAATCTGCTCTCTCAAGGAAAACTCCACTGCTTTGTTATCAGCATTACAAAGAATCTCTGGAATGAACAGAGCATAGATGCAGTCATTCTGTGATATGATTCAGAGACAACCCCTGAGTGTGAGTGGACTGAAGAGGGAATGAGAAATTCTATTTCTTTAGGACTTGTTTCTCTGAAAAGCACTCCTTGGTAAAGTCAAGAGCTGAAAGCCTCTAATGTCAGGAAAGGGAGTGCAGGTGCTGAATCTGCTTAAGTGAATAGTCACCTTCCATGTCGCCAACTGAATGATTTCAGTGCCTTGTAAAAAACAGCAAAAACCCACTATACTTTGGGAGCAATCAACTAAGAGGACAGTCTCCACTACATATATAATTAGGAAGTAGGGACAATGTTGCTATGAATCACTGCAGTGGTATGCTGCAAAGCCTTTTTTTCAGACATCATGAATGTGAGCCTCACTCCTTGGTTCAGCCTGTTTATGCTGCTTAAAAGGGCCAGAGCACAATAAAGGGGCCCTAAATACCCCATATTCAGCTGGGGGAGGATTTCCCTGATGCAGGCACTATGGCTGACAGCCAGAAGGCTGCCCTCGGATGATGTAGGGGAATGACTGGAGCAGAAGGGGCTGCAGCCTCTAGGATAGCCCAGGGAAGCTACAGAAACAGACAGACCTGCAAAGGGGCCTCTCCAGTCCCCAGAGCAGCCCAAGATGCACAAACTGGAGAAATGATCTGAAGTAAATAAGATGAAATTCAATAAGGACAAATGTAAAGTACTCCACTTAGGAAGGAACAATCAGTTGCGCACATACAAAATGGGAAATGACTGCGTAGGAAGGAGTACTGCAGAAAGGGATCTGGGGGTCATTGTGGACCACAAGCTAAATGAGTCAACAGTGTAACACTGTTGCAAAAAAAGCGAACATCCTTCTGGGACGTCTTAAGAAGAGTGTTGTAAGCAAGACACAAGAAATAATTCTTCCGCTCTACTCTGTGCTGATGAGGCCTCAACCAGAGTATTGTGTCCAGTTTGGGCACCACATTTCAGGAAGTATGTGGACCAATTGGAGAGAGTCCAGAGAATAGCGGGAAAAATGATTAAAGGTCTAGAAAACATGGCCTATGAGGGAAGATTGAAAAAATTGGGTTTGTTTAGTCTGGAAAAGAGAAGACTGAGAGGGGACATAAGTTTTCAAGTACATAAAAGGTTGTTATAAGGAGGAGGGAGAAGAATTCTTCTTCTTAACTTCTGAGGCTAGGACAAGAAACAATGGGCTTAAATTGCAGCAACGGAGGTTTAAGTTGGACATTAAGAAAAACTTCCTGTCAGGGTGGTTAAGCGCTTGAATAAATTGCCTAGGGAGGTTGTGGAATCTCCATCATTGGGGATTTTTAAGAGCAGATTGGACAAACACCTGTCAGGCATGGTTTAGATAATATTTAGTCCTGCCACAAGTACAGGGGACTGGACTAGATGACCCCTCTCGGTCCCTTCCAGTCCTATGATTCTATGAAGATTGGGAGAGCACAAAGGTGGCTTTTCCCATTGTCCCTCTGGGCTGCGAGTTCTGTGAGCCTAGCTCAAGGGAGAGTGGCCACATGACTAAACAACATTTGAACTACACAGGCTGGTTGATAGGTGTAGCAGCTGGTGAGTTGTAGCCTGTAGCTGCATTCCCACTGCATTGCTAGCTTAAAGTGTCAGCAGCACTCAAGCTTCAATCTACTCCCCCCCCCCCCCCCCCCCAATGGACCAGCTAGTTCTCATTTAAAGCATCACTTTACCTGTGCTAGACACACCAATTTGTGTGTAGACAGGAGTCAGGTTAGGGGTAACATTGAGTTATACCTTGAGCTAACACTGCAGTAAAGACAAGCCCTCAGTAAGAAGATACAAATTATCTGTATAACATTAACTCTTTCTCTGTTAATAGAAATTCAGGGACAGATGACTCACTGGAACTACTGTACCATTAATTACATGCAGGGAAGAATGTATCTTTCATCATTTTTGAAGAATCCATCTTTTGACAATGAAATTGCTCCTTAAAATAAACTGTTCACAGGACATGTTATATCACTGTTGTCTTTCCCTTCACTAAACATTATCAGCTGAGGTCTACAGTAATTCTATCTGTTGCTTCATCTCAGAATAACGTTTTCAGATATGCCTGAAGCATACGGGATGAAATGCCTTCAGCTGAGTTTCCTTTCCTGGTCTCTGGAAGCTGAACTAATGGATTGCTCTTTCTGAATACATACAGTACATGGCAGAATGAACCAGTACTGAGGGGGAACTTGCAGCACCCACATACCTCAGGATTGTGGAAAAAAAAAAAAAAAAAAAGTAGGATAGTAGTTCAGAATCAGAGGGGTAGCCGTGTTAGTCTGGATCTGTAAAAAGCAACAAAGAGTCCTGTGGCACCTTACAGATGAACAGATGTATTGGAGCATAAGCTTTCGTGGGTGAATACCCACTTTGTCAGATGCAAGAATGTCAAGGTCAGAATGTCAGCTCTCACAGCTTGCATGAATATTGAGGGGTCAAATCGTTCCGTAGTTACAGATGTAATCAATGACCGGTAACATTGGCAGTAGTCATAGACTTTCATTATCTGTTTATATAATTGAGCATAGCCGGACATCTTGGGCCAGATCCTTAGCTGGTGTCAATGGAGCTGTGCCAATACAGTTTAATGGATCTGACTATTAGTTTTGGTTTTTTAATTGTAGCCGCCCCATTGATGCTCTGGAAAGCTGAGGATTCTCCTAAGGCTGATCTAAACTATGCTAGGGACCAGGCCGGCATAGAACCAGGACCCACAAATATTGCCTTACAGCCCCCTCCCCACAGTGGTATCCAGTGTGTATTGGCCTGATCAAAAGCCCCTCAATGTCAATGGGAAACTTTGGGTCAATGGGGTGTGGATCACCCCAACTGAGCACAGCTAAGGAGCTAGGCCTACATCAGTGTATTTACGTTCATTTCATTCCCTTTCATGGTGGTACTGCAGCTTGTACTATTTTTATTTCATTTTATTTTTTACTACTTGTAAAAATCCGCTAGATGCCCCTCTGGTGACTCTCTTCCTCTCCCCATTCCAGGTCACTGCCAGGGAAATGGGTACCGCGTGGGGTTTGGCCAGTGTTCAGGAAAAGTGCTTCCAGCCATCTCTGCTCCATGATTACCTGCACGAGGTGACTTTCCAGGAAGGGAAGAAGCCTAGCCACGTTCCTGATGTAACTGTTCTCTGACATAACGAAATTAAAATCTGTGTGTGTGCGTGCACGCATTCAGTTTTCAAATCAGTATTTTTGATAGAAATGATTGGAGTTTCCCGAGTATTTTAACTGTTATCAATAAATATCTTAATGATGGAGTTGCCTTCGGTGTCGTCCTCGTCGTCTTATGACTGCAATACTGTCCTGGTTAAGCCCCCATAGATGTAAGTAGGGTCCTTATACACAGTCCATTAGTAGTGGGCATTCTGAGCTGAGGCAACCTGATTTTCTCCAAGTACCTTGACGCATGTAAACACCAATGAGTCAGAGGAGGGGCTTTGCATGGTACAAGACAGGAGTAGATGGATTACATTAGCAAAGAAAATGTAGCCTGAACATTTTGAACCATGAATGGGGCGGGGGAGGGTTCTTGTAGAATAACCTTCTGTGGGAAGTGAGGGACTCCTTATTGTTGAGACACTTAAAAGCACTACAGCAAGCAAGGAGAATAAGGGAATGTTTGCATCAGTCTTCACCACAGAGAATAATTGAGAGATACCTGCCCCAGAGTTACTCTTTTGCAGGCAATACAGGGGAGACAGTACTAGGGACTGAGGTGTTGCCCAGATTGATAGCTTGAATGCCAAAGAGTCACCGGGATGGGATGGTTAATCCAGGAACTCTGAAAGAATTTAAGAATTAAGTGGATGAACTGCTGGCAGAAATACAGGGAGAGATTCTCCCCACCTCCACACCTTATACACTGCTCTGGCACTGAATAGGGGCTGTACAGGTGCCCCAGGAGAGAATCCCTCTGGTGCAGGAGGAGTGCAGAGTACCCTTTACTAGCCCTGGTGTAGGAGGTGAGCTGGGAGCAGTAGGGTACGTGTCCATAGTGTATACTGCCATGGACACTGGGCTGCAGAGCAGTTCACAGGCAGTCTTCCTGAGGCTGCCATAAATGAAAACTGCCCGCAGGGCTGCTCTAATTTATGTTGGGGGCTGCTCCCAAAATCCAGACATAAAAGCGATCTTTGCCCTACTACCTCGGGCTGCACATCCCAGAAGCTCAGCACAGAATCAGACCCACATGATTTACCATTTAATCAGTCGTTCTAGCAGAGACCTAGAGCTCAGCCAGTGTCATACTGATTATTTTTTTAATTGCTAAGGTTGATCCTAGGAATTACAGACCAATAAGCTTTGCTTCAGTAGCAGGTAAATTAACTGAAAAACAATTAAAGCTAGATTTAAAATCCCTAACTGAGTCTGATATAATATGGCAATGAACCAGCCCAGCTTCTGTACTGGAAAAATATGCCTCTCTAAGCTGCTGGAATTTATGGAAGTCAGCAGTAGATATAACTTCTCAAACTTTTCAAACCCACTTCGTTCAAGTCCCTGGCATGAGGCCCTTCAGGAATCTAAGGCGTGATTGGGCTGAGAGAGAACGGTTTGTCCTGGGTAAGAAACTGGTTGAGGGGGAGAACAGATCTGTAATAAATGGTCTGTTTTCAGTAGAGGAGGTTTATAGCTGGGTGCCCTGAAAGTACACTATAGATATATTCTAGATCTGGGAAAGGTCAACAGTGAGGTGACAAAGTTTGCGTGTGACACTTGTGTCCCTGTCCTCTCTGCGGGACGTGAGCTGATAGATCAGGTAAAGCCAGAGCTAACTAAGTGACTGTAGACTCTGTAGTAACGTACACTGTGTTGCTGTGCAGATTTGAGGAAGTGGAGTTTGTCAGAGACCTCCTGCTCCTATTTCCTCTCCAGCCTTGTAGAGGGCTTCCATAGGGTAAAGAAGAAGGAGAGAATGACATGCAAAGAGCAATCTCCAGCTACAGCAGAGTCCATCCACAGCAGGGATCCACGGGTGCAGATCACTCTCTGCTGGAAGTTGGAGGGTCTTAGACCATTGTCAGGACATCAAAAGTTAATGCCTCAATTCCTGTGGAAAAGTCCACAGACTCATTAATGCCCACAAGTGAGGAAGGTCTCAGTTTTAGTCTCATGCTGTGTTACTCGAGAAAGGTTGCCTTTTACCACGAGTGTCTCCTTGCAGTTCAGCCTGTGCTCAGGATTGTGCTCCAGTTTTCTCGAGTGTAGGGGTAATACCAACAGTGAACATAAGAACAACCATACTAGGTCAGACCAATGGTCCATCTAGCCCACATCCTATCTTCCACCAGTGGTCAGTGCCAGATGCGTCAGAGGGAATTAACAGAACTGGGCGATTTCGAGTGATCCATCCCCTGTCATCCAGTCCCAGCTTCTGGTAGTCAGAGATTTAAGGACACCCAGAGCATGTAGTTGCATCCCTGGCCATCTTGGCTAATAGCTGTTGGTGGACTTATTCTGTATGACCGTATCTAACTCTTTTTATAAAAAGTTATATTTTTGGGCCTTCACAACATCCCCTGGCAACAAGTTCCACAGGTTGACCATGTGTTGGGTGAAGTACTCCCTTTTGTTTGTTTTAAACCTGCTGCCTATTAATTTCATTGAGTTGACCCCTGGTTCTTGTGTTATGTGAAGGGGTTGATAACACTTCCCTGTTCACTTTCTCAATTGTCCTTTGTGCTTTAAGATAGCAAAGTACATCCAGAAAACACCCACCATCTCATCTACATTGTGCTTAGGAATGTTGTCCCTGTTATCCTGCTCTCCAGGGTTCTCCGAACAATGGCTCATCTTACCCCAGCAGCTGCAATGGTGAGAAACTGATGAAGGGTTCCATCCTGTATGGTGCGGAGTGCTCCTGTGAGATGCCCAGGTTCAGACTGAAATCTGAGTTTGATGCTGGAAATACTGACAGGACGTACCTGCACCACAGGCGTGACCTCCTGTTTTCTTTTGTTTGGGCTGTGGTTGTCGCCACACCCCACTGAGAGGCGAATCTTCTCCCCAGTGCCCAGCCTGAATAACTCAGTGGGGCACCAAGGAACTTTGCAGCAGGGGGCTGAGGAGCTGCTCTGAAGAGGTGACACCTAGCCCAACTCCACTCCCAACCTCCTATGCCCATGGTGCGCTCCTGGAAGCTCAGTGCCTGAACAGAGGAAATTGCTCACAGTGCTTCCTTAGGGACACCTAGCAACCTGCTCTCCTTGATAATCACCATCAACAAACACAGGGTCCAGTATTACCAATTCAGATATTCTTGGTTAACCTCTCCCGCTAGTACTTATGTGTACCCCATTGGACAGCTGAGTGCCTTGCAGTCATTACAGAATTATCCTCCCAACTCCCCTGGGCTGTTACATATACAGAACTGAGGAACAGAGAGTGAATGACTGGCTCAAGGTCACGCAGGGAGTTGGTGCAGAGTGGGGAATAGCACACAGATCTCCTGAGCTCTGGTCCCGTGCCTCAACACACGACTTCCTCTCTATTCTAATGCTAGCATCCATCTCTTCTGCAGTCCCTTGCAATTAGTTCTTTATCAAATATGGCTGAAATCCTGTCCCCGCTAAGTCAATGGAGCCAGCATTTCACCCTATAATGTTAAACATTGCTTAAGAGGTGGGGAATGTTTCACTGGCCTAAGAGCATTACTGTTGTATGGACACCATGATGCTATGGTCTCACTGGAGACAAAAAGGAGGAGTTTCTTGTATGCTGAAGAAAAGGCAGGGTAAAATCTGTATTGACAACAGCTGCTGATGGCCAACCAGCATGGCACGTTGTTATTAATGGGGTCTGATCTTGATGTACACATACTAATTACTTTTTTCATTCGGGTAGTAGCATAGCTGCAATGGTCTCGGAAGACAGATGTGTTTACTGGAAACCTATAAATCTTTTGTGTTGTGTTCTTATTTCTTGCAGAACTAAAGGCAGCCACCATTCCCAGGAGCTGAACTTCTTTTTAAAAGAGAAATCTCATCTGTGCAGTTGTCCCTAGCATGACAAATGGAAAGTGCGCTTTCTGCTTAAATGGTGAGAGAGAGAGAGCTGCGGGAAAGGTTAAGTGACAGTCAGTGCATGGAGTCTGGTGTTTTAAGGTTTTAAGCTGCTCCATTCTGTTGGTATAAGCCCTCAAGACCTGAACACTCCCTGAAGTTTGAGAGGTTCTGTGAATGGAACATATGTAGGATCCAGGTCAACATGCCAGTGTCCTGCTCCTAGCATAGCCCTTATGGAAAACCAGCAGTACTGTCATGTATGACTTCTCCACTGGAGGGAGGAGGATGGCTTCAGATGTACAGGGTGAAATCCTTGTCCCATTGATGTCAAAGACAAAACTCCCACTGATTTCACTGGGGATAGGATTTCACCCACTAGATAGAAGAACATTTTTAAGAATGCATCCACTATTCAGGCTTGCATCCAGTACCATCTGAGCAAGGCTCCATTGGTCACATGGGGCCAGATTCTGATCTCATCTACACAGGTGTAAAAATGGAGTAACAGCCATGTAAATGAGATCAGAATCTGGCCCATCGAGTGCAGATTTCAAACACAGGCAGGAGAAAGTACTTGGCATCTCTGACAGCTCAGTGACATCATCTTCTCAATACACAGCGGAGGGCAAAAAACAAGATGCTGTTGAGCATTACTAAGAGAGAGAGGGTTTATTTCTGTTAAGAGCTGTTTCACTGCACACCCACAGGTTCGTATTATTGCTAGGAGAGCCTGGTCCAATGGGAAAGAGACTAAGGAATCCTGGGCTGCCCAGTGACCTGCTCTGTCACCTTGGACAATTTACTTCACAACTCTGCTCCTCCTCCCACCCTTTGTCTGTCTTGTCTGTATAGATGGTAAATCTCTTACTATGCATGCGTGCAAGTCCTAGCACAGTGGAGTCCTGATTTTGGTTGGGGTTTACAGGTGCTACTAGTACAACTAAATACAAATAGTTTAAAAATCACTAGAGACATTTTTAAATGAAAGGAATACTGCATAACACAAAAGGGTTAGAATGCCATGGTATACATCGATGGCACATGCTGGTCTTGCCTGTGTCCAGTTTTGCTTTACTCATCTCATAAGTGGTTCTGAACTGGGGGTACGCAGAGGTCGTGTAGATAGTTGTCTAGTTTTACAACAGGCTACATAAAAAGCACTAGCGAAATCAGTACAAACTAAAATTGTATGCAGACAATAACTTGTTTATACTGCTCCATATACTATACACTGAAATGTTAGTACAGTGTTTATATTCTAATTTATTTATTTTATAATTATATGGTAAAAATGAGAAATTAAACCATTTTTCAGTAATAGTATGTCTGTGACACTTTTGTAGTTTTATGTCTGGTTTTGTAAGCAAGTAGATTTTAAGTAAGGTGAAACTTGGGGGTACACAAGACAAATTGCCTCCTGAAAGGGGCACAGTGCTCTGGAAAGGTTGAGAGCCACTGTCATAAAGCATGTAGCAACAACAGAAAAGGTGCCCAAAGCTACAGTGTTTGGGCTGTAAAAACAGCAGGGGATTGTTTAAGCCACAAGACAAAGTTACAAAAGAGCGGTACCCAGGGCATCTGTCAAATATAATGGAGATCCCCGGGGCAAAAGAGAACTTCAGCTCATGCACCAGTGTGTAAACTTATACAAACAATGATTAGAAGGTTTTATTTCCAAAGTTCTATCCCCCACTCCAGTGGCTCAATGGTTTGACCCTCCCTACCAAAGGATTTCCCTTTACCTGCAAAAGCTTTCCCTGGAATTAGGTTCCTTAAACATTAAAGGGGGCTCACCAAAGCACAGTCTTCTACTCTCATGGGTTCCTTAGCCTAACCCAACAGAAGTCTATTTCTCCAGGCTTTGCTCAGATCCCCAGCTTACAGGAGAAAACAGACACAATAATAAAAATAAAATCAAAATGGAGCTCCCACATCCTCTTCTCTCCAGCAGCTCCACTCTTGTGGGCTTGCAAACTATTGAGCACAGAAAGGAATTATAACTCCAAGGGGAGGAAATGCTCCCTGAGAATCCTTTATCTTTTCCTGGATCCCCAAAAGCCCAGAAATGTGTCCTTATTCTCTGGCAAAATACCTGGGTGTTCTTATTTATTAGGTGTAAGAGGCGAGGGACAAGAGAGAGAAAATGCTTTGTGGACCAGTGAGGAAAAGATGTAAAGGAAACATGCATCAGGAAGGTAAATCATCAGTCTTAATTCCTACCCTGAGCTGCTTTATGCTTCACAGTCAGGCTTTTAGAACCTGATGAGGTCTATGCTTCCAGGCCATGGATGCTCGTGGTTGTCAAGATCATGACAGAACTCTGATGTGCGTATTGTCAGTTCATACAATTAAAGGTCTGAGAGGTTAAATATGGATTTCTGCTGAATCCATGAGCACAGAAGCACGTAAATCATTGCTGAACTCTGGAGAAATAAGTTAGATTTGCTTTCTTTGTTTGCTTATATATGGCGATGGTCTCTCTTTCCAGGGCTCACCCTGCAAACACCTCCATAAAACATATGCACATAGCTCATAACTCCTTAATTAGCCAAGCCCGCAATGTCTGGTCATAAAATGGTTTTCAATAATTGTTCAGAGCAGAATTAGCGACCTCATTAAATAGAACTTCAGGAGAAATTGGTAGATCAAATTTACATTGACCCTGGCTTTCAATTCCAAGCCAGAAGTATATATGTTAGGCTAAACTAATTGTTCTGTTTAGGATGTTAGCTGTATTGCTGCTTGGTGGGAAAGGAGAATATACTTTGTAGTTTCACTAAGAAATATATAATGGTTTAAAGTTAACTTAAGAGTGCTCATGCTGGGCTCTGGGCTGCCCTACCATTACTTTAAATGACAGATTGGATAGAATCCATGCATACCACTCAGCTGCTCCTCCTTTCGAGGGACATCACTCATTTTAGTCTGAGTTCAACACAGTTTTGGTTTCCTGTCAACTTTTAATGCTGAGATGTAATTACATCAGAAACAAAGAACTATGAAGGTGCCACTCTAAGAAGAGTTACTTAGGTGAAAGGAATGAGCCTCTCCACGTTTTAAGTTTGCTGCCTGGATCATTTTTTGTCTATCTCATAGCCAATAAATTTAACTTCCCCCTTTAACAAAAACTGGAGTTCTTCAAATCCCAATAACCCACAATACCTTAGTGCTACTCCCTGCCTATCTGGTCCCTAGCCTTCCTTGAAGGCCCAAAACCAGACTGACAGCTTGGGGAAATGGACTGCTCTGGTAATCTACAGAAGAGACCGTTTTCCTCCCCCATTATTTTAGCTTAAATCTTACATAACAACTGATGCTAGTTTAGGAATATGTGTGTGAACATGCATATCCAAGTAGCACCATGCAATTAATTGATGAATAAGCTCTCTGGATATACCCAGCCACAAGCTGATGCTTATTGATTAAAATAGAGCTGCATTTTGCCATTCTGATGTTGCCTAAGATCACATGGCTTCCTTAGAAAGGAGATGATGAAGTACGCTGTCACGACTTGTTCCATTCCAACTGTCCCCAGTCAACCAGATTCTCGATTTTCAGTTGTCAGCACATTTTGGGAAGGGAAATGCAGTCCTCTTCCTTCTATTTCTGCCTCTGTTATGCACTTCATATTAATTGATTTGCTGTATAAGTAAAATGCCTTGCAAAGAACAAACAATATGAGCTAGTCCTCTAGTATATTATGTGAGCTCAGATCCTGATTTCAGTGGGAGCTGGGCTCCTAAATCCCTTTGAGGACCTGGCCATGCTGTTTATAGGAGAAACACATTCACGGCTGCTGGTGGTGCTCAGCTGATGGTGTCAGGAGCTGTAACAGAGCAGAGGAGCAAAATCTAGAGGGAGCAGAGAGAAGTAGTTGGGAGCTTGGCTTCAAAATGGAGCTAGCGAGATCAGAGACGTTCATGTGATGCTGGCAGACCAGGTACCAGCTCCTGCCAAGGCCCTCACCAAACACTCACAAATGTGTAGCTAGAAACCAGTCTTGCTTAGCTGTGTGTTATAGGGTTGCCTGCCCGCCAGGATTGTCCTGGAATCTCCAGGAATAATTAATTATGTCATGAGATGAAACCTCCAGGAATACAGCCAACCAAAGTTGGCAACTCTAGAATGTTAGCATTATCAAAATAGCTATTAGATGTTAAATTGATAAGAATGTGTTTAGTGTTTAGACCAGGGGTCGGCAACCTTTCAGAAGTGGTGTGCCGAGTCTTCATTTATTCACTCTAATTTAAGGTTTCGCGTGCCGGTAATACCTTTTAACGTTTTTAGGTCTCTCTCTATAAGTCTATAAACTATTGTTGTATGTAAAGTAAACAAGTTTTTTTTTAAATGTATAAGAAGCTTCATTTAAAATTAAATTAAAATGCAGATCTTATCAGTTTAGTGCAGTGGTTCTTAACCTGGGGGGCACGCACCCCCTGGGGCAGGGCCGGTGCAAGGATATTTTGGGCCCTAGGCGAAACTTCCACCTCCTTCCCCAGCCCTTGCACATCGGTTCATTGAGAGGCAAATCCTAACGAGCCTTTATAGACCCCAGGGACCAGCCTGCCCAGGGCCAGCCATGCCCAGGGGCTGCTCCCCAGACCAGGTTGCCCCCTCCCTGCCCCCTGAACTCCCCTGAAGGGTGCACAGCGCCCCCGTGAGCCCTCCCCTCCCCACCCCGGTGGCCCCCGCCCCGAGTCCACTCACTGGCTTTGCCGGGCTTGGGCCGCTGCAGCAGCTCGGCAGGGAGAAGCCACCTTCCGGAGGCACCGGAGAGCCAGAGCGTTCCGCTTGCAGTGGCAGTGAGCCCTAGCCATGGAGGAGCCAGCGCAGTGCAGGGGGGCAGCAGCCCTGCAAAGGTGGCGACGCCGCTAGCGGGGAGCATCCACGCCCCCCCTCCTGCCCAGGCTGCGGCCCGGCGATCCCCCCCAGGGGCTCCTGCAGGCTGCAGCAGATGCATGCAGGTGCCAGCCCCCATGCGCCCCCCGGCTCCCCCTCGCCTAGGGTTATCATATTTCAACAATCAAAAGAGAGGATGGGGGGGGGGAGAATCCCACTTCCCACCCCCTGACTGCCCCCCTCAGAACCCCCAACCCCTCCTGCTCCTTGTCCCGACTGCCCCCCAGAACCCCACCCCCTACCTAAGCCTCCCTGTTCCTTGTCCCCTGACTGCCCCCTCCTGAGAACCCCCCACCCTAACTGCCCCCCAAGGACCCTACCCCCTACCTGTCCCCTGACTGCCCCGACCCTTATTCACACCCCCACCCCCAGACAGACCCCCAGGACTCCCACGCCACATCCAACCATTCCCCGCCCTCTGACAGGATCCCCAGAATTCCCAACCCATCCAACCCTCCCCCTGCTCCCTGACTGCCCCCCAGGACTCCCCTTACCATGCCCATGCCAGTCAGACACTGGCTCCACGTGGAGGCAAAACACGCTGCCGCGTGCACAGCCCCTCCCCCACAGAGTGCTGGGGCAGCAGGAGGGGGGAGCTCCAGGAGGGGGAGCGGCGGCAGTGGCTCAGACTCCCGGGAGCCGCAGAACCTGAGCGCAGTGAGGGGGGAGCCGGGGGACGCGCCTGCCACCGGTCTGGGGTCCTGGCTGCCGGCCCCGCTCAGCCTCCTGCTGGCCTGGGGTTCCGTTCACTCAGCGGGCTGAGCGGGGCCAGCGGCCGGGACCCTGGCCAGGCAAAATCGGCTCGCGTGCCGCCTTTGGCACGCGTGCCGCAGGTTGCCGACCCCTGGTTTAGACTTTATGAAATGCTTGTAAGATGTTGCCTGTGTTGATCTCACTTTTAACCACTATAGCCCATGATATAATGTTATAGTTTGAGTGTTTGCACTGTAAACCTCTGTAATTGTGTAACTCACCAAACAGGGCAAGAAGCATTAATTAAGGTAAAGTGCTCATCCTGCATACAAGATGGCCAGATGAGGAACTGTGTAGCATCAAAGGTCAGATGCCCTGCTGATTGCATTCCTAACTCCCTCCAGGAAGGAGAGATCTACGTGTGAACTCATTGTGACGGGTTCCCCCTGGGGTGCCACCTGGAACTGGGGTACCACTGAGCCCTCTGACCTACCAGCCTGGGCTCCCACTCACATTGTGCTGCTGTGAAAAGCTGCAGACACGCTCCCGGTCTTACATTTCCACCAGCATACACGCAGGTAGGGACACACCCAGCTGCAGGTACATGCAGGTGCTCTTGCCAGCTACTACATGTGAACCAACAATAGAGAGGCTACAGCCAAAATAACCCCCCGATTTCCAGCCTAGGACTCCAGAGCGGTACCATACTGCTCTGGTCCAAACCCCAACCAGTATGAATTTATTATCCAGTTCTCTTCCCCCTCAATATGGAGAGGAATATGCAACAGCCTCTCAGAGCTAAGATTCCCACGCACTTCACTCTAAACTCACTGGTTTAGATTAAAACATAAAATAAATTTATTAACTACAAAAGACAGATTTTAAGTGATAGCAAACAGATCAAAGCAGATTACCTAACAAATAAACAAAAATGCAAGCTAAGCTTAATATACTAGATAGGGTAAGAATCTGCTATTCATATCCAGACTGATGGTACAGGCAGACTTGTAGATTCTTAAGGCACAAGCTACATTTGCTTTGCAGCTTGGAATCCCCAGGTCTTTCATTCATAGGCTAGAAATCCCTTTAGCCTGGGTCCAGCACTTCCCCCAGTTCAGTCTTTGTTCCTCAGGTGTTTCCAGGCATCTTCTTCTGTGGGGAGTGAAGAACAACAGATAATGTCACTCCCTGCCTTATATAGCTTTAGCATATGGCAGGAACCCGTTGTTTCAAAACTTGGTTCCCAGACCGGTTTGTGGAAAAATACTGACATCCCATGATGGAGTCCAGAATCAGGTGGCCTGGTCACATGTCCTTGTAGAGTCATAGCAGCCATTATTTACAGGCTGTCTGGAATGTTCACAGGAAGATTAAGTTCTTCCAGGATCCGTTGTCTTTGCTGATGGGCTGTCAGCACTGTCTGGCTTCTTCATTGTTGTACTAGTTGTGAGTGTCACCCAGAGTAAGCACAAGTGAAATACAGCTACATAGTCAATATTCCTAACTTTAGATACAAAAATGATACCTGAATACAAACAGGATAATCATATTCAGAAAATCATAACTTGTCCAATGATACCTCACATGACCTGTCTTGCATAAAATACATCATAAGTGTGCTATAATCATATCATATATAATAATATCACTATGAAGAATATGGGGTGCAGTGTCACACTTATCCCATCAGTTTGGACTCTGGGGTGGAAGGGATAATAATCCCAGACAAGGAGAAACTGGATCTTTCTTTCTGGCTGTTTGGACTCTCACCGGGCTGGAGCTATGTAACAGAAGCAGAAATCCCCAGGGTCAACCTGGGTTAGCCCCAAAAGACATTGAGTGCTGACAGATTGCTACAACTCTGTCACCTTTCGGAACCATAGACTATAACTCGTGTGGATATATGTTTGTCTGCTATAACCTGTAAATAACTCTCTTTACTTTATCCTAGTTAATAAATCCTTAGTTAGTTTACTATAGGATTGGCTACCAGCATTGTCTGTGGGGTGAAATGTGAGGTTCAAATTGACCTGGGGTAAGCGACTGGTCTCTTGGGTCTGGAAGCAACCTGAACCTGTTATGTTCTTTGGTGTAATACAGCAACCAACTATCACTAAATCCAGCTTGCCTGGGTGGCAAGATAGACTGGAATGCCCAAGAGGACTGTGTGTGACTCCATCGTAAGACTGTTACAGTGACCCAGGAGTTCACATTTGTTACAGGGTTGGTGAAATCTAATTATAGAACATACCACCAGTTTGGGGTGTCTGCCCTGCTGTTTTGACAGTCTGCCCTGAGGTCGGCACTCACAGTTGTGAACTACTCCAGACTGAGTGACAGAAAAATATGATTGATTTAAATTCCAAAGTGTATGTGACCAGGATCTCCATACCAGAGAGAACTCTCCAGAAATCAGCTGAAATAGGGCTTTTTGTATAGGTAGCCGGTTTGATTTTGATTCAATGCATTGCTAAATCAGGAGTGAATTGAATTCAAGTCCATGAAATTATGCCAGTGTAAAACTGGTGTAGGTGATGTCAGAATTGGGCCTAGCGCCTCCAAGGAAGCAGGACAGAGCTGTGAAAAGGTGTGTGAGGTTTAACCTATGTGTGATCAGCTCGAGCGCAAAGCTGTAGGGGCAGCCAATCCTTCCGGGACGATGGGGCTAAGCCCCGCCAGTCACGTCACATCCAGGTAGCGTGGCTGATGTATTGCAGGGTGCAGTACAGCCTGCTGCAACTGGAGAGCGCCTGGTGGAGCTGCTCCTGCTGCTGGAAGCTGTGCTACAACTGATTGATGACATATGGACTGCAGGCGGCAGAGGGAGGCGGCCCCGTCAGATAATCCTGCTCATAAACTTATCTGTCTCTTAAAACTAAAGCTAGGGCTGTCTTGCATGATCACTGGTGCCCTCTACCCCTCTTGCAGCCCCACCATTTTTAATGGGCATCAGAGGCCACTAAACAGATTAAATACGTTGTCCTGGCTCTGCAGCGCTTGCAAAGTCCATTTACCATGTTCATGTTAAAAGTCAGACCGATGTGAGATGCAACTGGACAGCTTCTCTCCTCCCCTTGCATTTATGTCATATGTAATACAGGTAGCCAGATGCTTCGATGCCACCTGCTTCATCTCCCTTTGTCAGGACGATAGAGACTTCAACCTACGCAGGCCACAAATGTGCACAAATCAAGATTCTCTTATGGCATCCGGGTGGCCAGAGCGTAAGCACATATAGCTTCTTACCAAGGCTTGCAACTCCTGCGCTAGCCTTGCTCGTTGGCCTCAAGCAGTGGGGGACCGAGTTACCCTCTCAGACCCCCAGTGAATCAACAGGAATGACATTTCTGGCTGTGCTGCTGTTGCAGTTTTCTAGCTGGCATCATGCACATCCCTCTGTTTCTTTCAGGACAATCTGTAAGCTAGCATTGGACATGGTCTCGGTTCTGTAAATTCAGGGTTAATTACTTCTCTCATAAATGCATTTAGAGTGACTCAGGTTGTTCACTCTATAGCGCTGAGCTAAAGATCGGAGCTTGAGCCTGCTAGGAGAACTCAGAGGATTCAAGCCTGTTTGTTGCTAGAATATGGTTATAAATCTTACTGTTTTTTCTCTTTAAGAGTCTTTGTTGCAAACTCAGCCACATATTTCCCGCTCCAATTCCCTGCAGATTCACTGCTGGTATAAGCAAGTATAATTCCATTGACTCTTTCGGAATAGGGTTCATTTACAACAGGAAAGAATTTAGCCGTTTGTCACCAAGCTGCAAGAAAGTACTTTCCAAGGGTTTCCTCTCCTGGGTGAAAATACCATGAAATACTGTTATTGGGCAGGTCGCATGCAGCACATACCGGCTCAAGCCGATGTGTTTCAGTGGATTTTAAAAGTGTATCAATATTTTTCCTCCCAAAATATTCCTTGTTTTCAAATGTTACTCACTACAAATTCAGTCCAAAGTAAACAATTACAGGGGCTTAGGCATCTATACCATAGTGCTGCAGAATAATCATTAGGACAGGCTACATTACATAGTGCCCTGCGAGCCAAGGGTTAACCTCAGCACCCCTCTTACACAGCTGACCAGGGAAGGGACATCAGAATGGCTGTCTGGCAAAGGTTGGCCTCCAACCTTAGAGGTCACAGGACCTCTTGGGACAGAATTAGCTCCCTCGTGATTTCCAGAGAGAGTCTACAGGGAACAGCACTACAGCGAGTGGCCACTCCCCTGCTCTAACTCCAATCCCCCCCCCCCCCCCGCTCCTTATGTGTGAACCCCTGTACTGTCTAGGGAAAGGGGGATGGTACTAATTACTCCCACCCCAGTGTAGGGAGGAGGAGCAGCTCTGCCTACAGCTGCTGCCTTCCATGTCCCTTTATGCAGGAACACTCCAGCCCATACTTATGAACACTTAGAGCCCATTATCTGTGAGATCTCCTCTACGTATCTGGTGAACAGGCCATCTGGAAGTGGTTGTATAAAATGATGATCGTACCTCATCACTGCTGTTATTTGAGAAAGGCAGGTAGGCTTAGAAACGCCAGAGGTTCCACAGCTCACAAACATATTGTTTTATTCAATTGCTCTTGCGCGTTGAAACGTTAAAGGCCCACCATTGGAATGGGTTCCCTGATCTTCTCCCCTTGTTAAGCCTGTGAAGCCAGACCATCGTGCAAACATTAATTTTTTTTTACCAAAGCTTTCAGGACTTCACACATTCTCGGTGGGACCATTTCAGAGGCAAGGATTTGTAGCTGCCTGTTATGTGCTGTGAAGCTCCTGTTTCTTTTACAGTTATTAAAGAGCAGTGACAGATTTACTCAGGGAATTCTAGAAGTCCTGCCGCCGTAATCCTGCTAGTGTAAAACAAAGTGGTCATAGCTGCAGGTTTCATTGGTGCCAAATTGATTTTGCTAAATGAAACTAGGGGAATAAAAAAGAATCTCTTTGTACCATGAAATTATTTTAGATGATACATTAACTGAGTTGCACCTGCCTAGAATCCTTGTCCACATACCTCCCCCCTTATGCAATAGGGTTAAAATTGCAAAGGATCAAGGTACAAAGGGCCAGATCTTCAAAGATGGGTGCAGCAGTTGCACCAGGACAAGCACGTGCATGCAACTGGCCACTTGTTAGTGCAGACAAGGTGCTTACATGGGCGAGCTACATGCACAAAGGTGGATTTTGCAGGGGCAGCGAGAACAACTGTGCCCCAGTTCACCCCAGCTTTGAAAATCTGGCCCACAAAATACCATGTCCCTTAGAAATTGCCCCCATAATTCTACCATGGGGACACCTCTCTTTGGGCTAGATTGTCACAGCTCTTACTCACAAGTACAGGGGCTACAGGGGAATTAGTTCCCTCTGACTCCCCTAGCTTGGCCCTGCTCAGATTGTGACTCCAGAATGGTGAGGAGAGCACTGGCTACTTGTCTGACACACTGGGCTGTGAGCAAGCTGGAAGAGAAGGATGTAGACAACTGCGGGGACAGTGGGAGGGGCTCCCATTTGCCAGACATAGTAGCTGTGGGAAGTGAAGTTGCTCCATGAAAGGCGTGAAGTAACCTACTCTTCTCTTGGACCAAAGAGGCAGGGAATTGTGACTCAGTCTCTGGTCTACTTGCCACCTCTTACTCAGGGTAGAGGATAAAGTTACAATCTAGTCCTTTATAGCCCAATGAACAATTCAGACAGTAGAGCCCAGCAGAATGGATTGTGAAGACCAGACGAGAACCAGAACGGCCTTATTTTTAAAAGACAACAAAAACAAGTTCTGTGTTGAGGCCGTTTATTGTATTAGATAAACACATTCACTACAAGATGAGTAGGTTTTCTGATTGTAAGTAGAGAATAATTATTTAAAATACAATGAAGTAGCCGAGGCACTTGTTACATGCAGTTTAAATTGTTATCTATGCTCAACGCTGCAGCTGTTTCTAACACAAAACTTCCATTGACTTCAAGGGAAGTTCCATGATGTTGGGATTGCAGGATCAGGATTATGTGTGCAGTAGAGTAATGGGTGCTGATTAAAGGACAGGAGAGAAATTGCCAAGTGGACACTCAGAAGGCAAGAAATAAGGAGTGTTTTTGCTTTTGGCACAGAAGTTAGCATTGCCTTTTACTGATAGCCCCAAAGAAACCTGGGGGGTTATGCGAGTGAGGTGGCAGCAGACTGGGATGCAGAAATCAGGTCTTGTTTGCATGGTCAATGAAGAAATGAAATAGCCATGTGTAGATATGAACTTCAAATGGAAAGGTCTTAGATGACTGGGTAGATGCTTATGGAAATCCTAATGAGCATGAGGAATTCTCCTTTTACCAACAGAAGGATGAATCAAGGGAGGTTACAGCTGAAACAGAAATGCATTATTAGTAGAAAATAGAAATATCCATAGGTAGCTTCCCTTGTATTGAATTCCCAAACAGCAACTCTAAGGTGGTTACGTGTTTTGCTGGATTGGGGTCCTATTGGTGGATCCTACAGTAAGCCGAAGTGTCATGGGTGCAGATAAACATTCACCAGTGTGTTCACGCTGAAAATGGCTATCGCAAGCCTCATTTGCACTGTCGATTGGCCGAGCAGTTATGCGCGCAGATAACTCCCGAACAAAAAAGTGACTCTTGCCAATCATGGGACTGATTCTGTTCCCCTTACTCCTGTTGGACTCTGCAAGTAGTCCCAGTAAACTCATTGTAAGATACTATTCAACGTGACTACAGCTGACAAAATTGAGCCACCCAGTCAGGGAGCAGAAACAATACCATGTGACCTAGGCAATAATTCATATAGTATAAAGAGATACTCATAGTGCCCTAGCCAGGAACAAAATAGACGACCATTTGTTTGCACACACTATGTTGAATAATGTTCACATTGTAAAAATCCACAACCAGTTTGAGGATAACTGACCAACAGAAACAAGAGCTAAACTTGTCAGCTAAATTACTGGCAATGGGTAATTCAACCAGGTCAGGTAGCTGGGCAGAGAGCTGCACTATCCAGGTAGGTCCTAGCATTTATAGTAAACTCCTTTCTCCCAAACGAACACCAGAAATGAACCGAGGGTGAAATTCATCTCAGTGGAGAAGTTCTGCACGATGCTCTCCACACCTCTTAGAGCCAGATTTGGATGCCCTTAATCATGTGGAATAGCATCTTACTCCACAAAGAATCACTCTGAAACCAATGGGATGATTAATGGAGCAAGGTGCTAACAACCAGGAGTAAGAACAGCAGAATCTGGTCCTTAAGGCAGGGGCTAAATGGTGCAGAGCACCTTATGGGGTTCCTCTGAAATGGGGGGAATTTAACCTACCCTATAATGAGTCTCCACCACTCCCTTTATTCCAACTTCACAAGTAACAATAAATTAATACTTTGTATCTATATGCAGTGCTTCTTATTTACGGATCTCCAAGTGCTTTGCTGATCTTGATTAAGCTTCAGAGCACAGTGGGAGGCAGGCAAATATTACTGTGGCTCAGTTGACAGATGAGTAAAGTGAGGCATAGAGAAATGAAGCAACTTGTCTGGTCATGTAACACATCTGCGACAGAGCTGAGACTAGAAACCAAGGAACCTTGATTCCTAATTCCTTGCTCCAACCATTGGATACCCCCTTCCTATACAATGCATCCCACCACATGGAGGCAATCTTATCAGGGAAAGGCACCTGGCAGCATGGTAATGGAGTTGGAAATATAGGGGGCAAATAGCTAAATACCCCCCTCTGTGTGTGGGTAGTTGGATACCTCCAAGTTTGGTGGAAACTGGTTCCTCACGGATGCACCCATGACAGCTCTAGTTGAAACCTAGCATCTGCAGCATGACTCCTGTAGGGTAAACTCCTTATTACTCCAGTAGTTCCTTGGACTCCCTTGAGCAAAACCTGTCGTCACTTCAGGAAGGCAGCTGTGGGTGAATTTTTGCAACAGAGACCGGATTGAAAGTCTTCAGGGAATAAAGAACCTGGGATTTATTTTTCAGAGGGAATTCCTTTCCCTCCAAACCTCAAAGCTGCACAATATAGTCTGGAAGCTCTTTGAATCCCTTTCTCCTCCTTATCTGCAATAATTAGTGAATGGTTAAGGGGGGAAATTGGGAAGATATTTATATTACAATGTTGTGAAAAGTTCTTCTATTAAAGGTACTTAATTTCGCCACAGCAGAATGCATGTTATAAGTTGTTGCTAAATACTCTTCTTTCTTACTGACCAGTAGAAAAATATAACCCCATCTTATCTAGAGTAGCTAGTTCTGAGTTACGTCTCTTCTTCTCTTGCCTTTGTTCCTTTAATCTTGTGCAACCCAGATGGGTAGGAGCAAGGCTGACTCTTAACTGTAAACAAAAGAGGGGAGCAATTGTACATCTGCTCATTTGAAAATCATCACAAGTTTTGTGTATTTCATAATCCTGACCCT
This sequence comes from Terrapene triunguis, assembly GCF_002925995.2. Taxonomy (NCBI): domain Eukaryota; kingdom Metazoa; phylum Chordata; order Testudines; family Emydidae; genus Terrapene; species Terrapene triunguis. Next base: position 36,761,228 of record NW_020664418.1, on the reverse strand, counting down.
TGGAAGTACATTTCCAAAATACCGCAGGGGAAAGCGTGTGCCTAGAACTCAGTTAGCCAAGAAAAAGTTTGTGCACACCTCTCTACTCCGCCGTATGTGCCTTTTTAGTACTTACATTCACTGCCATCCCAGGGGCAGAAATTCCCAGGAGACTTTGCACACCAATAAGGTGTGGCATTTTTCATAGCCTTAGACTTTGCACACCTATAAGGTGTGGCATTTTCATAGCCTTAAGAACCACACAAAAATAACTGACAAACATATTGTAAGCAACCCATTGTCAAAGAAAGATCAAATGCCCTTATTGCTTTTCCAAGTACTGATAGCTATCCATCCCCTTATTTATTGGAAACAATATAAGGAATATTGTCTAAGGAAAAAGAATGCCAGGTTGAGGTTTATATTAGAAGCTTTAAGGGAGCCTTATTGCCTAGAAAGCTTTTGTGCTATTCAAGTTACAATCATAATTTCTCTTGTTAATATGTGAAGGTTATAACAGAAATAGGCTGTACCATCAGATAGGGACACAATGATGTCTACAACCTGCTATGCAAGAAAATTTAACCAATATGCTGTATTTGCACCCCTCTGTATCTCGGTTTAATATACATTCACCTTCTCTGAATGAAAAGGCCTTCCAGGTTGTGCTGTGAAAGCTTCCCGCAGTGTCCCTTTCAGTCATCCAGGTGCTGCTCCTCCCATGTGGAAGTTGGGATGGCACTGTAAGGGTCCATGATGACTTTTGCACAGCGAATAATCATCACGATCAAGAAAAGGCAAAGGAAGACGAAACATGCTAATGTTAGTCCTTTGTCCACATCAACATACACAGGCTCTGGTGTTGGTGCCTCCATTGTTTGTGTCTCTCCTCATCCGGGTTTGTGCTTACTGCTACCATCATCGTCCACCTGCAAAACAACCATGCTATCAAACAGCAGGACCATTGAGATGCATCACAAAGCATGGGGAAAATAGCATTTTGTTGTCAACAGCAAAACTCCCATTGACTTCAATGGGCAGGATTGCAACCTGGTGGGTAAGCGAGGCTGGAAATGTTATCGGACAGCAGGCAAAGAGGGAGATAGAACCCAGGTCTGGCTCTTCTGTGGCGATGCCCATGTTTGTTAATTTAGCTCATTACTGTTTGTTCCTGAGAGGCTAGTAAAGAGGGGCTGTTTTTATTGTTTTACAAGGAAAACAGTGTTAAAGGGGCACCATCAACTTGAAATCTAATCCATTGTTTGCTGTTAAAAATTTAAAAATCCAATCGCCACACCTGCCCCTACAGCCTCCTGTTTTTAAAATAGTTTATTCTTCACTGTTACTCTGTAAAAGACCCAGACAACTGTTAGGGAAACCATCTATAGTCACAGTGCTGTCACTTGCGCAAAGCAAACAAAGGGAAAAATAGTAAAAAACAAACATTTTTTCCTATACATTTCTCTTTCAGCTGCAGCAATTTTAGGAGTTACTGGCAGTGATGGCAGTATTGCCAGTTCATGCTTTCCGGGGGGGCAGTGTGACTTTTAAACTCAAGGTGCATCACCAGCCACGCTGCTCAGAAATGTGTGATTAGTGCAGGGTTGATGCACTCTCTCATCTAAGGCCTGGTCTACACTAGGCTTTTATGTCGACTTTAGCGCCGTTATATCGAATTAACCCTGCACCCGTCCACACCAGGAAGCCATTTAGTTCGACATAAAGCTCTCTTTAAATCGATTTCTGTAATCCTCCCCAACGAGAGGATTAGCGCTAAATTCGACATGGCCATATCGAATTAGGCTAGGTGTGGATGGAAATCGACGGTAATAGCTCCGGGAGCTATCCCACAGTGCACCACTCTGTTGACGCTCTGGACAGCAGTCCGAGCTCGGATGCTCTGACCAGCCACACCCCCGGGAAAATTTGAATTCATTTTCATTTTCCTGTCTGGGCAGTTTGAATCTCAGTTCCTCTTTGGACATCGAGGGGAGCTCAGCAGCAGTGGCAACTATGCAGAGCTCTCCAGCAGAGATGGCCGTGCAATCTAATAGAAAGAGGGCCCCAGCATGGACTGATCGGGAAGTCTTGGATCTCATCGCAGTGTGGGGCGATGAGTCCGTGCTTTCAGAGCTGCGCTCCAAAAGAAGGAATGCTAAGATCTACGAGAAGATCTCCAAAGCCATGGCAGAGAGAGGCTACAGCCGGGATGCAACGCAGTGCCGCGTGAAAATCAAGGAGCTGAGACAAGGCTACCA
>NW_020664418.1:36758562-36758981 GCF_002925995.2 Terrapene triunguis | reverse complement strand
AGATTGTGGAGCACACAGCAAGCTGCAATAACGATGGGGATATTGGTTTCACTGAGATCACAGCGAGTGAGTAAGCTTCTCCATCTCCCTTTGAGATGGCCAAAAGCACACTCCACCACCATTCTGCACTTGCTGAGACGGTAGTTGAACAGTTCTTTTTCTGTATCCAGGGCGCCAGTATAGGGCTTCATGAGCCAGGGCATTAGCGGGTAGGCTGGGTCCCCGAGGATGACTGTAGGCATCTCCACATCCCCAAGAGTTATTTTGTGGTCTGGGAAGTAAATACCTTCCTGCAGCCGTCTAAACAGACCAGAGTTCCTGAACACACGAGCGTCATGAACCTTGCCCGGCCATCCGACGTAGATGTTTGTAAACCGTCCCCGATGGTCCACCAGTGCTTGCAGCACCATTGAAAAGTA
>NW_020664418.1:36686059-36758552 GCF_002925995.2 Terrapene triunguis | reverse complement strand
CCAAAGTGGTTCGCGACTGACCGGTAGCTGTCCGGCGTTGCAAGCTTCCAGAGGGCTATGGCCACTCGCTTCTGGACAGTGAGGGCTGCTCGCATGCGGGTGTCCTTGCGCTTCAGGGCAGGGGACAGCAACTCACAAAGTTCGAGGAAAGTCCCCTTCCGCATGCGAAAGTTTCGCAGCCACTGGGATTCATCCCAGACCTGAAGCACTATACGGTCCCACCAGTCCGTGCTTGTTTCCCGGGCCCAGAATCGCCGTTCAACAAAATCCACATGCCCCATTGCCACCGTGATGTCCTGGGCGCTGGGGCTCGTGGTTTCTGACAGCTCTGTGCCACTCTCCGACTTCAGGCTCTCACGGCGGTGCCGTAGCCTCCTCGCCCGATTTCTCTGCATCTGCCTCAGGGAAAGGTGTATGATAAGCTGCGAGGTGTTGAGAACGGCCACAAGTGCAGCGATGGTCGCAGCGTGATCCATGATCGCAGTGCTGTGGCGTCCGCGCTGTCACTGACCAGAAAAGTGCGCGAACTGATTTCCCGCCGGCGCTTTCATGGAGGGAGGGAGGGCGTTAGTGACGGACGGATGACGACAAATTTTTTTTACTCAGAAGGCATTGGCGGCTCGACCCAGAATTCCGATGGGCAGCGGGGACTGCGGGAACTGTGAGATAGCTGCCCACAGTGCACCGCTTCCAATATCGACGCTCGCCCCCTTAGTGTGGACTCACAAAGTCGAATTACTGTCCTTAGTGTGTCCTTAGTGTGGACACACACGTTCGACTTTGCAATATCGATTCCACATATTCGATTTAAGTAAAATCGAATTACCCTCGTAGTGTAGACATACCCTAAGAGACTCTCCGCCCCCATTAGCTACATTTGTGAGGAAAGTGGGCTTGAGCATAGAACAGTGTTTGCTGGCCAGTTTCTGTAGCCTGCAAATTCTTTAGCTCTTAACGCAATTGATTTATATTGGGGCCCTAAAGGAGGGAAACTGACTCGACTTACAGAATGAGCGGTGGGAGAGATTTCCCTTGACATCCACCCTTGGTCAGGCTGGTGGGTGAAGGAGGTGAGGGCCTCTGCTGGAAAAGAACAAGAACACTGATTCATTCTTTAAACATCTTCTGCAACTTCAGACCTAGTCATAATTAGTCATAAACGGTTCCGTATTGTTCAATAACATTCAAACACACATCTACGGGAGGAAAGAAACTGGGGCTAGCGTAAGCGACATCAAAGGGGGGGTTGGGTGGGAACCAGGCACTAATGCAGTGAAGTATGCCTACAAACAGGCCCTGCTTACATTCAAAAGTTTTACCGCCGAAAGTTCTGCCAGAATACTCCTGCCAACACAGCTATTTTGGCACAGTGCATTCACATTTGGCTGCTGTTAAAAAAGAAAGTACAAGGTGCTTTGGATGCAAGGTGCAGGTCAGTGTAGGTGTATTCAAAGCAGTCCTCCATATTGTCCGTTGGGAATGCAAGGGACATGGTTGCCTGGGGCTCTTCGTACTGACAGCCTCTTTGGAGCAATGATCCCCTAAGAGGTCTGTACAGAGTGGTGGGGAAGGTGCCCTACTCTGGCAGGAGAAACTACGCTGCTCTGCCTTGAAATGTCTGAGCAAAGATCACATTCTCCTTGCGTGAAAAGTTCAGTGAAATTGTCGCAGAGGGCCAGAAAGCTGTGCGGGCACAGCTAAATGGGCACCTCCACAAGTGGCAGAGGGCCCCTATGACCAGAGGTGAAAGTAAGCTGGTACACCGCAGCTACCGCCCCGGACCCTTTAAATCATCTCCGGAGCCCTGCCAGCGCGGCTTCAGTGGCTATTTAGAGGATCCAGGGCTGCGGCATCCGCTACCGCCCCAGCCCTTAAAATAGCTGCTGAAGACCCGCCACCGCCTCCCCAGGGCTCCGGCAGCAGGGCTCCAGGGACGATTTAAAGGGCCCAGGGTGGTAGCGGCAGCCAGAGCCCTGGGCCCTTTAAATCATCCCCCGAGCCCCCGGCTGTTGCTGCTACCCCGGGGCTCCGGCAGTGGGGCTCGGGTGGCCATTTAAAGGGCTCGGGGCTTCCACTGCCACTACCCTCTGGGGCCCTTTAAATGGCCACCCGAGCCCTGCTGCTGGAGCCCTGGGGTAGCGGTGGCGGGGCTCTGGCAGTGATTTAAAGGGCCAGGGGCTCCCAGCTGCAGCTACTGCAGCGGAGCCCCAGGCCCTTTAAAGCTCCGCCAGAGGCCGGGGCCCCCTCCGATGGTGATTTACAGGATCTGGGGCTCCACTGCGATAGCAGCAGCTGGAACCCCGGGCCCTTTAAATCACCCCCGGGGCTCCCAGCCACTTCTGCAGCTGGTAGCTCCAGGGGTGATTTAAAGGGCCTGGCGCTCCCAGCTGCTGCTACCACAGTCCCAGCCCCGGGCCCTTTAAATCCTGATTTAAAGCGCCTGGGGATTTAAAGGCCCCCGCCTCTTCCGGTAGAGGCCACACCTCTTCTGGTTGAGGCCCCTCCCCCTCCCAAGGACTCTGGAGTACCCGTAAGTCCTTTAAGTTACTTTCACCCCTGCCTATGACTGCCAGATAGCAATGTGAGCCAGTCCAAGCCAGCTCCCCACCAGTTAACCATACATTATTTCTACCACTTTCCTGCATCTAATCACAGGCTGCAGGTAATGTGTTCTGGACTTGAAAACCTGCATCCAATCAGTTTACAAAGCATTTTTTTCAAAATCATGTCGTTTGAATTATCACTTATTGGTTTGCATGTAGCTTACAATCAGTGCAAGTGGGTTTTTTTTTTTTCTATTGCAGTGCATATGATTTGGTTACCGGCAAGCATTGCCTGCAGAAGTGTGTACTTTGAATGGCAGCAAAAGTACTGGCAAAAGTATGTCCTATTCCTGTTTTCTTTCGGTCAGTTTTGCCTGTTACTGCCAGTTCATGCTCTTAAAATAAACCAGCTACTTTAAAACAGAATTCCTTTGTTCCCTGCAGAGTCCACTGCCATTTTGAGAGAGGGAGAGGAAAAAGGGAGGAGATTGAAATTTCAAGACCTCTGAAGAACGTATGTTGTGCATTACTGGGGGGCAGTAAATTACACCTACCTTAGGCCCCTTTCCCAGTGTTGAGTTCTCTCTTTGGGTTCAGCTGGGTCTCCAAGAGCCACTGGTTCTTGGTTGGGCCTGCATATTCCACATCCCTCTCCTCATTCAGCTTCTCCTCAGCCTGCAGGTCCAGGGTGCAATCCCGACTCAGTGTGGCATTGAAACCCTTATAATAGTGGCAGCTCTTGGGAGCAGTGCTAGACTTTCTGTTGTCCTCCTTTGCTCCTGGTAAACCTGCTACAGCTTCTTCCCCTTTGCCCAGTGTTGGTTCTTGTCCATGTTGTAACCCAGCTTCTGCATCTTCTTTGCAATAGCAAGAGCTAGATCTTTGTTCCTGTAGGAATTCCACAGCTGTGCCTTCACAGCGCTTTCCCACGACAGGCCAAGGAACGCTAGCACCTCTTTGCTGGACCGGGCAGCAGCACGCAATTCAGCTGGAGCCATGCTTGTACAGCTGTGATTGTAAAGGTGGCAGGCGGGTAAAGAGATATTCCCAGAACATGCTTTACAGGGGGGCAGATTTCAGACACTGTGACCCCGCGACAGCAGAGTTAAAAACTTTGACCAGAGAGGTCATTGCTGCAGGGACTGTTGCACTGTGGGTTTGTTGCTGGAGGACTGTATTTGTCTGTACAGGTACTTCTGCGTCCACACAGGCATCCTGCCAGTAGAATCATACCGTCTGAAGACTGGTTTAATTTTGCCAGCAAAAGTTCAGGCTTTTGTTCACAGGACTCAGATCTGAGTGTGGATGCAGGCAAGCCTGTGGCGATAGCAGTAACATTTTACTGGTAAAATGTCTAATGTAGACCAAGCCACAGTGAAATGTTCTGAGATATGTAGCCTTATCACCTTCATGCTCCAGAAATCTGGAGTAGGACAGTAGTTCCAGAGCTGTGCTATTCAGACTTTCCAAGGCCGTATTAGTGGTGATAGACCAGTGTTTCCCAAACTTGGGACCAGGGCCGGCTCTAGGCACCAGCAAAACAAGCTGGTGCTTGGGGTGGCACATTTTTAAGGGTGGCATGGCCGGCGCCAGAATGCCACCCCTAAAAATGTGCCCCGGCCGCCCTAGCTCACCTCCACTGCTGCTGCCGCTCACGCGCCGTTACTTGCCCTCCCTCCCAGGCTTGAGAGCCTGGGAGGGAGGGCGAGTAGCGGTGCGCGAATCAGCTGTTTCGCGCACCGCTTCTCCCCCTCCCTCCTAGGCTTCAGAGCCTGGGGGGAAGGGGCGGAGTTGAGGCGGGGCCAGGGGTGGGGTAATTAAAAAACGGGTGGGGGGGGCGGCCAAAATTGTTTTTGCCTTGGGCGGCAAAAATCCTAGAGCCGGCCCTGCTTGGGACGCTGCTTATGTAGGGAAAGCCTCTGGCGGGCCAGGCTGGTTTGTTTACCTGCCGCGACCGCTGCTAGAGCTGCTGGAAGTGGCGGTCAGTACGTCCCTTGGCCCGCGCCGCTTCCAGCAGCTCCCATTGGCCTGGAGCAGCGAACCGCGGCCAGTGGGAGCCGTGATCAGCCGGACCTGTGGACGCAGCAAGTAAACAAACCAGCCCGGCCCGCCAGGGGCTTTCCCTACACAAGCGGCATCCCAAGTTTGGAAAACACTGTGATAGAAGATATCTGAGCCTGGCTCTGCTCTTGAGCTAACATCCAAAGGCATCAGAATCGAGAGCAATTGAATTGGGACTAAGGGCCCAATTCAGGAAAGCACTTAAGCTCAAGTTGACAACGCTTTGACTTCAAGAAGGTAAAGTTAAGAGCTGTCCTGAATGGGGAAGCTGTCTGGAATCAGAGGTTTAAGTGAACAGCTAGCTTGGGCTTGATTTTTCTCTCCAATGTTGTTATCCTGTTACAGATTCCCACATACGGATTCTCACCTAGGGCTGGTGGAAAATTATCCATTGAAACTGATTTTTTGACAGAAAATTGTTTTTTTACTAAATGAAACTTCTCATAAAAAGTATTAAGATTACACAGAAAATGTTGAACTTTTATAAAAGACACATTCTATCTAAAAGGGTGCAGTAGTGTGTATGAAAGGAGTTATTGACAAGACAGGACCATTACATAGCTGCTGTACAAGGACAGTTGACTGATTTCTTCATCTAGTAACACACAGTAAATACCCCTTCTGAACACCGTGTCCATGGATTTAGCTAAGATATTGCTGCCATAATCATAATTGTGACGGTCACCATAATCAGAGAGGAAGGGACCCAAATGGGGCCAATGAAAGTAAATAGCTGAAGGATCCAGATACAACAGGACCCTCCCCCCCGACCCCCGCCCTTACATAAAAACACTCTTTGTATCTGAACAGAACAGAAGGGTTAACTCAGCAGCATGAAATAAAATGTACATTGGAGCTGATGAGTACAATTGCAAATACTGGCAGGTCTAAGACCAGGGCATGAAATACGAAATGATACTGATGTTGTCAAGTACTGATGAGAAAGATTTGCACCATGGTTCTCAAGCATGAAACGCCGCTAAATATTCATGTGATCAAGACTAAACACTACAAGTAGCCTATGCAATACTTTTTTTTTTTTTTAAATGGAGATATCCTATCTACTAGAGCGGGAAGGGACCTTGAAAGGTCATCAAGTCTAGCCCCCTACCTTTACTAGCAGGACTAAGTACTGATTTTGCCCCAGATCCCTAAGTGGCCCCCTCAAGGATTGAACTCACAACCCTGTGTTTAGCAGGCCAATGCGCAAACCACTGAGCTATCCCTTCCCCACAAGTATTGCTAGTTATTGAGTAACTAGCACACAGGCCAGTACCATTCACTCCCCTAATGGCTGGATTATCACCGCCTATTTTTGGTGTATTATTATATCTGGTATTGTGACAAGACAACCATCCATTTCTACTGGAAGATCTACGACACAATGCAATGCTAGCACTGGAGATCTAAGGCTTTTACTCCAGGAGGTATGGGGGAAATGAGAAAATTATTTTAGGATTTGGGGGGGTTGAGGATTAAGGAGCACATTATGCTCTTATTCCACATGGGATATGTCCCTAAGACCTGATGCAAGTATAGCAATAAGCTAAACAAAGTGTCTATTTTAGGACATGGCAAAATTCAGATGAAGTTAAGGGATGAGCAGAAGTAATCCAAATATCCTGCCGAGATGAAAAGACAAACTGCAATGATATCGAAGGACAGGATATATTTTCATGCAGCACTTCAGTATAATGGACAGTGATAGTTATGGTAAGAATTGCTATTAAGGTGGAAATTTGGACGTGCAATATATACTACAGATCACAATTTTGAACCATCCGAAGAAGTGAGCTGTAGCCCACGAAAGCTTATGCTCTAATAAATTTGTTAGTCTCTAAGGTGCCACAAGTACTCCTGTTCTTTTTGCGGATACAGACTAACACGGCTGCTACTCTGAAACCTGTCAATTTTGAACCAGAGTCTTCAGTTATTGCTATGCTTAAAAAAGAGGTTACTCACAGACTTGGTTGCACACTTTAAATATAGCCCCCGATTTACATTCTCAGTGTTGCTGGGATGGGGTTGGGGTGTTCACTCCGCACTTCACCTGAAAGGGTTAAAATAGGTTAATTAGCCCCTTCCCAGCTAATAGGCTGCGCCCGTAGGAGAATTAGGCTGGCTAGGTGAGCCCTAATAGAAGATGAAGTTCAGATGAGCCAGTGTAGGCTGGGCTGCTACAAAGCCAGCAAGGGGCTGCAGGGGATGTGTTCTGTAGTCACTCCCTAGGTGAGTATGTGATTCTGGCAAGAACCCGAGTAGGGGTGAACTAGCCACAGGGAGCTAGAGGAGAAGAGTAGGAAGGAACATAAGGAAATAACAACAGAGTCTGGGAGTGAGCAGACTGTGGCTGCTGAAGAGAGAGAGTCCCTGTGTTGGAACTCAAAGTAGTGGACAGGCCTGGGTCCTCCTATCTGCCATGGAGGACAGTGGCAACAGTCTTCAGCTATAGGATAACCTAGAAAGGTAACTGCACAGTTGATCCAGAGATCCTTTGGTACCCTGGATGGGGTGGGGCGGGGAGACACATAATGACCTGGCTGGAGCACTAAGCCATGGAGAGAGAGCAGCTGAGTTATCAAGAGGGAGCACCCTGAGTTGCAGACAGAGGTTGCAGGACTTGTGAATGAGCAGCGGAAGGGGGTATCAGACCTGGAAGGAGCTAATTCCCCAGAGCAGCCATGAGGAGGTGCCCTGGTGGTAAGTGAACCCTGTTGCAGTTGCCAGTCCTCACAATGTTATCACTAGTCTCATGATATTTGGAGGTTTGTGGGGTTTTTTGTTTTAATACACCAGCCCTTGGAATCCTCTGTCAGAAATCCAGCTTCCCTTTTATTTAAAAAAAAAAAAAAAAGGCTTCTAACCCTCGGCGTTGCAGAGAAAAGCTTGAAACTGACCTGAATGCATCCTAAAGGTACAAAAACCAGAAGGCAAATTTAATAAAAGAAAAAGAAGAAAAAAAAAAAAAAACCACAAAAGTTTTTTTTTTTGTTGGTCTCCTGCTGCTCTACCAGTCTCATGAGTTATGGGGCCTGACTAATGTTTAGTGATTTCTTTGGATTGGCAATAGTGTTGCAGGATCAGGGCCTTAATGAGCTCATTTGTTCTACCATCTCTCACTTGCCTGTCTTCTATGGCTGACCTGGTACTGATGAACTCTCTATAATCCATAAAATCAGTCTTGACTCCTACTGTTCCTTAGCAGGAAACTAAGCTTTATATGACTGTTTTATGGTTTTTATTTCTCCTATATCAGTTAACAGATTCTTATTCTATAATACAAACCTGGAAAAAGCAAAGTCTCATGACCAACGTATTTCACTGACTCCATCGTTCAAAGCATTCTGCAGATAGTTATGTTCATTGAAATCCTAAAAATGATACAAATGTTCAGTTCTTTGAATTCAGCTCCCTTGGTTGAGCTCTGTGCTGATGTGGAGACATCAGACTTATCATTGCTGCTATTGGTATCCTGCTGCTGCCACTGCTTTTTCATATTTGAATCAGACTGCCAACTTACAATACACCCTAACTGCCATCTTCTGTATCCTTGCCTGGTGGGGAGGAGAGAGCAGAGGCATCAGTCCTTCCATTAAGGTCCCAATTCAGCAAAGCACTTCAGCCCATGTTTAAATACTGTGCTCAAGTGCTTTTCTGAATTGGGGCCTAATAACCATTGTAGGTATCAAGGAGTCTGTTGCTGCAGATCCTGTATATGTACAGGATTAACTGAGACTTTAGTGAACTAAACATGTTTTCTGGATTCTTCATGTGGGTCAACTCATGTCCAAAGTGGAAACACCCCATAATTATGTTGTAGTAAAATGGCAGAAGTGTACCTAAACTCACTGTGAGCTTCCTTGGGACTGCGTTTGATGCCAATCCAAAGACTATGGCTAGTGTATTAATCCAGGAGAGGAGGTCTTGGCTTGCTTAGGGTAGACTTCACAGGATCTGCTCTCAATTATAGCAGCAAAACGGATCTGCGTGTGAGCTATGCCAGGAAGAAAAGGACAGAACAAAACTTAATAAAAAAAAGGCAAATGAAAACTCAGCTGTCTCCTAATTCATGAACATCAGAGTATCTTAAAAACTGGAAGATAAACGAACAACTAGAGGGAATAGATCAACTTCAAAGTGTTTAGTATACAAATGTAAACACCAGAGTGTAGGATACAATTAACCTAGAGTAAAATTAATTGCTTCTAAACAGCTGGATTTTTAAAGATTAACTACAGTGTAGTGAAGAGAGCCTTGATTGAGGGCTTCAGTGATGAATGGGGCTTGGTGTGGGCTCATTGCACTGGGGTGACTTTCAACCCCAGAGAATATAACTCTCCAGTTTTGAAACAGAACACGCCGTAGGCTGGGAGTAACAGTTAATGCGATTTGGGAATTCAGAAATGTACGAACTTGGATTGGTTCAAATTTGGGGCCAGTCATGGTTTTGTGCACTTGAGACAATCTGCTTCTTGCTTTCCCTCTGCTCCAGGGGGAAGATCCTTGTACCAGCCCTATATATGATAGACTACTTTCCCCAGCGCATAGGTCTGTGGGGAGAATGTCCTAACCGCTACATGCATGGAAAGGGATGTAGCAGCCCCATGGAGGCTGTTCTTTCTTTTCTCTACACTGTTCCCTGTGCTGGCTACCCATACTGCAGGTGATACAGGGATACCTTATGGGCCCCAGTCCGGCCCTCTGAAATCTGTCAGGCAAACTCAGTGATAGTGAGACTAGCCCTTTCCACTCTCTGCGGACAGTATACAAATTGAACCGATGTTAGACAATCAGATTGGCTCTAATTTAGTGATACAGCCAATCGTCTAACAGTGTGCACGGGGGGGGGGGATCAGTAAAACAGTCTGCACTTCTATGATACACTAGCCTTTAAATTGCAGTAAATGACTATCCATAGTCAGTCATTGTCCGACTGTTTAATAATGGGTATGTATTTATTTCTTCAGATTAGCTGAAAACACCGAACAACTGAAAGGGAAATCCGGAGAACAAATGACTTCCTTAGGAATCAAATTCCATGAATTCCAATGGAACTCCTCACCCCATACAAAGAGACCTGCCCTCAAACCTGAGGATAGATGAGATTTGCAGACAGGTCCCCAGCTTTGACTGTGCCAAGGCCCTGTCTGTTATGCCAGGGGTTGGAGAGAGCAGCCCTGAATGGGGAGGGCACAGCTCTTGCCTACTGCAGCCTGGGCCTGGGAAGGTGATGGTGGCTTCAGGCTGCAAGTTCTGTGCAGTACCTTTTCAAGGTGCAACCCTGTAAGCAATTGTCATGCTGCTGCGTCAGGCAAAATAAGGAGTCACAGAAATCATCTGGTCAAATGAAATTGTTGTCAAAGGGTATGGCGGTAGGAGCAAGATGTTGGGAGCAATGCTGACTTACAGCAGGTGAGAATCTGGCCAAAGCTGCTTAGTTTTGCCTTTATTTTCATTGAAGGCAAGATATTCCCCAGCTTGCTCTTCCTTCGAGGACTGCCACAATTGAGATGGCATTTTTTGCATACTGACCTAATGCCTTACAGACAAACACACAGAGGAAACAGTATTAATGAAATTTCTCTATCAGCATTTAAACAGCCTCACCCCCACAGTGCAGCGAGAGTTGCATCCGGACGATGCTCATTCTCATCCAGGCAAGAAAAATTAATCATTCAAAATAAGCGCTGCTTGAGGCCTAATAAAGTTGATATGGTAACGACCTACCCCAATAAGAATGCATTACAGGTGGATTGCATAAACATTAACAGTGCCTACTGTGGTTAATTAGTGTTTTCATATAAATCTAAACTTGAATTTCCATCTTGTTGGCAGCTGGAAGCACTGCGTGTGTGAGATTTATCAACTCCCAATGAGCTATTATGGGTTTCTTTCAGCTGTTTTATTTTTATTCTTAATTTCTTTCATTTATTAAATGGCTCTTAAATAGCAGCAAGGAAGAAATCTTCCATTTTCATCTGGCTGCCTGCTGGGCTTTGCCTCACCCTCATGTCGAGGGAGGTGTATATAGAATTCTTCCTAGCTCTGCCTCAGTTTTCTTCTAGACTCTGCTCACGGCTGAGAGTTGGCTGGCGAGTCTGCTGTGAGAGCAATTTGGGTGGATAATTTCCATGTTGGCTAGGCTCAGGAAGATATCTGGACTGTGGCGTAGCCAGAACAGATGCTTGGGGCTGTAGCTGTATCTTTCTGGGCAGTCACCAAGCACATAAAACACCTATATTCTAATGAAGCAAGGAGAAGGGATGGGTGACAGGAGTCAAGCAAAAGATAAAGGTTGAGACTAGAGACAAGGTCAGTTTATCTTCTCTCTCTACTGCTCTTACTCTGGTGTGTAGCTTTACTGACTCCAGTGGAGTTACTCTGAATACATGCTGGCCTCAGTGAGGGGAATGAGACTCACAGTATATTAACCTAAGATTCTATATTTACATGACTGGTAACCGTATGTGAAATTCTCCCTGCCTTCCTTGGAGAGCTTTTGGAGCCCTCAATTTGGCTTCATCCAAAACAGATCTACCAGAACATCCAAGAGTGTATGAAAACATTTGTACTTCAGAATGGCTTGTTTCTGGTTTTTGATGAAGATTAAGGGCCGTTCTTAATTTTATCCAAGATGGTTTGCTCAGCCCTCAGCTGGAAATGGGCTGTGTCACTTACACAGGCTTTTGATGAGAAGTAACTCTGCTTAACGGAATGCCCAATTACATGCAAATCAAATTCAGGCCTGGGGAAAGACCCCTTTTGCAACAATCCCCAAGCAACAGAAGCAATCTGCCCTAGTGTGTGCATGCACACCCCCTAAGCTCCCCGGGGTCATTAGTCCATCAGACAAATTCCTAACTAGCCTTTGTACACAGAGCTCCTTTCCTGCTTAACAGAAATTTTTCTCCCATTTCTCATAATAAAATATAGGCAGTGTACAGAGAAACCACATTGGATTCCATAAATACCATTGCATCCATACCTTCCAGATGTGAGGCTTTCAATCATATGTTAGCATTTCAGTAATGTAGGTCTAAGTCCCAGTTGTGACTGTACCTAAAGTTTCATTGGTGCTCACAATGGCTTTACCTGCATACAGATGCTAATCAGATTCACTTCCACACAGACCTGGAAGCAGTTCTATTATCACCTAGGTCACCTGCAAAAAAAAAAAAAAAAAAAATCTCCTTTGCACATGCACAGTGAATGTTACCGATTTCTATTAAACTGCAGAGACTGTAGCAAGAGACTGAGGGGACATTCGGTCTGGATCCCCCTGATTTAGAGGAGAAACTCAATTTTTATTCATATCCAACCTTTCCCCAAAAGAACATCCCTGGTACAAAAATGGGGATTTTATTTAAATCCCAAATTCTTGATGTATTTTTGTAAACAATATCTCATCCATAGTGAAAGATAATTCAGTTATGAGTTAACTGGGTCTCTGAAATCTTCCCCATTTCCTCAGCTGGCTTCTAGAGCTGGCTGGAAATCTTGGGGGGAGGGGTTTTTGTTTTTGTTTTTTCTTTTCAACAAAACATTTTTCATTGGAAAACACCAGTTTGTTGAAAATGAATTTCTTTGCAGAAAAGGGTCAGTTTCCATACATTTTGGCTCCATTTTTTAAAAAGAAGTTTGAAATTGTTCATGTTTCATTTCAATGTTTTCTCTAAACAAAAAATTCCAGTTCTCTGGTTTGAAATAACTGTTTCAAAATTGAAGCCAATTACAGTCAAAATAGGATGCTGAAACTTTTTAAAAAAACATTTTGATTTGAATTGATTTTTTTTTTCAGACTTTTTCTTTTTATTTTGTGAAAATTGAGGTTTTTGACTTTGTCCCAGTTCAGGAAATGTTTTTTTCCCCATCTCTATTAATTTTCCCCCTCAAGGATCCCATGATATCAACCAAAGAGGATTAGATACAGCTCCTCCAGAGTGCATCAATGCCACCGTCCACTCAAAGGGGTTTCTCATATGTATCACAATTTGCTCCTGTGGCTAGGAACTCAGTATGTTGCCTCCTTTAATGCTTCTAACCTCTACTGGGCCATAGAATTAGAGGCTGGACTGAACACTCAAATTCAGATTCTCAGATGATGCTAAACCACAGGGCCAGTCCTGACCCTGAACTTTTTAAGTAACTAATCTCATCAGCTAATATAAAAGTTGCTCAAATAGTTGATCTCTTTTCCCAGTTTTGTCCCCAGATGCACGTCAAATGAATTGAACACTAATTTAAACTTCAGATCTATAAAATAGGAGTCTGGACACTTAATCATACCATAATATTCCTAATAATTCAACTTTATAATCAGAAATAGAAAGTATTTAATGAAAGTGAAATACTGTGGTTGGATCCAGACAGATTAACTTTTCTGTGTCTAGAAAGTAGGGCTGTCAAACGATTAAAAAAAATAAATTGTGATTAATCATGCAATTAATTGCACTGTTAAACAATAATACAATATAACTTAAATATTTTTGGATGTTTTCTACATTTTCAAATACTGTATATTGATTTCAATTAAACACAGAATACAAAGTGTACAGTGCTCACTTTATTTATTTGATTACAAGTATTTGCACTGTAAAAAAACAAAAGAAATAGTATTTTTAAATTCACCTAATACAAGTACTGTAGTGCAATATCTTTATCATGAAAGTTGAACTTACAAATGTAGAATTGTGTACAAAAAAACCCCTGCATTCAAAAATAAAACAATGTAAAACTTTAGAGCCTACAAGTTCACTCAGTCCTACTTGTTCAGTCAATCAAGTTTGTTTACATTTGCAGAAGATAATGCTGCCTGCTTCTTGTTTACGTCACCTGAAAGTGAAAACAAGCATTTGCATGGAACTGTTGTAGCTGGTGTTGCAAGATATTTATGTGCCAGATGCGTTAAAGATTCATATGTCCCTTTATGCGTCAACCACCATTCCAGTCCATGCTGATTACGGGTTCTGCTTGATAATGATCTAAAGCGGTGCAGACCAACGCATGTTTGTTTTCACCATCTGAGTCAGATGCCACCAGTAGAAGGTAGATTTTCTTTTTTGGTGGTTTGGGTTCTGTGGTTTCCTCATCAGAGTGTTGCTCTTTTAAGACTTCTGAGATTTTGGAAGGCACTTCAGATTCTTAAATCTTGGGTCGAGTGCTGTAGCTATCTTTAGAAATATCACATCGGTACCTTCTTTGCATTTTGTCAAATTTGCAGTGAAAGTGTTCTTAAAACGAGCAACAATATGTGCTGGGTCACCATCAGAGACTGCTATAACATTAAATATATGGCAGAATGCAGGTAAAACAGAGCAGGAGACATAAAATTCTCCCCCCAGGGAGTTCAGTCACAAATTTAATTAACACTTTTTTTTTTTTTAAACGAGCGTTATCAGCATGGAAGTTTGTCCTCTGGAACGATGGTCCAAGTATGAAGAGGCATATGAATCTTTAGCGCATCTGGCACGCAAATATCTTGTGACACCAGCTACAACAGTGCCATGGAAACGCCTGTTCTCATTTTCAGGTGACATTGTAATTAAGAAGTGGGCAGCATTATCTCCCATAAATATAAACAAACTTGTTTCTCTTAGTGATTGGCTGAACAAGAAGTAGGACTGAGTGGACTTGTAGGCTCTAAAGTTTTACATTGTTTTGTTTTTGAGTGCAGTTATGTAACACAAAAAACCTACATTTGTAAGTTGCATTTTCATGATCAAGAGATTGCACTACAGTACTTGTATGGGGTGAATTGAAAAATACTTTCTTTTATCATTTTTACAGTGCAAATATTTGTAATAAAAAATGAGAAAGTGAGCACTGTATACTTTGTTTTCTATGTTGTAATTGAAAGATATATTTGAAAATGTAGAAAACCTCCAAAAATATGTAATAAATTTCAATTGGTATTCTATTGTTTACCAGTGCAATTAATCGTGATTAATTTTTTTTGAGTTAATCATGTGAGTTAACTGCGATTAATCGACAGCCCTATTAGAAAGCAATTCTTTAATCGCTGACTCCGTTTAAAAATACCTAATTGTCCTTTTATGCTTAAAATTCTTTCAGGAGGAAATCAATACTCTATTTTAGTAGCACAAACACCCTGTGATCCTGATTACTGTTATCTACCTGTAGCATAAAGTAAGGTGTAGTTTTTTTTTTTTAACCTTATACTTAATTTTTCATCCATTGCTCCAGTCAGAACTAATTCATACACTGGTACTTCAAAAGGCTTAAGATCAGTTTGAGTAAACAAATTTTCATGAGTTAATCTGCTTTTGAAATCATTTGTATATGAACAAAAGATAAATGTTCCTCAGTACATTTGTTTTAATAAATCTATGTAATAAATTACTAGCTGTTGATAGTTCCTTTGAAGATTAAAGAGATCATTTGTGGTTGCCCAAAAAGTTGATGAACACACAAATCTTTCTGGAGAAAGCATTTAAGGCTTGTATTGTACCAATGTGTTTCTCTGACTTTTAATGAGCAACTTGGGTCACATAATAATCTTTATTTGGAAGATGATTCAAGATAATATTTTAAAAATAATTTGGTTGTTGCAATTTAGTGAGTACCCCCCTTCCTCCCTTAAATGGATCAAATAGCTGATCCTTTTTCATTCACTTATGAAGCACTTGACACTGTTAGCTAAATGCTTAGCCCAACAACAGAGCAAAGATTCCAGGAATTACTGGTAATTACATTAGATCTCAGACTACTCAAATGTTGCTGAGTTTGGAAGATCTACTGATTAGAGCTAAAGAGCTGATTGCTGGAATCTCAAACTCTGGAGAACAAGCCTCTCCCATCTTCCGAGCTTTCTTTCACTACTAGATAACTCCTGGTGAAACTTCTGCTTCATGGTGAGCCTGAAAATGTCTAGAAGCCTCACCAAGTAAAGCAAAAGAATAATGAAAATCATGGTTCAGCAGTAATGTATGGCGTGGGATATGAGCACTCATGATTTACCCTCTTACCTTCCAAATTCTCTTTTGGGGGATGTTGGTAAGGGGGGGGGAGGTTGTAATGTGCATTTAGAGGGACAAAGACAGAGCCAGCAGAGACTGAGTTTCAAAAAAATATTTTTCTCAGGGTGCCCTACACTTATAAGGGAGCCCTAAATATATCAATTTTTCAACTTAATTCCCTTAACGTCACTGTCCTTCCAGCTGAGGAGGGCTGGCATGGAATCGTTAGATTGTCCTGAAGTGGCCAAAGGGCTCATTGATGAACAATGCTAGACACACCAGTCCCTCCCAGCCCAAGGAAGAAAAGACTAATCTCCTGCATAGGTCAGACTGGGGGACCGTGCAGTGTATCTCTTTCCAGCATGAATGTGACAATGTGTTTCTGCAGCGATATTGGCTATTGCTGGTGGCTTTTTTTAAAAAAATGTTAATACGTGTAGGGCTTAACTCCTGTGTGTTTGTAAAGGGCTTTGAGATCCTCTTGTGTGGCGCTATCAAAATGCAAAGTCATAGAAGTGATGCCTAGAGATTAGATGGATTTGAATAGCTATCCTCTAATGATGTCTAGACAACCCTTAATGCAGAGTACATACGGTATTTTCAGGAAAGGAAGGCTGATAACCCTCAATGTACACTTAGCCTTTAAACATATTGAGTGGCAATATAGAAAGTCCTAGAGAAATAAATGGATTTGGCCTTTAAACCAAGGCTTGTAAATGCTATGTGGCTATTATGTGAACCCGAGCAGGTGTCTGCCAATGAGGATGAAAACCACTGCTCCATGCTATTTAAACTTTACAGAGTGAGGCAAGTATTGGTTGTCCTCATTTTGTGACGTTTTACCAATTAATCAGTGTTAGGAGAACTGTAAGCAGAACTATGTGGAAATTTCTCACTGCAGGCAAAGCTGGAAAAGAAAAAAAAAAAAAGCAAGATGTGTGTTTTCCTCTCACGCTTCAAATATTTTTACAGAAATGCAAGGTATGTTTTCTAAGCAGAGCACTCTTTTTCTTCCTGTGAAAAATCTGTCTGGGTGGATGAAAGCCCAATTTCTCTGACACACAGTGCATTTCTCACAGGAGGCAAATGTGTTGTATTTTTACATAAATGTAGCTTTTTAAGGAACTGTATGTATATAATGCTCTTAATCTGGAACAAATCTGCAAGGATTTCACAGTGCAAAGTCACTATGGCTTTGTGGTGGCTGACCATCTAAGATACATAAATACCATACTATATTTCAATACGGGCATGCCTGAGAATCAGGGCAATACTATACATTTAATCAATGTAAACCATATGCCACCCAGAACCAGTATCTAAGCACTGTGCAAAAATTCCCAGTACAAAAGAATAGCCAAAAAGCCCAGATACACAGACAAGTGCTACAAACTTGGCACAAGGGCAAACCAAACATCAGGCAAAACAATCTATTAGTCAAAGGTATAAATTCTCCACTGGTCTAAAGAATGAGAAAGGGGGCATTGCAGAGTAGAAACAGAAGCAAGGGTCCCCCAGAATGGCTTGCAATGGGCTATCTGACATAAATGGCTATTTTAGGAAGGTAGTAGAGAGCAGATACATTGCGTCATGCAAAACCCCCTAGAGAATCGTCTAGCTGTTCTTTGTCCCCTCTTATATTGGGTGGTCATCTCTTAGCTGTTTATTAGCTAAGTCTGATGGTGCTTTGGCAGTGGGAGACATAAGAATTTCATTACTAGTTCTTGTCTGGTATCTGTTCAGGCAAACACACTTTAAGTTGCCATGATAATGACTATGGTCTGAGATGCTCTGTTTCAGACATGCAGTCGGGGGACCTGCCCAAGTGCTCAGCACCACAGAAAATTGGGCCACATCATTTCCAGACATCCCTTCTATACAGTCCCATACAGACTGCTGCACAAAAGCATCCTGTTGATGAGGATCCAGTTGGTATCTGGATAAACCATATTTTCAACTGTCTCCCAGTGGGATGGATTGCGTTCTCCTTCAGAGGGAAGCCAGATGACTTTGACAGACTTTGGTCCATTTGTAGTCAAAGGGAAATGCATTGCATTTACTTGACGGTGCTGGCTGGGGTGAAGGAACCTGGTAAGTATTTGAGAATAAATGACCCCTCTGGCCTCTGACTCTGCAGGTGTGTAACACATCAGATTGGAAATATTCTGTCTTGCATGTTAAGAAAGATCTGGTGAAAGACTGTATGAGCTAATGGTTAGAGTAGAGGGCTGAGTCAAGAAGGGTCCTGGGTTTGTGTAGACTTGTGATCTTTTTTTTTTTCTTTCAACAGCTACATTCCTAACCCTTTTGTCTGTTTCCCATCTGTTAAATCTGTATGTTAAAGCCTTGCTGTACTAAATAATAGCAGTGTTCCTAGCCACACAATCTCCAAAAGGAAATCTCGGCCTAGTCAGAATACCCAAAACCACCATCTCTCCCCCACAAAACCAAACCACAAACCCAGCTCCACGGGGCAATGTCAGAAAGAGTAATAGAGGAGTGAGGGCCAAGCTTTTGGAAAGGCAAGTTCTTTTTTTTTTTTTTTTTTTTTTAAAAAGGAAGCATGTAATGCTGCCACAACTGCAGTAATTTACAGTAATGACAACTACCTGTCTTACTGGGTCACTTTCTAAAGTGTTTGGAGATTTACTGATGAAAAGCACTGTGTAAAAGCGCCTGGCTGTGTGCAGTCACACACTGTGCAAGGTAGGCATGCAGATCTGCAGTCACAAATGCATAGTGTGAAATGAGCTTTGATGCCATAGATTTGTATTGGATGATTGTGCTTATGTATAAGGACCAGAAAAATAACTTCAGATCAATCTCTGAAATCTTCCACTGTGACTGATTTAAAATGTGGCATGAGTTTAAAAGGAAAGCTATGGGTACAACTCCCTGGAGCAACCTCATTTTTCCATGTCAGTCCTTTCGGTAACGACAACATGGGCATGGGAGAAGGCAGCCTTGGGGGTGAAAGAACAGGATTAGGAGGCAGAGGATCTGGATTCTATTACCAGCTCTGCCACAAATTTCCTGTGTAACCTTGGACCAGTACTTTCATCTCTGTCTGCCTCCATTTTCCGAGCTATAAGATGGGATGCTGCTGCTATTAATCTAGTCACAGAGAGACTGTTTTGATTAATGTGCGATTTCTCACCCTCCCCAAAAAATTGATGAACAGTGTTAAAGTGCAAGATCACGTTACTGTGCCAAAAAGAATAGAAGCCAAATTCTCTCTCTCTCTCATTCATATATAATATAAAGTGATTATTCTATAGCAATGGTTTTCAGCCTGTGGTCTGTGGACTCTTGGAGGTCTGCAGGATATACCTAAGATTCCCAAAGGGAAGTTGAAAACCACTGTACTATAACATTGCAAATGCTAATCTGGTGGCATTGTACTATTATTCTAGGACGTGCTGCTGCCTTTCAGAGGACACTGACTATGTCTTATATCTAGTCAGATGATGGAGAGCAATCAAGAATTTCCTATGAAAACTGCCCAAGCAATAAAACATTGCTTTGTGCCACCAGAGCAAGGGCTAAGATCTGGCGCTAAGTCAATTCTTTGATTGCTTTCTGTAGGGACAGATTCAGCACCTTGCAGATTCCCCAGGCATTAAGGAATCTACGGTTGGCATTGAGCCACCATATTGACTTATGCACCACTCCCCCTTCCTGCCCCTGGTGTGTGGGGCATAGCTTGGGAGAAAGGAGGAATGGCTGGGACATCTCGCTCTATGATCCCTGGCTGCTAAAACAGCCCGGGGGGGCTGTGGCAAGTTGGAGTGAAGACAAGCAGCCTCAAGCTGCTCTAATAGCTGCCAGCCCAGCCCCTGGCATTTGTGCTGGGTGGGGTGGGCACAAAGAAGGGTTCACACCACTCTTTTTTCCCCTCCACTCTGCACCAATGGCAACAGGGCCTGGACTCTTGTCCACACTTGCAAGTTGTTTTCTTGCTGCTGATGTACTCTGTGAACTCCGTCATCTCATATGAGGATTATGCTGTAAGCACCTTGATTCTATATAAAATGTGCCGTTAGAACTACTGTTTAAGACTACTGAAAGGAGCTTTGATTCCAGACCTGTTTCAGACTGTCAGATTTTTTCTTTGTTACTTCAGCAGACTATTGAAAATGTGGTGCTTGATTAAAAAGATTAATTGTGTAATTACATTCTGTCTTCAAGTAGATTAGTAGCTTGTCAATGCACCATTGGGAATCAAAACTGTCAGAACACTGTTCATGTTCAGTTTGTAAAAAGGTTTGTTTTGGCACAGCATCTAACAGTTCTATACAGAGCATAGACAATAGCTGATTGATAGACTATTAGCCAAGATGATGCACTTTCACGTAAATAATGCACAGGGAGCAAAGGGCTCTTCACCTGAATGAGCAGATTGACATGTCTTATGTACAAAAAGCCCTTTACTTCTGGGGGAAAACCCCACTGATTGTCTGTCTAGATAAGGTCCAGCCCAAACTGTGAGTTTCTCTTTTTAGTTGCCTTATTAGTCTGGTTTCCTTTGTGTTAGGATCATAGAATTAGAATAAAAAATTCAGTTTGGAGAAAAGTGTAAATTTTTAACAGCACGAGTAATTAACCATGGAACAACTTTCCAAAGATTGGGAGAGAAAATCTGCCACTGGCAACTTTTAAATCAAGATTGGATCTTTTTTCTAAGATTTGCTCTAGTTCAAACAGGAATTAATTCAGGGATGTCCCATGGCCTGTGTTATACCGGAGGTCAGACCAGATGACTGCAGTAGTCCCTTCTGGCCTTAGAATCCGTGAATATAAAACCAATGGACTGAGTGACAAAGAAGTTCTTCAAATGTATCCAATCAATAGCTATCCCAGCTAGACTCCTGTAAGCTTTTCACTATGAATTATTTTTGTATTACAGTTTCAAAACAGGATTGGGTCATTTTACAAAATGTTTTTTTTTAAGTCTGTTAAAATGTCTTTTGCCTTAGTGCATCAAATTAATTAAAACTAATACGGGGCCTCCAGAACCTAGTGATCTGCCTAAAGGAAAACCCAGAAGTCCTTGAGTAACCAACTGTACCAATTTCAAAGGCAACAATTCCAAAAAAAGGGGGGTTTCTGGCTATAGCCCAGTCCCTACAGGGTAAGCATGTACAGTATTGTGCATTTAAAAGCTGGCGGTCTTACATTTCCCTTTCCCTGCCCCTTCGTCAGTGATAAAACTTCATAAAAATCTTTAAATTACACAGGCTACAGTGCTGGATCAAGGACTAGCTTGATAACATTTATATGTCACTCTCACTCTATATTTCATGATTATCAGCTTTGGTCTTCCCTTGCATTATAACCTTCTTTCTGCTAATTTCTAAAATGTGGTCTCTTATTCAAAAAATAAGGACTAGGGTAATGTTGAGCGTTAATTGACCAGATACATGAATCACTAGGGTCTTCCCCCTATCCCCATCAATATCATTGTTTGATTATATAATTATTAATTGTTAGTTGTAATTGTTTGAGGATGGAATCCTTCCAAAGTATGTTTGGACATTACAGATGGTAAAGAAACTCTGATCAGTTTCCTTCTGTAAATCCCTTCCCCCACATCTAATTTTGAAAAAAAGAAAACAGACATGACAGGCTATAAAAACCCAGAAATAAAACTTGGCCATCTCTTACTTGAAACTTTCCAACTCCTCCTGAGTATTTTATGCTTATATTTGCATTACATTTCCCACTGACATCCAATGAACCCCAATCCCATATTTTCCTACCAACAAATTGATCTTTAATAACACATTAAGTTAGCCTAGCTTGAATGAGAGCAGCCACACTGAGGCATAACACTCCAGCTACACAGAGCAGTCTTAGCAGCTGATGAGTTGTGCTGACTTGAGCTGTAGCCTATATCAGTGGTTCTCAACCAGGGGTCTGGGTTTCAGGGGGTCCACCAAGCATGGACGGTGTTAGACTTGCTAGGGCCCAGGGCAGAAAGCCAAAGCCCCGCTGCGCAGGACTGCAGCCAGGGGCCCTGTGCCCCACCATCCAGGACTGGAGCCAAAGCCTGAGCAACTTAGCTTTGTGGTCTCCCCGTGGCATGGGGCCCTGGGCAACTGCCCTGCTTGCTACCCCTTAACGCTGGCCCTGCCTTTTATATGCAGAAAAACAGTTGTGGCACAGCTCGGCCGTGGAGTTTTGATAGTATGTTGGGAAAGGCCTCGGAAAGCAAAAGGTTGAGAACCCCTGGCCTATATCATCTGACAGGCCAGCCAATTGGAATTAAAAACACCAATACGCTTCAGTTAAAGGTTATGGTATGTGAATGAGATTTGAGCTAGAGCAATACTCACGTTAACTCTGCAGTACAGACAAACCTTTAAAATATTCAAGCAAAATTAGGTTCTTTACTCTGGTTCATGAATAGATAAGTCACTTTTAGGGTCATGTGGAAACAAATCAGGCACAGATTTGGGAACAGAGTTTAAGCTCTTTTAATAGCAGAGCCCCCGGGAGCTTGCAGCGCACAGCATGTGAAGCAGACCGACCTCCAGCAATGTTATCATACGGTGCCTTTAGAGAATACATCATTTCAGGTCAGATTTTCAGTCCTGGCCTTCATTTTTCCTCAGACAACTGTCTGTATGTGCAAAATTCACTATGCAGATGTTCTACAGTTGCAAAACTCATTTGTGTACCCGGAGCAGGTAGTTGGGTAACCAGGGCCATCCCTAGCTATTTTGGTGCCTATAGAAAGACTTGTATGTGACTATTGCTGAAGAAAAACGGAGTGCGGCTAGCATGTCAGCAATTGCTCAATAACATAGGTCAGCTTGTTGATGCACACTAATTGTCATCTTGCCAGGGTCAGTAATCCCTGTGGTGATATGCAGAGTAGGTGGGTGATCGCTATAGCCGTTAATGCATAAATGATACAGGTGCATAATTCATCTTAACAGTCATGAGTCTTTTTAATGGTAACTTCCTTAACGGGAAAGAGGGGAGTACTGAGAACCTGGAAAAATAACTAAATGGGCTAGAAGGGCTGGCTTCAGAGGAAAGTAATAGGCTTAATTTGCAGCAAGAGAGATTCAGGTTAGCTATTAAGAATTTTTCTAACAATAAGGATTGTTAAGCCCTAGAATAGGCTTCCGAGGGAAGTTGTGGAATTACCATCACTGGAGGTTTTTAAGAACAGGTTTGTCAAACACCTGTCATGGATGGTCTAAGTTTACTTGGTCCTGCCTCAGCTCAGGGGGCTGGACTTGACTTTGTGAGGTCCCTTCCAGCCCTACATTTCTATGAAAGTTTTAAGGATCATATTCGTCATTGTGACCATAGCAAATGCATGTCCATTCAGATGTGAAATGAAACTAATTTGCACTTTCAGCTTAGCTAGTTGGATGTCTGGTTTGAAACTTTCCTACTTGAGCATTCAATATTTCCATTGTTCTTATTTAACATAAAGTAGACTTCTTTAAGTGAAGAAACGTTAATTATTTCAGGTGTGACAGCGTTGGGCGACAGCAGTTGTACCAGCACTCTGATTACTGGATCACCAAGTAAATCTCCCCAGAACAAACCTGAGGAGAAAAGCTGTGCCCAGTTGATATATTGGGTTGAGGAGAGCCCAAAATGCAAATTGGCCCAGAAAGTAGAAAAGGCACAGGAAGGAAATGCTCAGGAGGCAAGGAGAGACTGGTAGGCTTTTGGGAGTCAGCGCCAGGAGTGACCTCCCAGGGAGAAAGATACCATCTGTCTCCCCTCCTCCTTGGCTGATTGAGCAAAGGAGTGTGAGCTAAGGAGTGTATGCATATACAGAGCTGCACAAGTTTGTAAGGATGGTGGGAAGAACACTAAATAAATTGCACATGATGTTTGACCAGAAGGTGGTTTTGGAGCAGTTTGTGGCTAGAAAAGAGACCGGAGCGAGACAATGCCCTGTCACAAGGTGACAATTGGTTTGGCTTTCAGGATTGTTTTTGTATGTTACAAAACAATAGCTAATTGTTGGAGATTTCCATGATTTTTTTTTAAAATATACAAATGTATAAACTGGAATCTGAGACCTCAAGTTTCAGATGCAGCAAGTATGAGGACAAACTCTAGAAAATGAGATATGTAATAGAACTGCTGACAAGTTTAACTAGGCTGTCTCAAATGTTGATATGGGAATTTACAAGCTGTGAAGTTTAAGCTTTGATTTATGGTCAGAGGTCAAACTTTTATTTTAACCAAGCAAAGGTGAATGGACACACAGAGTCCTTTCAAATTAGGCTAATAAGCAGAATGTGATTATATATTGTACTTCTGTGTTATGTACCAGTTTCAGGAAATCAGTACAGTTTAGGGGGAATGTCATATTGTTTAGTGTTTATGTTCAATTGCGAAAATTGAAGTTCAAGTTCATAATGACTAACAGCAGCTTTGTGAATGCTATTATAGAAATGGTGTCCCTATTTCTGAGAAGCAGAATTATCTGGAGTTTGTCTATTGTGTGATTTGTCAGTTGCTCTTTTGTAACCTTTAATGTCAGGAGACTTTTCCAGCTGCTGCTAAACCATTGTGAGGAATCCTTGATGCCTAAAGCGCGGTCAGTTGCTCCATGGGAAATATACATAAAATCCTTGTTGTGCTATTTCGTTAATTGAGATCAGCACAGGCTTGGATATCCTCCAGTCATCATGTTGTTCTGTGGACCATTATTGGAGTGCCACAATAAAATAGTAAATGTCAAGGGCCTAATTCAGAAGTGATGTAAATGGTGGCCTAAATTACTGTAGACATTGAGAAGTCAGTGTAAATATGTATAACTTGTATATTGAGTGCAGGAAGTGGATGTAGCAATAATAGGGAGAATGTAAGGTAATGTTAAGTAAGATGAGGGGATCTACTAGTTTCTTGGTTTTTTGCTTATCTTACTACACCTCCTTCTGCCCTTCTTACCAACATGCAGCTATGCTGTCAATTCAGTGACCTCTGAATTTGGCCCCACGTGTCCAAACATGAATATGATTAGATTACACCACCAAACTGCCAGGAGAAAGTGAAGCCAAAGAAGGAAGAAATGCTAATCCCTGAGCAAATAAGCAAACGTGACTTTAACTATACAATTTTAATTTCCCTGAATATCCCATTGTTACCGAATTACAATCTTGCCTACAGTGCCAATGTAATTTGCTTCTCTGCAGTTAATTGTGAGCAGCATTGGGCATTCACGCTTTGCTGATGCTTGCTTAAACTACAAATTGATGTCCATGTATAAATAAGAGTATCTGTAAACCTGAGGCAATTTTCCTTGGTGCAAGGTGGAAATCTGCTGTGGAAAATTCACCTACAAATATATCAAAAATATTAGCAAAGCAATAGTGCACTTCCAACATCCTGAGGCCACATTCTGAGGCATGATGGGTAGCATTATTCCAGAACAATTCCCTTTTTAAACTGTTTTAATTTGCATAACCTAATAGCAGGCATAGTTGCTTCCTTCTCAACACCTCCAAAGCTACCCATCTTAATTTTCTGTACGCTATGTTGTTTGAAGTTTCATTAGCTTTGTTGGGCGGTAGTGGGGAATACGGAAATCAGTCACAAAGCAACAACAAAAATTATGGTTCAATAAACTGTCTACAAATATAGAGATAGCATCATGCGGTAACTTAGATCAAAGGCAATGCTATGAGTTACTCATCTACCCATGCATCTTCTGAGTGTGGGGAACCCTTCAAAGAATTCTTTAAGCTAGGTTGGCTGTGGGAACTAGGAGATTTAAGATTACTTCTTCGTAAGCCTTGCCATATCTCTGTCAATCTTCAATTTTTAGCAAGGTGTTGACACAACAAAAACTTCCCCTTTAGCTGCCAAATCTGCTTGTTTAAATTGCTTTGCTACTGCCAGAATATGAATAGATTCTGCAGCAGCTTCCTGGAGAGTAAGCCAAGGCTTCAAAGTGTACTAGGAGGCCCCAGCTTCATTGGAAGGTGTATTACAAAGCTGGGCTTGGTATCTCATTCAGCACACAAAGGGGCCAATAGAGCCTTGTTAGAGTGATTTAGGGCAAAGGTAAGTATTTCCATCTATTCTACAGAGTAGATAAAGATACACATAATGCATAACCACAATAATGTATTTGTGGATGTGAAGGAAAGTTTTCCCCCAGAATAAGATATGTAGTCAGACTGTCAGTGCAGGAAGATCTCATGCACAGATTTTGCGGGGTGGGGGGAGGAGAGCAGGAAGCTTTTCCTCTATTTGGCTGTTGATTTTAAGCCGTAACCAACATGCATTTGAAGTAAAATGAAGCCCAATCCTGCCCTCTGATATATTCTGAGCCCAGAGCACTGGAGTGACATAACAATGTGTGCCCATAGGTCACGTAGCTCCCCTTTCTATCTACATAGAGAGGCTCACAGTTAAGTTGTTAAAGGTGGTAAATAGGGCAACCAGACTTTGGCTTATGCACCTGTGACAGATCCAGATATTTCAAACACAGAAATACCATAGTCTTGGAATCCACTCTTTCATTAATGCCATGTTTTTTGTAAATCTAATAGGAAACTATTAACCTCAAAGAGGTACAAGCAAACAAAAGTGAGCTATACCTGTTAACGGGAAAAGAGAAAGATGTGGTGATAATTTCCGATTCCATTGGAACTCAGTCTGGGGTAAGGCCAGGAGGAAGAGAGAATCTGAATTTCTTTCAAGACTGGAACAACACTGGAAAAGGGTCAATGCACTGCAGCTTTTTCAAATATATGAGGGGAGGAGTGGAAAATGTGCTATAGTTAACTCCAGCTGAAGAAGGAATTGCCTGGTCTGCAGGGCATGGCATAAGAACAAAGAAATTAACCATGTTGATTTATTTTATGCAGACCACAAAATTCACTGAACTGTCAGTATCTAGCAATGTGCATCTCAGGACCAAAGAACAAAAGACGGCTTGTGTATTTTGTCTGTCTAAGGACAACAGAAGGTCAAACTCTGCCCTCAGTTGTGCAGTTGCAAATCCAGTTAAGCCAATCCCCTTGATTTTAACTCAGGACAGAAGCTTGCCCCAGTAAATTAAGTCGGAATTGTACCTGTATATCCGAGGGCAGAATTTAACCCTTTATGGTAAATATACTATGGAATAAGGAAAGGTATAAGGAAAGCTAGGGAAAAACTTACTGTTAGGTCAAGTGTCTTCACACTGAGCTGGTGGCCACCCAATTAAGTGTAATCTGAAAGCATAACATCAACACATGGCATAAAATCCTGACTCCATTGAAATCAATGGAAGTTTTTCTCTTGATTGGAGCTGTATGGAGGACAAATTGTTTTACACAAGATTTCAGAATTAGCTTTTTCTGATTTGGAATGAAACCCCAAAAAAATTCTTCAGGAAAGAAAATCACCCCCTGAAATTTTGTTTCGTTTTGAATTTTTTAGTAGATCATACAATTTTGAATTGTAACAATCTTGAAAGTCACTTTGAATGACAAGTCAAAACAGGATGTTTCAACATTGTCTGAACTCTTTTCCCCTCCAAAACAAACTTTGTCATTGCAAAAGCTGCCTTTTTAAATAGACAACTGCTCACTTTGTTCTAACCAGCTCTTCCGTTGTCTTCAGGGGAGCCAGATTTCACCCAGGGGCTTGATTATTTCCCCCCCGCACTTTTTCCCCCTACAAGGAATTTTCCCTCTGCACAGCTGAGAAGACATGTGAGGAAAAGTGGCTCTAAGCCACTCTGTCTCCCCAATCCTGCAACAGCCCTAGGGGAACTTAAAGCAGCGTGGGGGGCTGCTGAAAGTTGCCCTAGCTGCAGGCAAGCAAGCCACCTGCCAAGGATCTAGAAGAGCTTCGTGTATCTTACTCTGCCCCCTTGCATGCCTGATAGCCCCCTGATATTTTGTAGACGAGGGGATGGCTGGTGTAGAGCCAGTAACACTAGCTTTGCATAACTTGACGGTTTCCTTGGATCGGGAGCAATCCTCAGCTGTCCTCGTAGCATAGCTTTTTAGCTGTACGGCCAGAGGAAATGCTGAGGATTAATCCTGGCTCATTTCTAGTTCAAGGATTAACTGCAGGAAAGATTAAGATGAAGAAACTGCAAGATGTTATCATTTCTAGCTCTTGTTTTTGTGGATGGATTTTCATGGTGGTCATATTCCCTGTAGGCTTTATACAGAACACCACCTCACAGCCATGTTTCAACACATTCAATGAGAGTAGAGCAAGACCGCCCTAGGCCCTGAAACATTGGAGGCCAGAAAGGCAACAAATGATACTGGGGTATCATCCTTTCCTCTGACTACTTTCTGGGTTTTGCCATGGAGACTTAGAATGAAGTGGTGCATAAATGTCCCTCTTCTCCTGACCTGCCTGCTGTAATGGTCAACTGCTTTCTTCATGAGAGACAAACACATCCGGCTGGAATCCATTAAGGTGACGTTGCTTTTTCTTTTTTAAAGTAGTCATTGCCTTTTGGCACTTCCTTACTGAAAAGAAACAAAGGGTTTAAAAAAAAAACACATGCAGCTTTATTTCCTTTCAAAACATTGATTCATAGAATATCTGGGTTCGAAGGGACTTCAAGAGGTCATCTAGTCTAACCCTGCTCAAAGCAGGACCAATCCCCAGACACCTTTTTACCCCAGTTCCCTAAATGCCCCCCTCCAGGATTGAGCTCACAACCCTAGGTTTAGCAGGCTAATGCTCAAACCACAGAGCTATCCCTCTCCCTCAAACATTAAACACTGAGATTTTGCTAATAAAAGAAAGATGCCCTTGCTGGCTGATTTCAGTGGCCTGTAATGTGAGAGAGCTAAGGATGTCTGGAGGACAGTTCATTTGAAGTCTCTAACTGTGCAGCAGTGGTACACGAAATGTCCAGAGACAGAACATTTCAAGTCATATGTTGTTAGATCAATTTAAAAATTAAGAACTTTAACAGAATGCCCTGAGCTTGTACTATGGCTTTTCTTTAGTAGGCTTAAATTGAGACATTGATAGTACTAATAACACTGGAAATTTAGGATGCCACACAACATCTTTGCCCACTATGACCTGTATTCTGCAAATGTTGCATTGTCTTGCAGATAGGGCCACCCATGTCAACAGAGATACTTGTGAATAAGGACTACTCCTATCTGTAAGGGTCTGCAAGCTCAGATTCTATACCCCTCTGGCTTCCCAACTGGCTCAAGCCACAATCAGCATAATTTCTGCAGATGAAAATGGCTCCTAGTTGCTTAAGTTCTCAATATACTCTGACCTTAATGGGAATCTCTCTATTGCCTTCAGTGGACTTTGGATCAAGCCCTATGGTCGCACAATGCTGAGAATAAACTCCTTTATAGCAGCAATTAGTAAGAAACTTCTTAACCGCCGACCTGTGCTTATTAATCTGTTGCTGTTCTCCGGACATTTTTTTTATTCTTTAAAAAACTTGCTACACAAATTTCAGCATTGAGAACATGATTTGAAGGCAGGTGCTCTTTGCAAATGAGAATCTGCTTCTTCCCAAAATCTATAGACACTGTCATACCCTGGGACTGACGCAGCTACAACTACACTAGATTAATGACTGTCACTGGGTATTAGAGAGACAAAGTGGGTGAGGTAATCTTCATTTTATTTAATATCACCAACAGAAGTTGGTCCAATAAAAGAATTACTTCACCCTCCTTGTCTCTCTCTCATTAATGCTGTAATATGTATGATATGATAGAGCAGGGGTCGGCAACGTTTGGCACACGGCTCGCCAGGGTAAGCGCCCTGGCGGGCCGGGCCAGTTTATTTACCTGCTGACGCGTCAGGTTCAGCCGATCACAGCCCCCACTGCCCAGGGTTTGCCGTCCTGGGCCAATGGGGACGGCGGGAAGCGGCGCAGGCGAGGGATGTGATGGCCGCGGCTTCCCGTCGCCCCCATTGGCCCGGGATGCGTCAGCAGGTAAATAAACTGGCCCGGCCCGCCAGGGTGCTTACCCTGGCGAGCCGCGTGCCAAACGTTGCCGACTCCTGTGATAGAGGGCAAGTGGCCTGAGTAGATAACATAATGCAGAGGTAAGCCAAACAGCTGGTGATAATGTCTGGTCAGCACACTGAAGGAAAAACCTAAGTGGTTGGGGAAGGGAGGAGAGGAAAGAGACCTTTTCAAAAGTAGCAAAAGAATCCTGTAACAAAATAGATTTTAGATAAGGACCAAATACCACCACTATCTGTTCTTTGTTGAGCAGGTCATGACAACTTTTGATAAGGTGAACTCAATAGCTGACTCCAATACTGATCCTGAAAACAGTATTAGCTGATGGTTCAAGAGAAGCAGAGAGGAAAATTCTATAGTTTCTTCTCACAGGAGACTCTTGCATTGCTAAAGGACTTGGAGGCAAAGCTGCAAAAGAGAGACTCTTTAAACTTTTGTAAATGTAGAGTGAGATGATCCCCATATTAAACAATTCACATTTCCAGCTTTCATAATTTTATTATGAGTCTTGTGATAGTTGGTGGCTTTCTTAAAGCCCTAGCTTCTGGAGTCATGTTAGATAATTTGATTAAATTAAAAAAAAATAAAGTAATTTTCTAGATCTCCTGGCTGTGGAGAAAAGCTGGAAAACAAATCCTACAGGTTCAAAAACCAGAAGGCAAATAAAAAATGCAACATGTGTTTTTAAAAATCACGAGATTAAGACCATCTGATTTGAGTTTGAATGTTTGGGGTTTGCAATTCTGTAACTTTTTCACTACATGAGATCAGCTCCCTTCCCAACCCAAAAATTATTAACCTGTTTGATTCCACACTATCCCTGTGGCAATTGTCACTTGGCAAACATGTACAAGTTAGTTGAAAAGGACGGCAGTCAAAATGGTTTCCTTTCTCCAATATGCCTCTGATCCAGTAGTTTAGTTTCCTCTGCCCTGGTTGCCCCAGAGTGTGTCATTGGGGAAGATCCTGACTCTGGTCCTGCTAGTATCATTTGACTCCCTTCCAGTTGACAGCTAAGGTTCCTCTCCCCCATGCTCCTTTTCTCTTGCAGTGCCCCTAGTGGAGGATGCAAGGCTTTTGCTGCCTCCTTCTTAACAGCTGCTTCTACAGGCACCCCAGAGCTTGAATACCTGGAGTCAAGAAGCAGACACCAGCTAATTCTTGAGTGCTCCACTAAGGGGCGTGGACCTCTGCACCCTGCTGACTTGATATGTTATTTCCCTCACATCCATTTTTTGTTGTTGTTGTTATGGGGATGTAGAAACTGATACACTGGATCCTGCCCTGGCAGGGGCAAACATCTAATGCTTCAAAATGAGCTGAGACGTCAATCTCATAATATACATAGTACCTGTCACGCTCTCTCAGCAGGGCTGCCCTCATACAGGGACTAAAACTACACTAGTGAAAACCCAGAGCAATTTCACTGAAGTAGGTGTGGTGGATCCTGACTTATGCCAGGATGAAATTCACCTTTTGCAGAGGGGTAATAAAGCCTGAGGATCCTCAAAGCTGGGTGTAAGCAGGATTTCAGCACAGCATAGACCTTGTTGGGTTGTTGAACTCTGAGCAGAATTACTTGGCCCTATGACTAGAGTGCTTTTATCACAAGGATATTTTTGATAGGTAATCTAGATACATGTGGGTGACCGTAATGGGAGCGGGGGTGGGTGGGTGTGGGGGGGGGCGGAAATCCATGGGACTGAATGGGAGCCAGGATTTGAAAGAAGAATGAAATGGTGGCAGAAACTGTGAGGAGCAAGGGAGAGAGATTGGTGGAATCAGCCCCCTCGTGATTCTTATAATATCTGAACCTGTGTTACTCAGCAGACAAATTCTCCCATAACCAGGCGATCAGCAGTGATGAAACCCATTCCTGCAAACATATTTGGTTCGTACTCTCTCAGCCAAACCTAGTTTTTATCAGCCCTGGACCGAAGCTCCGTGGTAAAATAAGAAAAGATTAGAATAATTAAGAGAAATCTATCTTTTGAAATAAAAGGGTTCTGCCTCTAGCCAGAGAAATGTGAGCATTTGCATTTTAGGTACTGTCCTTTTGTTCAGGGCAAAGGATGAGGAAACTGAATGGCGGCTGGAGGTGAGGCTATAATACTCTTTCTTTGAATTTTTCCCCCTTTCTAGTATTAATTCCACTGGCTTGCAGACTGGGCACCAAAAGGTTTTGAATCTTGGCAAAGCTGCATGGAGTGGATTTGAAATTTAAATGTCTAATATAATATAATGCCAAGAGAGAATATCAATGTCCACTGTTTCAGTAGGCTCATGTTCCGTGCACAAGTTTTATCTTCTGGTTGAGTTCAAAGGGGTTGGGAAAAAATAATTGAAGATTCATTATTGAATATGCAGCACTTAGGGTTTCCTCCAGCTGTCAGTGGAAAGATCAGGTACTTGGGGTGCACTATAGCACACTGATCCCCCAAATGTATTGAAATCCATGATTTCACAGTTTTATTTAAAATGCATTTACCCATGTTAACCTGACACTAAATTCCAGCCTAAAAATATTTATAAACCTTTAGAGAACAGGGAACTAAGACTGAGGAAGTATAGGTTAGTTCTTCTGTAACCCTGAAGGTTAATTAAATTGCACCTGCATGACAATGAGGTAATTTGAAATAGCTCAAAATGTACAGTATATACATTACATTATAGCCATGTTAATGCCTGAATTAGGAAGGAGGAGTAAATTTGTTTTAAAAAAAACAAAACACTCCACAAACCAGCTCAGTCAGAGCACTTCCTAAATGCTGCTATCCTACCCCTTTAACCTCCTCGAACATAGTGCACTGCTCTTCATGCACGGTAGGTCTGGGGACTTTTTGTGTGTGTGTGGCAAGTCCAGCATTTCAGCTGTCTAAAAAGTGCTCCTCTCCCCCACATTGATGGGCAATACATCTGTTGTGAACAGTAGCTAATGTGAAGTATCAAACAATTACCTTTGATATTTAATTATATTTCTTCCTAAATGATGCTTGAAGCACTAGCTCCATTATTTGAAGATGTTTTGCAAAATACACTGGAGGGCTCTGATTGAAACCACCCCTGGATCACAGCAGTCTAGAATAATGAAGGTTCCAAGTCATCTGCTTTCATAAATGAGAATAATTATACCTATTTAAGAGTATCTAGATAGTTAAACGATCCAGAAGCTTTGAATAACAGAATGGGGGGAATCTGTCACCTTCTTTTACTTCGTTGGAAAATGTGTGCTATGTTTTAGGGCATATTATTGTCAAATATTTTTATCCTTGCAGGAATGAAGAATGACAGCTCTACTAAAAATGCTATGAAAAACTGTTAGAATATAGTCAAGTATGTCCCTTTACAATATGCTGACTATTATATATTTTATTGCATTTTCTGTGCCATTGGCTTCCGTTGCAAATGGGACATGTCTCCTTTAAATTGCAGTTTGAAATTGAGTATATAGATCCAACTGCTGTATGCTCTTTGATTTTTTTTTTTTTTGTAGCAGAGGTTTTGGTTCAGGTATTTGGTTCACCAACCATAGGATGGTGCTGTCACATTTCATGTTGTATGTGAGCATCTATTTCAGTGCATCTGCAAATGAAACAAGTGGTAAAGGGATATAGCTATAGGAAAATACCCTTCAAAAAGTTATTGTGACTTGATTACCTTAAATGACAATGATTAGTGATTTAAATGATGCTGATCAATTACTCCAACTAACTATTATGAAAGTTAAACCTGGGAAACATTCCTTTGTATCTTTCTCCAACGTAAAAGTTGCAAATGGAATAAACTTAGCAAAAGCCCTGACTCATAGGGCGAGTTAAGTTTGCCCTTAAAGTTTTGCTTAAAAAAGGATGTAAAGCAGAAGTTAAAGCACTTACACTCACTTAATATACTTATTCTACACGGCAGATGAATTGGATTTCACATTTAACATGTCAGTTAATTTATTTCCACTTTGAACAATCACAGCTGAAAAACTATTATAAAGTCATAAAGACTCTCAGCAGTTTTCATGCTTCCATGTAATTGTCACTTGAATCCAATGTCCTCCTGTGACTCTCACTACAAATATAGTATCTTCCCAATATCAGCTCGTATTTGCATTTTCTCGCCTTCCCACTCCCAAATCTTGTTTTTTAGGGAAAACATTTGGAAAACTGTCTCACTTTCAGCAAAGTTCACCTCAGAATGAGTCTGGTGGCAGTGTCAAGGCTGGCTGTGCTTAAATGCATTCTCACTACAAATGAAATAACTACTGTTCGTACAGGATAGTTAACCGATACTAAGCTTTTATAAGACACATTCAAGGCCTTTGGATATTTAACCCTCTTATGCTCCAAGTTCATTGCTGGGCAACTAAGCAGAGATTATGGACTCACTTGGAGATCCTGGTATAGAAAATAACAAAGGCCCTGATCCAAAACACATTAGTCAAAAGACACTGGTGGGCTTTGAATCAGGACCTTAGACAAGAGGGGCTGGAAGCACTGTCAAGTTCTGTAAGCGGAAGAGGGCAGGGAAGTGGGGATGTAGCTTTAGATGCAGTCCCTTCTAATTGCAGATTTGTCCCTCTTGACAATTCATTGTACTATTACTGAGGAATAACTTTAACTTATTAATTATTCATCTTAATGACTTTAGCCTGACTGTACCATATGTCACAGGCCGCCTAGACTGGAAGGAGAAAATTCTCTAGATTGCCTTCTCAGAGGGAGCAGATCTAAATACCAGCTGTATGCCTACTTAAGTGGGGGGGGGAAAAACCAGTAAGATTTATGTACATTACATCTGAGAAGAAAGGCCTTATACCCTTCAATTGTAATTTCAATGTATTTCTCAGTTTCTTCATTTTTGCCTAAGGCTAAAACATCTATGCTTAAAACAATATCCATGCACAAAATATTTCAACAAAAACTTTACTTCAGTCATGTCATTGGAACACTATAATTCCCAGTAAACATTGGTTTACACTGAAATTTGTACAGAACTAACATGATGAAGTAAATGAACCGGATATCTTTCTCTTTTATAACGTGAGGAACTTCATTTTCCAATAGTTCAGACAATAACTCTTAGACCAAAGTTGAGTGTTTAAATGTAGTGGCTTTTTTAACAAGACCTCACAGCTGCTTAATGTTAACATTTGACTCAATGGTTGGGAGAATCTCTAACTATATTGGTAACACTTTAACTCTTTAAAATAATGCCTTTTATATTTTTTAAACTTTTTTTTCACAACCCAAAATGGCAGGGATGACCACAATAGCTAGATTCAAATGTATCGAAATCCAGAACCCCACAAAATACAGAACAAATCTGTATCAAGAAAAATGCAGCTCAGAATTAGCCCTAAATTAACAAATTTAAAGATGTGCAGTTGAATCTGCCTCTATTAACTGAGTTTCTAGTGAAGGCCTGTGATTATAACCCAAACTCCTCTTCCTCGAATACGTGCAAAATGAGAGACACCTTCTGTCTCATAAACTAAACTTCAAATCATGCTGTTACTCAGCTACACGTTATAAATTACATAGTCTCTTACTGCAGAATGTGGGCTCAGAAGAACATCTGAATTTATAAAAACGCAAAGATACAGTGTGACTAAGTACTGCTTGCAAGTATTACCAACAAAAATCAGCTGCTACCTAGACCCCATTATCTTAAGTATTTTATCACAAACTAGACCTATCCACTCAAGTTAAAATTATTGTTTAACAAGGTATGTGTCCATTCATATTGATAGTTGCAACAAACAGCTTAACACTTGCCAGTCAAAGTCCCTCTAAATCTAAACATTAAAGCGATAGCATGGAAAATAACCTGTACCCCAGCACATAAATTACAATGTCTAATTAAAATGTAATATAGAGGTGTGCACCATCCTATTAAGTGACATCCCTCCATTAATCACTGTTAAAAATGACTATAGAAAAGCATGACAAACATAACAATACTAGTTCAACACAGAACCATACAGCAAACACTCCTCCTCTGCAATATACACACACGCACAATGTGAGATGTATGCAGTAGCATCAGTGCGTATCAGTTACATTGGTCATCTTGGTTTGTGAATCAAGAGAACTATGAGACATTCACAGAACTCTGATGCTGCTCCTGGACTGTAGAGACTCGCTCAAAAAAAGCTGTGAATCTTCAATTCCTAACTAATCGGAGGAAACCGTCCGTGCCTGCTGCAATATCAGAGTCACTTACTGCATTGCTTTTTCAGCTGAGTGGCAGTGGCTGTTCTTCCCAGTCACGCACGGTTTTGTCACCTGGAGGGTTTCTCTCTTCGGCACAATTCAGCTCCAAAGTAGCTGCATATTGAGGGTAATTGCATTCGTTCTGTACTGGGGCTTTCTGGCTGCAGTGACTGCTCACCCTATCTATAGCCTCTGGTGTATGCTAAGTAAGCAATCCACTGGGTCTTCATAATGAAAGAAGGAAGAGGCACAGCTTTCGAGACCAGATAAGAGCATTTTGTATCATAACCCACTGCAGCCATACGATTTTAAAGGCAAAAGGAGCTGTGGCAGCCTTCATGCTGTCTTGTTGTCCTTTACAGAGCAATTTGTATGCATCCTGTGTCACCATAGAAGGCATAAAGGAACATAACACAATGTTTCAGAGAGATTTGGGGTTTACATGTAAAACATATTAGCCCAGTTGTGTAGGATTTTGAGTGAGCATTAAGTTATTTCATTCTAACCTTTTTATTACTGGGAAGTACAAGCCCAGGGGATTCCTAGATTTGACACTTTATAATATCTGTATATGGGAATGGGATATTTGGGGGGCGGGGAAGCAGGAATTTAAAACTTCTGGGATTAACATCCCAAATTAAACTTTCAGACATCATTTTACTTCCCTGAACAGTGCCTAGAGCAGTTGGATCTGATCTTTAAGTGGGGGTGGGATGTTCTACAATAATTAATACGCTGGAGAAGCAAACAGGTGCTAGCATCAAAAAGCCTGTCCTTAAGGCAGGCTTGATTTCCTTCCAGTGAGAAAAATGTGGCTATGAAATGTTTGGGGAGCATCATGAGGGCAGTGCAACTGTTCATCTCCCTAGCTAACTGCAGCAAAAATTGTGGACTCTGTAGCATTTTTCCTTGCATTGTTCTGCCAGCAACTTCAACTCTGACCTTTGAGGGAACCCCTTAGGGATAAAGAACCCATTTCATCTCTGCTCTGCTCATTAGCAGGGCCTCTTGTGACCTGCTCAAGCTAATTGTCCCTAACTGCTTGTGGTAATTTTGTGACCACAAATTGTAGTTCTTGTGGTGAAAGTGGGATGCTTTGTCCACTTAGCTGTCCCAATATTTAATAGCAGTGATAGTTTAAGAATAAACCTGTTAAAAGGAATCCCTTATTATTTCCAGTCATTATTCAGAGTTCTGTGGATGTTGGAGAGTTGCTCAAGAAGTGACGGTAGCACTAAGACCCCTTCAAAAACAGTAATGACTGTAAATTGTCGAGTCTCGGTTTTAACCGTCTCATTGCTGTCAGAGAATTCCCGGAGGTGAGCATCCATTCAGTTAGCACCAGAAAAACCCACCCACCAAAACCAAGAGGATTAATAAACTTTACAGGCCTATTAACTGAATCCTTAAAAGGCAGTCAAGGACAGGCATTTAGCAGCAGCACAGTCTGTCTGTAACGTAGCGTCACAGTATGTCAATCAGTGGCACTTAAGCTTTTTTCTGTCCTTCTGGGATTTTTGTGGCACTGTACCTGGAATGTAGCTTTGCATCCTTCTCAAACGCTTTGAGACTTTTAAAATATTGTTTACAATTCTTTGCATTCTCACCTATGTAAATACTAAAGATTGAGTCATCATCTTCTACATCAGAACCACCCCAGTATACTAATTTGCACACTCAAGCATTTTAGACGGGGAAATTCTGCATATGGTATATTTGTCACTGTTATTGGGTCTTTATAAAATGATGATGATGTGACACTACCCTAGTGTGGGATGGGGGACTATTTTTTTCTGCACTCAAATGGTGGGATGGCATATGTGACACTTCTCTGTGATGTTTATCTTTTGAGCTGTATACAGAGAAGTATCAACACTGGGCCCTTACCTGAATCTTAAGTTTATTTAATAGTTATGTGTTAAGCTTGATGCTATAAAACACACAGAAGAGGGCACAGTTCTGTCAGAAGAAGCATTCAATATTATGGTATGTATAGGTGGACACGCTACCCTGTAGTGGCCCCTGTTGGCCAGGTGTGGTTCTGCAGCAGCCCAGCCTGTATCTCCCCTTTCATGAGGCTCCTTTAGACAAAATCAAAGCCTGTGTGGAGTTTAATCATGTCCCTTGTCCCAGTCTCTCTCTTATTGACCCAAAACACATCACAATGCTCAGTCTCCCCGTCACAGTCTCATCCCTGCAACTCTTCTCTGCCTTGGCAGGCTCCACTCTCAGCCCTTCCTGGCTTGAGTCTTTTCTATTCCCCTGGAGCCTATTCTCCCTGGTTTTCAGGCTCAAAGACCTTCCCTGGTCGAGGTCCTTGTAGGAGATCTGAGTAAATCCTGCTCATGGCAGCTCTTCTAGCTAGTTCCTTCAGGACTCTTTCAGCAGCTCCTTAGATAATCCTTTCCCTTATTTCTCTGGGCAGAGAGAGGGGTCCACAGGAAACAGCTGTCTGCCCTTTGCCTGATTCCTGCTTTTATAAGGCCCAGGCACCTCCCCTTAAGACCATGCAGTAAGGAATCAGTCCAGGTGTGCTGGCCCCTGCTCCCTCCTAAAGGGGCCATCATCCTGCGAGAGGGTATACCTACAGTGCTGGCTCACTGCAGGTTATGCTGTGTGCCTTTGCCCAACCCTTCCTCTAATCCACACTCAAAGCCCTCAAACACACCTAGGTGAACACAGTACCCAAACTGGTACGCTCCACTGGAGGTTAGACAAGCAAAACAGGTGGTCTAATCTCAATGAGATACTGATATCCTGGCTGGGGGTATCTTTGGGTTTTGGAGGTGAAAATAACCCATTACTAAAAGCCAATGCCAGGTCTTTCAGGACTATTTGCAAAGATGTTCAGATTCCATTCCAGCTCCCCCAGCCACTTCTTTGCATCACATCCATGTCCCTGCAGCCCCCCACCCCGCTTCCCCTCCACATCCCCGGGCCAAGAGTTAGGTGAGAGTGGACTTTGGTGGAATGCTGGATAGTCTCAAAGAAGTGGGGTGTGATGTGACCCTCTGGATATGCATGTGCCTATGGCAGGCAGTGACATTATCCAGAGGTAGATATGCAGGTATTTTAACAAGTAGGGATCTAAGCCTATTAAGGGCAGGGGGGACTACAGATTTCAGCAGACTCCTTTTCCTTAATTTTCTGGGCTCCTGCCTCAGCTCAATGACGTATCATGCCCCATTATGTTAACACATCAGGTTGTATTGCATTAAAAATGGTACATTTTGCCCAGGAAATAAAACAAATCCCTGAATAACTGGGTAGTGTACATACTGGGGAAAGGGGGCAGAAGAAGCAGTTTTTATTCAGTCTTTTTTTAAAAGATGTTTTAAGCTTAAAAGGACAATTTCCCCCTCCCCCAAAATATTCATGACTGGGACAGTGAAAAATAAATTATTGATCTGTCCCAAAATGTGATATTTATTGTATTACAGATTAAACACTTGACTGAGTGCAGCATTGCCAGGTAGGGAATTACCAGAGTCCCTAAGGAGCAACATTGTCCATGGTGATGTAGTTGAAGATCTCTTGCAATATACATTCCAGCTCATTTGTATTTGCAAACTGCAACAAAAGTTTTTTGAATTTTAACCTGGCTGTCAGGGAAGCAGGACAGGGCTATAAGTGACTCCAGCCATGAAATATGAAAGTACTCCTGTTTGACTATAACTTTCAACTGGGGCTGCAGTCCGTTCTTCTCCTAGCCCTTTAGAAAAC
Organism: Terrapene triunguis; assembly: GCF_002925995.2. Classification (NCBI taxonomy): domain Eukaryota; kingdom Metazoa; phylum Chordata; order Testudines; family Emydidae; genus Terrapene; species Terrapene triunguis. The sequence continues at coordinate 36,719,098 of NW_020664418.1, read as the reverse complement.
CTGTGTTGGAAAAGGAATTCTTTTAGTGTGTGTTTTATGAAAGGCTCCTAATTCCTAAAAAATCTGTCTGTCACTGTGTCCAAAGGGAAGCCTACTACAGAAATGAAGTATTCTCCCCTTTGTGTATGATCAGATTTGCATGTGTGCAAAATGCAACAGTTAGCAGTCTGAAAACCCCATCCTGAAGAGGAATTACTCGGGGAACCGTTGGCTGCAGACCAAAGATTCAAGTCTGGGCCAAGAAACTGATGTGAATTGCCATCTGCATTTTTTGCTTTCTGATTAAAATAACATCTGTGTGCTTCAAAACACTGAGTCTGACTACAAGGGGAAAGCAAAACAAATTAAAACCATCGGAATGGACGGGGGAGTGCATGGGTGGATCAAAGTGTTGATGGCTTTTTTTTTTTTTTTTTAAGTGAGTGTTGTACTGGAATGATACTGTAACAGCTGATGTAGGCGTGGGTTGACTGAGTCGGGTGATTCAGGTCCCCACCAGCCCTAAGCCAAGTTATGATAGACCAGGAGCATTAGGCCTTTCCTTTGATTACAGGCTACATGACTTTCTGAGTTCTTGAACCTGGATACAAAGGACAACAGAGGGGAAATTACTTTTTGTCAGGGATGCCCAGAGGATTCAGGGGGCCTGGGGCAAAGCAATTTTGGGGGCCCCTTCCATAAAAAAAAGTTGCAATACGATAGAATACTATATTCTCGTGGGGCCCCCCGTGGGGCCCAGGGCCTGGGGCAAATTGCCCCACTTGCCCCCCCCCCCCCCCCCGGGCGGCCCTGCTTTTTGTAGTGCTAACGAAGTCAATTCAATCATGGTGGATGAGTCCCATTCCCAACAGTTGACAAGAAAGTGTGAGTATCAACAGAGTGAAAATTATTTTTTATAGTGACCCAGCCACTTCCAGTCTTTATTCAGGTCTAATTTGATGGTGTCAAGTTTGCAAATTAATTCCAGTTCTGTAGTTTCTCGTTGAAGTCTGGTTTTGAAGTTTTTTTGTTGAAGAAAGGCCACTTTTAAGTCTGTTATTGAGTATCCGGAGAGATTGAAGTGCTCTCCTACTGGTTTTTGAATGTTACAATTCTTGATGTCTGATTTGTGTCCATTTATTCTTTTGCGTAGACTATCCAGTTTGGCCAATGTACATGGATGGCAGAGGGGCATTGCTGGCAAAAAAAATATTTCCCTCTGATATTCACCCCTTCTTGTCAACTGTTGGAAATGGGCCACATCCACCCTAATTGAATTGGCCTCGTTAGCACTGACCCCCGACTTGGTAAGGCAACTCCCATCTTTTCATGTGCTGTATATTTATACCTGCCTACTGTAGTTTCCATTCTATGCATCTGAAAGCTTATGCTCAATAAATTTGTTAGTCTCTAAGGTGCCACAAAGACTCCCCGTTGTTTTTACTGATACAGACTAATACGGCTACCCCTCTGAAACCAACCACCCACCTCTACGTATGAGTGGGGAGTTCAGCTTTCATGCCCCGTTCGTTCTCTGCGAAGACTGATACTGTAGCCGACGGTTGTGATAGTAGTTTTGTGCTAAGGATGCCTTGGAAAATCTGCTATCAGGTACTTAAAAATAACCCTGGTAGGCTTATCTTGATGGCTCAGTGTTGCTACAGGAGACAACTGGTTTGATTCTGGTCTTTATCATTCCAAAATGGCTGGGGCAGAGAGCAATGCACAAAAGTCAAATTCAGTTCTCAAGGGAGGAAATGCCTCTTGTTGCTATGCAACAACCCATGTAGTCAAATTAGCAGTAGCATTGTCACGCTCAAGAGGAAGACAGTCATTTTCTGGAAGGTTAGTGGCTCTGGCAATTGCACAAAGGTCTAGTTAGAAGTGGAGAAGAAAGGAAGATCTTTCCTTTATTTCTAATGTGCTCTCAGAGGAGATCAAAGCTTGTTGACTTCTGTTTCTACCCGTTAGGAGATCTGGCTGTTATTTATCAGCTGATGTCAGAATACATCACAGAGTTATTGGCTAGATGTGATTAGGGTTTTAATACTGCATGTTAAATAAGTAGCTAGAAAGTTTTGTTTCAAGATGGCTGGGAAACAAGATCAGATAAGGAAACAGAACAAATTAGCCAGAATTTATTAAGATCTGGATTTGACCCCGTCCCAGGAAGGATCATAAAAAAAGTGGCTAATGGGTGTGCATGGTTTAAAAACATGCTTGCTTCAAAACATGCCACTGTGTTCCTTGGAACACCACTCAAGTAACAGTGCATAACTTGTGGTACGTGTAACTCTTGGAATGAGGGATAGCGGTTTTAAACCGGCTCATCTGTGTATAACCTCCAGATTATGTTTGTTACTCAGCATCACAAGACATTTTATGACTGGGGAAAACCAAGATGAGAACTATGGGCCTGGAATGTGAATTGGGTCATCATGCCAGATGGGAGGGTTTATTGTGGAGCCTTCCTTCCCTGGATGTTCCTGGGTTTCTGTATAGGAGGCAGATGCACTGTTTGTAATCCAGATAATGAAGGAAAAATAGTTTTAAAGGATACGTCCCTTTCAGCCTTTCCTGTTGTATAAAGAGGGTAGCTATGTCCTTTGGAGCAAGGGATGGTGTAAAGTGGCTATAAATAAGATAACAGGTGGGCTTTTATTTAGTCTCATTTTAGTTTAGTTTAGTTCGGCATGAAGGAAACTAGATAGGCTGGGAATACTTGGTGAAAGAGGGTCTGAATCTTATTTGCACTAAAATCTATTTACACAGCCGCTAGACTGGTGTAAAGGAGCCCTAGTGCAAATGAAAATGAGGACTGATGTCTCATGATCCTCCTTGAGATAATTACCTGGGCAGGCACCACACGTGCATTCAGTCTGGGATTTAGAGGAAAAGAGAAAAAATAAGTACAATGATCTTCTAGTCATTCTAGACTATGGGGGAGGTTCTAGTTCCAGTGGACTTGAATTTGAACTAGGGAACTGATCCTTACTTTGAGCCAGGGGTAAAAGTAACTTAAAGGACTTACCGGTACGCCAGAGTCATGAGTGGGGGTGTGGCCTCAACCGGAAGAGGCGTGGCCTTTAAATCACCCCGGAGCTACCAGCTGCAGAGGCGGCTGGGAGCCCTGGGGCGAATTAAAGGGCCCGGGGCTCCGGCCACTGCGGAGATCCGGGCCCTTTAAATCACCGCGGGAGCCCAGCTGCCGGAGCTCCGGCGGGGATTTAAAGGGCCCGGGGCTCCCCGCAGTGGCTGGAGCCCTGGGCCCTTTAAATCACCGCCGCAGAAGCTGGTCTAGTCCGGCACGGCATACTGGCTCTTGCCAGTACGCCGTACCGGACCATGCCGGCTTACTTTTACCTCTGCTTTGAGCCAATAAGCCTTGGGCTTTGGATTGGACTCCACAACATTTGTTACTTCACGGGTGTCTTCTTCCTATGCAAGCTGACACTAAGTGGTATTGCAATATGGTAACAAGCGAGTGAGAGAATGTGGAATTGATCAGCGCTACCCTTGGCTGATGTGGCAACTCATGGTGTCGGACGCCATCAGGTGGTCGAGGGACATCTACATACAACACATCACTGGACATTGGCAATACCAGGAGGGATGAGTTGGAGTGCCGATGAGAAGCGCTGTCGGGAAAGTAACTAAAATACTTTCCTCATGGATTGTCCATTTGGAAAATACAATCTACCCTAAATGCTCAATTACTGAGGGACAATCTACTCTCATTGCTATATTTGCTTTCTACAACCAACTCCCTGTATAGCTTTTCATGAGTGATGTACCTGAGTATTTGGATTCTAATATCTAAACTGTATTGTTAACCCAAATTAAGGTGAATAAATTTATTGCTGATTATGCACTACATATCTTTTATGACTTTTAAAAACTCTGTATTAATGGGTAATCTAAGCACTATACCCAGATGTACAGACACTCTTTTCTCAACCTATGTATTACATACTTTTTTTAACATTAGCTTTAAATAAAATGTGTGTGTGTATATATATATATATATATATATATACTATAATTATGTCTACAATTTAGCCACAGGTATTTTTAGTAAAAGTCATGGACAGGTCACAGGCAATAAACAAAAATTCACGGCCCATGACCTGTCCATAACCTTTACTAAAAATACCAATGATTAAATCTTGGGGGGGAGGCTGCTGCTGGAGGGGGGCACCCAGGGCCAGCTGCCCCAGCTGCCAGGGGCTGTTGACTGCGGCTGCTCCAGTTGGCCAGCCAGGGACCACCTGAGCAGCTGACCCCTGAGCCAACTGCTTGAGCAGCTCTGGGGTCAGCCACACTGGGCCCTCTAGAAGTCACGGAGGTTGGGGAAAGTCACAGAATCTGTGACTTCCATGACCGACATGGAGCCCTAACAATAATTAAAAGAATTCCTTTAGATATCAATCATTTACAAAGATTGTCCTCCAAGATTTCCAGTAGATATCAAAGGAGAGTAGGTGATGCCCTGATCTAGCCCAGAACCTGTTATCTCTACAAGCCTCTATCTGTCTAGGTACTTAAATTGCTCCAATTTCCTTGGTATCTGAGCACTTCACAAACATCATTAGCCCTAGAATCAAATTGTGAATAGGGTGTTTTTTGGTTTCTTTTGGGTCCCTATTTGTTTGTGCCGTGAAATCAATGCACAATGTGGCATGATTGACTGTCTCCGATAGAACTAGACTGAGGAGCGCTGGCACAGATACCGACCTATGCCTGGATTTACCCAGTGCAAATAGCTTCTCACTTATAAACGTCAAAATCACTTAAACATAACAGGTGACAGAGGGAGAAAAACATAGACAACGCAGTCTTACAGGAGACTGCCCAGTTTATTGCCCATCAGGATTTCACAGATACTGATTTTATAGATGTAGGAAAATGTCAAGACACATTTCCATTTCTAGATCTTAATAAGATCACTCCTGCCTAGAGATAAAGTACATCAACTTAAGGCATCCACCATGACTAAACATTTCTGCCAACATATCCATTGCTCCCCAGGAAATCATCACGTAATAGGCAAAGATCAGAAGCGCCAGTACATATAGGTAGAGAACTCATCACATTACAACTGCAAAAAAAAAATCCATATGCCCAATACATTTTGTTAATGAAAATCATTGAATGGACTTTTAAGGAAGAGAAGGGATTGAAAAGAGTAACAGAATGTATATTTTCCAAAGAGAAGAATCTTGGGTTGTCACAGTCATTTGCTACATGGTATGAAGATTTCTCAAATACTAAGCCTCATAATAAATTTTGATTTCTCATCTCTAGAAAAGTTACACACCAGCAAAGCTGAGTTCAATTATAACACTTCATTACAACAAACAAAAAGCTCCATTCCCTGGAGAAGAATAACATTTTAGGATGACTAGTTGTTTATGTTGTTATATTCCCAAGTGATCAAGACTGGTCCAGCATTGAAGTAATCTTTATTAATTTTTACTCATGAGGATTCATCTATCAAAGAAAGTCGTTTTTTAAAAATCACTTTAAAAGCCTTGCCACAGATGGAAAACACACACATAAGTTCCCACTAGGCTTCAGACATGTCATCGTGTAACCGTTAATAAATGCAGCTATTTAAGATCTCATTCGTACTATAACCCAAAACTGCCTTTCATGGAAAGCAAAACGTGGTGTTAATGTTGTCATTTATTTAACACTGCTCAGTGTTCTAAAAACAGGGGGAGGGGAACCTGGCCCTGCCTCCGTGAGCTTACCATCTAAGAGGCCTGGGCCTGCTCCTGCTGGCTAGTCCAGCATAAGGGACAGAGGATCCCATCAGTTTCCTATTCATTATTCAAGAAGTTAGGGGATCAGAGCTTGCCTTCTCTTACCCCAAGGAAGAACAGTCATAATCTGATACGACGGACAGCCACACCACGCTGCTTGGTCAGTTGCAGTTACCATCATGTCAGCTATCTCAGCTCTTCATAATCATGTTCAAATGTGATACAATTTTCTAATTAAGACTTCATCTTACTGAGACACTAGCAGTAAGTACAGGCACATAGTATGTAGGGTGACGGTTTATGTTTGGAGTGATGCATATATCTTTGAAGCAGCAAAACCCTTTTATAAATAAGCATTTTGGAACCTACTTTCCTGATTAACTAAGAATTGCACTTGTCCTATTATTTTTGCTACCCCACTTCCCACCCTGTTCCCCTTGTTTGTCTCATCTGTCTGTTATGTCTTGTCTTTTGCGTTGTAAGGTCTTCGGGACAGGGACCATTTGTACAGTGCCCAGCACGGTGCGCCAGCTAGTTGGCCTCTCGGTGCTATATAAGTGTTAATAATAATAATAACCTTATCAAATGGGACTGAGTTGAGCAGTCAATTATTGCTTTTGGAGTTTTGCATTTCTAACCCATTTTCAGGAAAATGTAAAGTTTTCTGAAAGGAAACACCCTCCTCAGTGCATAAGGTGTAGCCTGATGCAGAACAGAGGTAATTCAAAAGACACTTTAGCATTGGATTCTGTATAGGTGGAACAATATGCTCTAAATATGGTTCTCTAGTTTAATACGTGGCAAAAGGTCATCACCCCAAATGGAATATTTGGAGAACGTTGGAATAAAAATGACATTTGTATGGATGCCTTGAGTTCTCCCAAGGGACGTTTATTGTAATTCAGTTTGCCGAGCATTAGCTATTAGACTTTTATCTTGTAGTTGAATCCTTTCCCACTCTCCTCATCAAAATGAATGTGTGCTTACTGTACTGTGGGCATACTCTCAGCCCTAATCTGTATCAACTCACGTTCCAGCCTTCCAAATCCATTCTCAAATTCATTTTAACTTTGAGTATCACGCAACATGACAATCAGTAACTCCCCCCCCCTCCCATTATAATACAGGAAACTGTCTGATTATGCACTGTGTATGGGTATATATTAAACATACCTCTAAGCACCAGTGTAATTTATAGATTTGTGTATCAGACATGTTGGCAAATGGATGCAACAGAGGTTTAAAAATTCCAGCAGAGCCTCTTCTCCCCCCCCCCCCCCCCCCCCCCCCCGTCAATTTCAAAATGATATATACCCTTTTTCCACTTCAAGTTTAACATCACTGATGCAGTTCTCTGATTCTTTAAGTGCCAGCAACATTCTTAGCCCTGTGCAGAACAGAGGAAAACCCAATCCCTGCCCGAAGGAGTTTACAATCTAAACAGACAACACAGATCAGACACTGTGACTGCACTGAGAGACCCAGAGGAAGGTTAGCTCTTAGAGCTCTGATTCCAATTCCAAGTAATGATGACATCCTTACTGGCAGTGATTTGTGGACTTCTTGGAAGAAGTGAGTCTTCAAGGGGGATTTGAAAGATGAAATTAGTGATCTTGGCACCGCACAATACCCCCTGAGGGGCTGCGTTGAAAGCCCTCTACATATGTTCAGTGTGTGGGTAGGGACTGGAGACTGGATCACGATCTTTGTTTTAGTGCTTTAATGCCCTGACCCAGCCATAGTCCTAAATACCACTGTACCTTGAAAATGTCTGCTCCATGGAAAAGATAATCTGCATAGAGGATGGAGGGGCTGTGTATGGATCATACCAGCCAGACCACAGAATTAATACTGGTTTTGCAGCACTAGTGTATACCAGTTGAAAGGGGTGAGATCTTAAGAGCACTGTGATTTGTTCTGATAAAGTTAATCCATGCTCCTTCATTTGTGACTTTTAAGTTTCCTGTTGTCTTGGTTTTTGACCTGTCTCATGATTTCTCTTGGTTTTTCTCCTTCTGTTTATTCTCCATGTCACAGAACTGTGCATAGGTTTTGGTTTTCAAACCTAATGAATAGTTTGAGCCCACCACAAAAGAAACTATCTCCCGAGGAAACAAGCAACTAAAAATAAACACATTCAACATTTTCAACAAAGGCTCAACTCACTGAAGTCAAAGGGAGTCTTTGCATTGACTCCCTTGGGAGTTACATCCAGCCCACGGCCAGTCAAATAAGTGTGTGAGTAAAATACATAGTTTGCCATGTTTTCACTATCAGTGATATTTAAACAATCTTAGAAATATTCAGATCATAAAGTGATGCGGGCTATAGAAGTACCTGGTTGGATGGACTGATAGATAGTTAAATAGATTTATTGGGTACAGTGAATTTCACACCTCCGCCCCACCAGATGGTATTTAAGATGCCCTACCCACCTAGGAAATGAAGTTTATTCAATAGGGATGATACACTCTCCACTGTCAGAGGATTCAACAGAGGTAGCCTATGGTTTTGATTTTGCAAAATATCATTGATCATACCTGGAACCCCAATTCTTACAAAATATGGGGAGGATTTATAAAAGCTTCCAGTTTTGGCCCATAACTTTTAGTATCCAGCTATTGCTGAGGCTAAAACAGCTATATATATTTGTTGATCTCCAGTATTTCTTTGAAAATGTCTTTTTACCAGACCTAGCTCTTACTGCCAGCACCGTATGAATAACAAACCCTAAATGTATTTTGTACTGCTATTGACACCCCTTAAAAATGTGACCCATAGTGAGAGAAATCAATTCCAGCTGCTTGCAGCATTTTCATAATCCAGACTCTCATTTTACTTATCCCAACCTCTCTAATAACCCCCAGGAAAGGAAAACAATGTCTCTGTGTCTTCTTTCATTGTTTTCTTGTCTCCAAACATGTAACCCTACAGTAACATCTGAATCGTACCTGGTCTAATAAAATAAATAAGATAAAATATATATCTTTGTGTTTTGCTTCTGCCATCCAGCATTATTTCATAACCCACTGAGTTTATTAGTTTTTTTTTTTTAAATGGCATTTCTGGAAATTCTGATCAGATATAATTCCACTGGCCTCAAAGAGCAGTACAAAGTCAACAAATATCCCTACATCCAAGCCAAATTCTTGTCTAAGCAGATATGTTCTATTTTTGCCAAATACAATAATATAACGTTTCCACTGTCTTTGCATTCCTCATACTTGGGGAGCTCTGGCTTACAAAATTCTTCATAACAAACTTCATTATTTATCCACTTTAAGTGTGTGGGATATGGATGACAAAGCCAAAGCTCAAGATTTAATTGTACTCTAGATGCTGATTGTTTGGAGGTTTTTTCTTTCACATTTCACTGCATTACATTTTAAATTAAATAAACTCTATCAACACCATCAAATTTAGCTGTGGTGTAACTTTAATGATTTGCACCTGCTTTTCACCAGAGCTGAATTTGCCCCATAGGATTGATCTCCAAATTGATGCTCAGATCCTTTATAGAAAATTTGTCCCTGAAATATATTCAGTTGTGTGACCTGTTTTGGGGCTCTTTCCAAGACCCCAGTTTAACAGTCTGTCCTTGAAAGTCTCTATCATATATAAGTAGTATCAAATACTGCCCTCAGTCCATGGACACAACTTGCCTTTGATTTCAGTGAGAGTTGCATTGATAGATTGTGTAATATGGGCCTAAGTATGTTCCTGATAAGTCATGCAATTATTGCTTTTTTTCATTTCAAACTACCTACATCAGTAACTATTTCACTCTAGAGGGTGTTGCATTTCACTGATGAATGAAGAAATCCTTCGTCATAGTATCTATATACATTTTCAGATGTACACTTTGGGATCTCTCTGGCTGAAAGATGTCAAATATTCTATAATTATTACCAATGTAACCCTTCTGCCCATCTAAGTTGGCAGCAACAAGGGCCGGGTTCTGTATCTAGGGGTTCCGTTTCAATAACACAATGCAAAACCGGCTCGAGCCCCCACCCAGTGACCTGGGACAATTACATACCACCCCCCTGGGTACCTCTAAGAGGCAATACTTCCCCTCTCGCAAGCACGGAGTCTGAGTGTAGCAGAAAATGTTTAATAACATGAGGTAAACGACATCAGCATAAAATTGGAAAACCACCACAAACAGGATTCATAACACAAACCATGAGCAAAACCCACCCCAGCAAATTGGGTGTGTCCTTTCCCTTTGGTTCTTGAATCCAGCAACCCAAAAATCACCCAGAGTCCCCAAAGTCCAACACCCCCAAAGTCTCTTGGGTCCAGCAACCACCCAAAGTCTCTGTCTCTGGTCAGTGCAGCCCCAGAGTAAAAGGGGGGGCACGCAGGGAGTTAAGGGGCACCTTACGTGATCCGAGGCTGGCCAGCCGTCTGTTTCTCCGTGGGGGTTCCGCCACAGCCTTTACCACGAGCCAGTCCACTTCCTGCCGTCCCACGAACTGCTCCGCTCTACAAGCTGCTCCGCTCCACTCCGCTCCGCTCCGCTCACCGACCTGTGAGCCGTTCCAGCCGTCCCCGCAAACAGCTCCGCTCGCCGTTCCTTGGGCCACTCCAACCGGCCCCGCAAGGCTCCACGCCACTCGCTGCTCCTCCAGTCGTCCCCACAAATTGCTCCGCCAGCTGCTGAGCAATATAGCTTCAGGCTCCCCCACTGGTTAACACAGCACTCAGTGATCTCAGCTCTTAATAACATCAGCTCTTTTGTGATTTCAGCTCTTAGTGATTTCAGCTCATAGTATAGTAGGGGAGCCCCAGTGCTGGTGCACCATTGGCCCAAAGTGAACTCAGCTCAGCAGCCTGTAACTAGACTCCTAATGGAATCAAAGTTAGCTCTGACATTCAACACTGGAGAGAGGAGGCAGTGCAATTGGTGTTTCAAACCCTCAGAGGAGGCCCATACCATCAGGTACAAATACCTGTCCCCAACCTCTCTCAATTCACTGGGTTTTGTAACCCATACCCCTTGTCAAGCAAGTGCTACTTAGGTAATGGTGAAGGACTCACTCAGTCCTTCTGTCATACAACAGTTCCACTGGCCTTGATTCACAGAATCAGGGTAACAAAACTTTATTCTTCCTGCCCCAATAATAGAGAAACTGGGGATCCCACACCAGCCAAAGTAACCACTTTCAGTTGCTGTGTTTCATGCCAGGCGAGTGGGTGTGCCGATGCAAACAAGATCAGCCCCTGGAGTTCTTTTCCACACTCGCCATAAGTCACCACCAGATGTCAGGGTAGAGCTCATCCTGACTCTGCTTACACTAATCAATCTGTATCTTATGCTATACAGCATGCTGCATTTTTTTCTGATAACTTAAGGCCTATAAGAAGCCCACTCTTTAGTAATAAATCGAACAGGCTTCAAAAGAAAATGAGTATCATTCATTTATTGTGTGTGTGTGTATCTGAGAGAGTCCCCTTCCCTGAAGTGTAAGCTCTAAATAGACAAGACAAAGATGGTAGGGGGTTGGTCCTGCATGGAGCAGGGGGTTGGACTAGATGACCTCCTGAGGTCCCTTCCAACCCTGATAGTCTATGACAGGGGTCGGCAACCTTTCAGAAGTGGTGTGCCGAGTCTTCATTTATTCACTCTAATTTAAGGTTTCGCGTGCCAGTCATACATTTGAACGTTTTTAGAAGGTCTCTTTCTATAAGGCTATAATATATAACTAAACTATTGTTGTATGTAAAGTAAATAAGGTTTTTAAAATGCTTAAGATGCTTCATTTAAAATTAAATTAAAAAGCAGAGCCCCCCGGACTGATGGCCAGGACCCGGGCAGTGTGAGTGCCACTGAAAATCAGCTCGCGTGCCGCCTTCGGCACACATGCCATAGGTTGCCTACCCCTGGTCTATGATTCTATATAAGGGAGGCAGAAAGTGAAGTGACCTGCCCCAGGTCACATGACTGGTCCGTGGCAGAACCAGGACTAGAATGTTGGTCTCTCAAATCCATCTCTAGTGCCCCAGCACTTGACCACCCACCGTCCCACTCGATGTAAGGTAAAACTCTCTAGGGGCTGACTCTGCAGGCCCTACTCATGTGAGAAATCCCATTGAAGCTGATGGGACTATTCACAAAACTAAGAATTACTCGTGCAAGTAATAGTTTCAGGATCAGGCCCCTAGTTCATCCTCATTTCATTTTCAATAGGAGGTCCTCAATATGCATTGAAATAATAGGACTTCACTGACGACTAGAGTACTGCATGACCATTTAAGCACCTATCAAAATAGGAATGCTGATGATATGGGAAGTAAGATGAAAATATATTTAAGCAAGGAAGGAACAGATTTTACACAGTGTAGTAGCAGTCATAGAATCATAGAATATCAGGGTTGGAAGGGACCTCAGGAGGTCATCTAGTCCAACCCCCTGCTCAAAGCAGGACCAATTCCCAACTAAATCATCCCAGCCAGGGCTTTGTCAAGCAGTGTTGGTATTTCTTTTGGTTCAACTCCCCTTTCTATTTTGGCACTTATATCTGTAGGTTATACAATATTTAGTCATTCCCTGTGTTTTAATTTCTATTTCAGTATGCTAATTCTAATTTTCATTAAATTCATACTTATTCCTCCTATGGAGGATTTGCTTCAAAATCATAATTCTGAAAGTCTTAGCACTTGCTCACCATTCAGGAAATACAGACTTTCCTTTTTTCCCCACATAGTATTATCATGAACCACACCAAGCATTTATTATAAGAAGTGCAAACCACATCCCTCCTTTCAGAATAGAAACCAAAATGGCAGTTTTCAGAATGAATTGGAGTGCCGCCCTATGTATGTTAGACACTTATAATTCATTTGTCCTTTAAAATCACCACGTTGAAAAAGTTAGTGCCTGAAACTGAAAAAGAAGGAGCAACAGGATTTTCAAGGAATGAAAATATTATCTTCCTATTATTATTGCTGTTCTAGCATATCAGTATGTTTTTCACAGGCAATTTAATGTCAGTTTGCTACTCTCTGCATTCTTCGGTCTATTCTGTGCCTAGATACACAGAATGCATTGCCATATATTTGGATGTTTCAAGGTAATTTGTCCAAGACTGCAATTTAAATCATCTTTCATTCTTGTCAAGAGCTTGGGTCTACCTGCTGAGAGGTAGGGGTATAGCAGGTGGACATGCAGCTGCCCTCATCTTCCCATCACTAAATGCACTGACCCTCTAGGGGTGAAACCCTGGCCTCGTAGTCAGTGGAAGTTTGCCATTGACTTTTGTAGGCAGCAAATTTCCCCCTGGGACTCCGTCACTGCATATTTTAATTCAATGACCTGGTAGTGTTTAAAGCAGGGTTTCTCAAACGGGGTTGCCGCTTGTGTAGGGAAAGCCCCTGGTGGGCCGGGCAGGTTTGTTTACCTGCCCCGTCCGCAGGTCCGGCCGATCGTGGCTCCCACTGGCCGCGGATCGCTGCTCCGGGAAGCAGCGGCCAGTACGTCCCTCGGCCCGCGCCACTTCCAGCAGCTCCCATTGGCCCGGAGCTGCGATCCGCGGCCGGTGGGAGCCGCGATCGGCCGGACCTGCGGACGGGGCAGGTAAATAAACTGTCCCGGCCCGCCAGGGGCCTTCCCTACACAAGCGGCGACCCCTGTTTGAGAAGAAACCCTGGTTTAAAGCATACGGGCACTCTCCAGTCAAAGGCACACAACGCTTTTTAAGTCATGCAGTCTCTGGTTGGCTGCAACCATTGATAGGTTCTGCCTCAGGCTGACTTATGCTACAGAAATGCTGCCCTGCCATGGAAGTCTAAAAGCAAATTATGTGTCTGATCCTGCAACCTTTACTAGTGAGTCATCCTTATTCACAGAAATAATCCCATTACAATGAATGGGACTACTCACATGAGTACAGACTACTTGCATAATTAAAAGATTACATCCTCTCTATGCCAGTGACCTCCAAACACCCAGGTATGGTGATACAAGAAAGTGGACTCTGGCCTGTTGAATTTCTGAGGCAAGAGCTGTCAGCAAAAATGAACAAAAACCAGAGAATGGAACGGGCTGTCTGATGCCCTGTCCTTTCATTGCTCCCTCTTTTGATATACAAATCCACAAAGTAATCTGGTGTTGTGGGCTCTGCACCGGCAGTAGGATATGCCTCTGGAGTAGGAAGGATCATGCAATTCCTTGGTATAATGATTTAGAGGACAGAGACCCCACTTTGGTTTTCTGAGAACTTCTGTTGATTCTAAGGGACTGATCCTGTAGCCCTTTCTTGTATGAGCAGTCTTATTGATTTCACGTGAAGAAGGGGCTTGGGCTCTATACGTTTGCCTAGGTTTGTTTGTTTGTTTGATTTTTATACAGTGGTGTGAAATCTGTGAGTGACATTCCTCAGGTAGCAATGCTATAATTTGGCACATCACACCCCTTTGCATTTTATTTTTAATAGAATTTTTTTGTGTTACATGAGCTGTAGAAGTTCACGTAAACTGCTATGAGACCTGTCTGTGAGGACTAGTACCAAATACTCTTGAAATAGTATTTAATGATGCACTCTAGATTCTGTGGGTCAGATTCTGATACATGTTGAGTAGAATCTTACTTCCTGAGTAGTTGATTTCAGTGGGTCAGCTCAGAGTAAATTACAACTCAGAATGAGTAATGGTGGCAGAATCTGGCCCACTGTATGTCTGTCATTTATGATTAAACTAACTTTCAATGCCCCTAGTCTGAATACTGCTGTCTGTGTAATTATGTACAAAAGTGATCCTGCCCATAAACTATACATAGACAATGAGTTCCATAAGAACACCTCCTGTTTTTGATGAATGAAAGCCACGGGATCAAATGGATTATTCACATTTTATTGCTCTGCGTTGTTGTAGGGCACGGATTTAAAAACTGAAACTAACCCCTGGAATTAGAGAGCAGCATTTTGAAATGTAATTAAGATAAAAAAGAATATAAAACACAGAAGGAATGATTCTTGCCAGAACAGGTTGATTCATTGAGTTCAACTTAAATTTTTAATTTACAACAAGCTTGCCTAAACTCGGCCTCTGTACCATCCACTAAAATATTAAATAAAATTATATCAAATTTATTCCTTGTGACATTAAAGAAAATTGGCTCCCACACTGTGGCATACAGTTTAATAAATGTAATTTAAAGAACAATAGAACAATGGCATTTATGTTTTAATTATGCCAAATGAAAGCTGGGGTCTACTCTTTTAGAGAAACCATTTTTCTTGTGAAAATGGACCTTTCTGATAAGGTGCCATATGTAATGTGCTGCTTTTAATTACATGGTCCTAAGTAGCATACTCTCTTTGGAAACTGAAAAACTAATGTTCAAGATCAGGAACATTATAAGAACCAAACAGGCCGTTAATGCTGTTTTAAAACAAAAGATCTAACTTTCCCAGGAAAACAGTGTTGTTTATTTCTATTCAAAGAGAGTGCATAAAAGAGGGCCAGATATCGTCCAAAAATAACAGTAACAAAATAAGAGAATAATAAATGTTATTTTAATGATCCTTATCTGCCCTGTTGTTCCAGTCACTGCACAAACAACAACATTAAAACCAGAAAACATTAAAACATACAACCAAAGAAACAGCTGAAACGAGATAAAAATCCCATAAATAATTACAGCTAACAACCAGAATACATCAAAAGCTTTTTAAAGATATTCATATACTCTTAAAAAACAGACTGGACAAAAGGGACTTGGACGATAACATTTTGCCATATGCTTTTTAAGGATTCACTGCTACATTCCTTATTCAGGGAAATTGCCTGTTGATTTCAGTTGGGGCATTACAAGTGTAAAGACTGGATGACTGGTCCAAAGCTTGGAAATGGGAAGTGCTATATATAGTCAGGGTTCCCTGTTCTCTGCAGCAAGCTGAATCTAAATTCTGTAGCAGTTCTGTGGCAACCTTGTGTAATAGACAGGAAATTCTATGGCAGCTTAATTTAAATTTTAAAAGGAAGACCCTTAGTAAATGCAGATGAGTTGCACAATACATTAAATAATGGCTGTATTTAGTTTGATTTTATTTTTGTTTTTTTACACTAACTCCGCTCTTTCAATTTTTATTGAGTTAATTTTTTTTTGTCATGGTAACAGATAAGTGTATTGCAAAGTTGTCCCATGGAAGCTGGAGCTTTGGGCAAATGGTTATGCTATTTGAGATTGTGAGATAAGCATATTAGCTGGTTGCATCTGCTAAAATAATAAGCTGTGATGTAGTTAACTCTGTAACCTAATAATTGCAAATCAAATGTCAACATTGTTAACCCAGTGAGATTACTGGAGCAGTTCACACCTATTGGAATAGAGTTGGTCAGAAAATAGAATTTTTGTACCATGGGAAATTCTGACATTTCAAAATGTTTTTGTTTTGAATCAGAGTAAGCCAAAAACTTGTAATTTCCTACAGAACAAATTCTACAAAAATTCAGTTTGTAAAACCACATATTTCATGTGTATTTTGTTCTGAAGGTTGGGAGTAAACATAAGCTAATGCTACAGCTAGAGCTGAGTAAAAAATTAAGTATTTGGTTAATGGCCAAGCTGAAAAATCAGGAAAAAATTGCTTATTTTAAACTGAAAATAACTTTTGTTCTCACCTAAGCAAAACGACATTTTGTCTGCACTGAATGAAAAATGCCATTTCTAAATGAATGTCAATTGGCAATGACATTTTGAAATGCGTTTGTTTTTAAATGAAATGTCAAAATGGCTTGTTTTTGAAAATGTTGAAACAAACAGTTTAAAATTTTTCAAAAAAATTCCCTTTTTTTTTTTAATGCAGCTGAAACTATTTGCTGAATTCAACTCTAATTTATGAATTGTTTCAGTTGCCCCAAAACTGCCTTTTTGGCAAATTTATTATTCACTGAAAAAATTTCACACAACTCTTAGAATTTTTCTCCTTTACTCTTATTCCATGGCAAGATGGGAAGGCTCTTACTAAAAAAGTGGACCTTAAAAACATTGAATTGTGTTATTAAATCCTGGTCCCATTGACTTCAAAGGGACCAAAATTTGGTGCTTAGTCCATGATCCAAGAAATCAGGAAATTCAGATTTATGCTACGCTTACAGTCATTAGATATACTCCAGAGATAACATTGGTACATTAAGAAATGCGTGTTTATTATTTTTAAAGTAATAGTCTAATGGCAGTGTAGGTAGTCTCTTGGTCTATCCAAGGCCGTGATCAAATGTCTTGATGTTTTTGGTCTTTTGGCCTCGAGATGAAAACCTTGTCTTTGCTTCTGGGACCTTGAAGTGAAAAAATTCTCTACGTTACCTGCTGCGGGCATTGTTGGTGTATGGTTTTGCATCTGGCTGTATGGTGCCAGGCAATGATTGACCTGACCCAAACAATATGACCTTGAGTTGTGTCATCAACAAGCTGATAATTACACAGATAATGGCGATTTTGCTTTTATTTTGGGTAGAAGAAGATAAGGGTAAGTTGCCTCCCATTTGGGCATTTCACTAGCGTATGTCTCTGAATTCATATCATATTAATACAGGATCATATTCTCACCAGCACTTCTTAATATTTAATGCTGGCCATAGATGACATGATAATGGTGAGAAGATCTGTTATTGTGTCAAAATATTTTTCTTGCAAATATGGTTATGGGAGACTTCCCCCCCCCCACCCCGCCAGACACTAATCTTCTGAATGGTCTTTGTTACCCTGTATCCAGGGCTGCTCTGGGGAGTGGAAGGGATTGGCCTATCAAAAGATTTCCAGGGGTGTTCATTTTTCTTCACTGATTCACTGGGGAAATGTAGTGTGCAGTGGCATTTGTTAGCTGCCCAACTCTCATTTCAGGGTGGGATTTTCAATGAGTTAAGTACCTAACTCCCATATTCCCCTGGGAGAATCCCGGTGGTTGTGTTTAGTACAGCAGTTCCCAAACCTTTTGCTTGCCTGTCCCCATTTTCTGATTTATTGCTTCCTGCAACCCCAGACAGCATGGAGGATGCCATTTTAAAATGGCGTCCTCCGCAGAGCACGGTCTCACATGCACCATACGTGTGAGGTCACACTGCATGGAATACATCCTCTGCACAGCATGACTTTGCATGCACCGTGTATGAGGTCATGCTGTTTGGAGTGCACGATTTTGTAAAAGGCATCCTCCGCATGCTTTGTATTGCCACAACCCATCCTTGATGGTGCAGCCCCACTTGGGGTTGTGACCCATAATTTGGGAACCCTTGGCGTAGTGGGAATGAGAAGGGTACACTGGTTATTATAGCAGTGCTGACTATAGTAGTAATACCTAGCTCTAATAGAGCATTTTTTATCAGTCGATCTCAAAGCACATTACAAATACAGTCAAGTATCATTAGCCCCATTTTAGAGATGGGGAAACCAAGGTAAAGAGGTGAAGTGACTTGCTCAAAGTCACCCGGCAGGCCAGTGGCAGAATTGGGAAGAGACCCTAATAAAATACTTTTTTGGATGGTTTAGTGCCCCTCTGGTGCTTCTGCCATTGCCTGTGAATTTTAGAGCTATGTGAATTTTTTGTGACGAAAGCTGAAACTATGTGGAAACCTGATGGTTTTCAGGTTGCATTACAAACCCAAAGGTGTGTCCAGGCTTGTCTGAAAGATTTCATGAACCTTTTCAATCTGGGCCAATTATAATTTTAGTTCAAAAATTAAGCAAAATTGTAAAATCCTTGTCTTCTCTGGGGACACTACCTGTTGCATACAAGAGGTGTCAACAACGGATGCCCTAAACTAGAGCTGGATGTGATTTAACTGCAAGTGTAGAAAGGGATGAAGTGCATATAGAACCATTTCAGAAACTTCTCGGTGGTGCTGTGCTGTTGTTTAAGCACTGCATGGCAATATTTCATGTATCTCCTAGTGGCATTTATCCAATCCTGCAGTCTGCAATCTTTCATCACCTGTCTCCATTGACAGACAGCGGTTGTTGGCACAAATACTAGGGCTGTAATTCCAGCACGGGAGTACGTGACACAGATTTGCTCTCTGGCAGGTATATTACATCTGGTCCGACCATTTTCTCAATATTATACCGAAGGGGATCATGTGTGGGCTCTGCTCATTGAAATGGTCATTTTGAGATGTTTGTCTGAGCAAGTTTATGAAATATCTAAAAGCTAGAATATTAGGTTGCAAAGCTGTTGAAATGAGACTTGTCACCTGAGGCGAGGTGGGGTTTCAGGGCTAACAATCAATGCTGAGAACAATGGACATCCATGGAGACAGCACTTTGTTTACTGTCAGTCCAGGTTGAGCTTTAAAAAGACACACAAACCCCAGGAGGGTTCTCTGAAGGAGGGGGCCCCTGAACTAAAACAACAATAGCTTGTTGTTTTAAAAGCAGAAGAAATGGCTCAAGTTGTTGTTCGTTACAGGAGAAGACTCTCCACCAGTGGGGGGTGGGGAGGTCTCATGAAAAGTGGATCTTGGGTGACCAGATGTCCCGATTTTATAGGGACAGTCCCAATTTTTCGGTCGTTTTCTTATATAGGCTCCTATTACCCCCTCCCCCCCCCACACACACACCCTGTCCCGATTTTTCACACTTGCTGTCTGGTCACCCTAAGTGGATCCCTGCTCTTTGGATTAGACAACTGCTTCAAGAAAGAATCTTTTGGTGAGAGATACCTTATTAGACAGGAAAGTAACTTGTTAATAAGTATAGACTGTAGTTTGTGTCTTGTTTTTCTTTTACCTGTAACCTTATATTTCCAAACCCTTATACTTGCTTGTATTTGAATCTCTATCTCAAGCTCTGTTTTAATAATCTTCAATTTGAATTTACTATAAGACTGTCTAGTGCCTTGTGCTAAAGAATGATTCATCCTGGACACCTCAGGTAACCCAGAAAAGAGTCATGGAGTATATGAGACAAGGTGGGTGAGATAACATCTTTTATTGGACCAACTTCTATTGGTGAACGATACAAGCTTACACAGAGCGCTTCTTCACGTCACACTGTTCTAGTGCAGAAGGGCTCAGTTGCCTAGCCAGAATACTGGGCTCCAATTTTCTCTCTCACAACACCATTCAGCATATCAACTGATACATGGCAATTGTGACAGGAATGCACATGTTTTCCAGGCTGGGAGGAGCACAACTGAATCCTCATAGCTGTCTCCTTTCATGGCTTTGGCCCGGGAAATTATTCACCACTTTTCTACTGTTCTTTTTGTAGCTGCTTTCACCAGTCATCAACACACAAAGGGTGAAATGCATTGCTGTGAAGAGGTTCTACAAAAAGCCTGTGCATCACTCAAATCCCAACTTGAGGGTTTAATTGGGACTTAAACAGCAAATAGGCCTTCTACGGGCTCCCTGCTCAGAGGTGGTTTTCACTCACAGTGAGGAGGAGATGCAGCAGTGGAGGAAGAGTGGGATCTTCCAAAAAGACTCTACTTGTCCCATGTGCCAATAGATAGCAAGGGAGAGCACTAAACTGCACAGCTTCATTGTCACTCATCACCACCTGGCAATACTTTACCTATGGTAGCAGACCATAGTAATCATCTGTGCAAAGAAGCAACAGTCTTTTGGAGGGGAAAAGAGAGAAGCCTATTACTACTACTTCGACTTCCACCCAAAACAAATTTGGTCACATAATGTTGCCTATGGGCCTCATATTCTTTTTCCACAGAGATCTGTATGAACAAACCTTTTGTATCTATGAACGCTATCAACAAGCACATTCAAAATGTGTGAACGTGGCGAATCAAATTCCATTTCTAAATCACCAGAATGGTCTTGGATAACTTTCTGAGAGCAGGGCATTTTTTGTAGTGATTTCTCACCCTTTCTCTGTCATGCAGATTCATTCTGATATGTCATTCACGGGATCTTTCTCTTATTCCCAAAGGTAATGGTACAAACCAGCAAACTCTAGAGAGATTGTGAATCAACACACTAAGAGCTTTAAAATCATTATGCTGAGTTGTGCATTCCAGTAAGAGCAATGCATGATCTAATTTAGGTCAAAGTTAAAGTTTAATTAGTGTGAGATTGGACTAATACAGAGAAGGTTTTAGCTTTGAACTTAGCTAACACGATTTGTGTACATGGCCATGTATACAAATAAAAAAAAATTGTCTGGAGGCTATCTGGAGATCTAAAGAAAGAAGAAAAAATAATCTATGACCATATGTCCAGCTATTAAAATATTCAAGATGGTGGTTCTTATTTTGTAAATGGAGATGAAAGAACCATAAAACATATGACTGGAGATAGTCCATTGTTTTTAAAGCACACAGAAACAAATTATGAAATGAAATTCCACATTTAGAGATTATATTTTTGAACATAATTAAACATGTACTACATGGTCATTAAGCCATGGTTGCATGTGCATATTTTGTCAACTTCAGAAATAAAACTGGCAAAGAAGCAATTAAAATATTGTGTGCAAGCTCACAAATGTAAGGGTCTGCTAAGAATCTGCATAGCCTTTTAATCATTGCCTGTAGAATCAACCCCAAACTTATCAACAATTATTAGACAATCAAGTGGATGTGTTCTGTTCTGTTTTAGGATTCTTTTGAAATCATTACCTTGTGGAACTGTCTGTTTTAAAAAAAGAAAGAGTGCACACATTTGATTAAAAGATAGGTTATCAGACAGCCATTTTCTTCCCATACTTGCTCTTTTATCATCTGCTCTGTGTTTAACTGAATGGTGTAGCATGACTCAGACTCATCATAACTTCTTCCCTTTTTAAAAAGAATTGCCTTTCACATCACCTAGGATTGTGGTTGTTTCAGTACATTTAAATCCAAGAGATTTTCAATCATTTTAGTCTTATTGCATTTATGATCCCCAGCAAATCTCTCTGAAGAGATAAAGAAAACTATGCAAAGGAAAGAAAATGTTGTCTATAAAATTTATTAAAATATTCTTCATCAATTCTCATTTCAACAGAGCAAAATCCTCCTGTACCTTGGCAGAGGTATTTTTAAAATATATCATAATAAAATATTGCTTTTCAAATGGCATTGCCATAAATGTAAAACTGTTCCAGTCTATGGTTAGTTTTATTATGTCAAATAAAAATCAGCTTTTTGTGGGTTACAGACAGATGGACTTACGGAAATATTCTTGTAAGCCAAGAAAACAAGAACTAGTAAATAAAATAGTTTTCTCAAGATGTGGAGATGGTACAAGTATGTAAATCTTTACATTTTGCTATAGTCACAGTCTGCGAAAAAGCAGACATGACACCGGCAGAACTGGTGCCAGCTCTTGCCAAGGCTTTAGCCTTCAGACGAGCACAGACAAACTCATTGCTGCAAAACAGTCTGTTTCACTTGGGTGTTAGTAAGGTTAAGATGGGTATTGGACTTACAACATGTTTTAGTGTTTAGACTGACTTGTAAGTTGCTGCATACATTAATTTCACTTATAATATCTTTAGCACATTTTTGCTCTGTAATTGTAAAAAATGTTTGTTCTGAGACCATGAACCAGGGGTCGGCAACGTTTGGCACGCGGCTCGCCAGGGTAAGCACCCTGGCGAGCCGGGCCAGTTTATTTACCTGCTGATGCGTCAGGTTCGGCCGATCGCGGCCCCCACTGGCCGCGGTTCGCCGTCCCGGGCATCCTGCGCTACTTCCCGCCGCCCCCATTGGCCCGGGACGGCCGCCATCGGCCAAACCTGCCATGTCAGCAGGTAAATAAACTGGCCCGGCCCGCCAGGGTGCTTACCCTGGCGAGCCGTGTGCCAAACGTTGCCGACCCCTGCCAGGAACCCAGTCAGGAGGGATCATCTCCTGCCTATCACGAAGGCCTATCAAACTAAATGTGCCATTGTGGGACATCACAATACAAAGACTTTAATTGTCCCTTCACATCCATGAAGAGGCTACATGCAAAAGGGCTCATCCCATCAGCTTGAATTCTGGAAGAAGGAAATGAAAATTTTTCATCAGCTATTTTTATCTTTTTGCAGTTTGGACTCTCATAGGGCTGTAGCTATGAAATGGAAGGAGAGATCCCCAGGGTCAACCTGGGTTAGCCCTAAAAGACATTCAGAGCTAACAGATTACTACAACTCTGTCACCTTTTGAAACCACAAATGAGTTAGTCTATGTTTGCCTGCTTTAACCTTGTAATCACTCTCATTTCTTCTCTTCTTAGTTAATAAATCCTTAGGTAATTTACTATGCAATTGGCTACAAGTGGCAGAGGCAGAGCAATCAGTTGCTGCCTGGAGCTTGAGGAGGGAGGACTGGGTGTCTGACTGACTAGAAGAGCAGCAGAACCATGGACAGGTCAGTGCAGGCTGCCTGAGCCCAGAACCTAACCAGACTGAGCGAGGGTACGGTGATGGGCCCTGCTGGTCTGGCTGAAGACTGAACCCAGGGAGGGCTAACGAAAGGACACTCACTAACTGAGGGTACCCAGATGGGCCCCTGTTGGGTTGTTAAAGAGGGCAGTGTCTCCAGGAGGGAAGCCTTGATGCTACGGCCAGGAGAAGGAACTAGAAACTGTATACCTGGAAGGAGGGGACAGTGTGTGAGACTCGGCCGGAGGGCTGAGATGCTAAAGACCTGCCAAACAACCATTGGCCGGATCTACACTACTACTTACTTCGGTATAACTTATGTTATTCAGGGTGGAAATAAACCGAGCAATGTAGTTACATTGAACTAGGTGCTGGTGTGGAGCTTCTCCTGCCGACCTAGCTACCATCTTTTGCAGAGATGGATTTATTATGCTGACAGGAGAGCACTCTCCTGTCGGCATAGAGTGTCTTCACCAGATGCACTGTAGTGGTGCAGCTGCATTGGTGCACCCGTGCCGATGTAGCGCTTCTAGTGTAGACTAGCGCAGGCTTTACCGTACAATAAGAGGCAAGAAGAGGCCAAAGTAAGTATTGAGGTTCTTTTCTCAAGGGAGTTAGAAGAAAGGAACTTATATTGGGATACTTCAGGAGTAGGTGAGAATCATAGAAGATTAGGGTTGGGAGAGACCTCAGGAGGTCATCTAGTCCAACCCCTGCTCAAAGCAGAACCAACCCCAACTAAATCACCCCAGCCAGGGCTTTGTCAAGCCGGCCTTAAAAACCTCTAAGGATGGAGATTCCACCACCTCCCTAGGTAACCCATTCCAGTGCTTCACCACTCTCCTAGTGAAATCCTAATATCCAACCTAGACCTCCACCACTGCAACTTGAAACCATTGCTCCTTGTTCTTTCATCTGCCACCACTGAGAACAGTCTACGTCCATCCTCTTTGGAACCCCTCTTCAGGTAGCTGAAGGCTGCTATCAAATCTCTCCTCACTCTTCTCTTCTGCAGACTAAATAAGCCCAGTTCCCTCAGCTTCTCCTCATAAGTCATGTGCCCCAGTCCTCTAATCATTTTCATTGCCCTCCACTGGACTCTCTCCAATTTGTCCACATTCTTTCTGTAGTGGGGGGCCAAAACTGGACTCAATACTCCAGATATGGCCTCACCAGTGCCGAATAGAGGGGAATAATCACTTCACTCGATCTGCTGGTAACGCTCCTACTAATGCAGCCCAATATGCCATTAGCCTTTTTGGCAACAAGGGCACACGGTTCACTCATATCCAGCTTCTCATCCACTGTAATCCCCCGGTCCTTTTCTGCAGAACTGCCGCTTGGTCAGTCGGTCCCCAGCCTGTAGCAGTGCATGGGATTCTTCCGTCCTAAGTGCAGGACTCTGCACTTGTCCTTGTTGAATCTCATCAGATTTCTTTTAGCCCAATCCTCCAATTTGTCTAGGTCACTCTGGACCCTATCCCTACCCTCCAGCGTGTCTACCTCTCCCCCCAGCTTAGTGTCATCCGCAAACTTGCTAAGGGTGCAATCCATCCCATCATCCAGATCTTTAATGAAGATGTTGAACAAAACCGGCCCCAGGACAGACCCCTGGGGCACTCCACTTGATACCGGCTGCCAACTAGACATCGAGCTGTTGATCACTACCCGTTGAGCCTGACTATCTAGCCAGCTTTCAATCCACCTCATAGTCCATTCATCCAATCCATACTTTTTTAACTTGCTGGCAAGAATACTGTAGGAGACCATATCAAAAGCTTTGCTAAAGTCAAGATATATCATGTCCACGGCTTTCCCCATATCCAGAGAGCCAGTTATCTCATCATAGAAGGCAATCAGGTTGGTCAGGCATGACTTTCCCTTGGCGAATCTATGTTAATTGTTCCTGATCACCTTCCTCTCCTCCGAGTGCTTCAAAATGTATTCCTTGAGGACCTACTCCATGATTTTTCCAGAGACTGAGGTGAGGCTGACCGGTGTGTAGTTCCCTGGATTCTCCTTCTTCCCTTTTTAAAAGATGGGCACTATATTTGCCTTTTTTCCAATCGTCCGGTACCTCCCCCAATCACCACAAATTTTCAAAGATAATGGCCAATGGCTCTGCAATCACATCAGCCAACTTCTGCAACACCCTCGGATGCATTAGATCTGGCCCCATGGACTTGTGCATGTCCAGCTTTTCTAAATAGTCCTTAACCTGTTCTTTCACCACTGAGGGTTGCTCACCTCCTCCGCATACTGTGCAGCAGCAGTCTGGGAGCTGACCTTGTCTGTGAAGACCGAGGCAAAGAAAAGCATCGAGTACTTCAGCTTTTTCCACACCATCTATCACTAGGTTGCCTCCCCCATTCAGTAAGGGGCCCACACTTTCCCTGACCTTTTTGTTGCTAACATACCTGTAGAAACCCTTCTTGTTACCCTTCATATCCCTTGCTATCTGCAACTCCAACTGTGCGTTGGCCTTCCCGATTACACCCCTGCATGCTCAAGCAATATTTTTATACTCCTCCCTAGTCATCTGTCCAAGTTTCCAATTCTTGTAAGCTTCCTTTTTGGTTTTTGGCTCACCGAAGATTTCTCTGTTAAGCCAAGCTGGTCGCCTGCCATATTTGCTATTCTTTCTGCACATCGGGATGGTTTGTTCCTGCGCCCTCAATAAGGCTTCTTTAAAATACAGCCAGCTCTCCTGGACTCCTTTCCCCCCCATATTAGCCTCCCAGGGGATCCTGCCCATCTGTTCCCTGAGGGAGTCAAAGTCTGCTTTTCTGAAGTCCAGGGTCCGTATTCTGCTGCTCTCCTTTCTTCCTTTTGTCAGGATCCTGAACTTGACCATCTCATGATCACTGCTGCCCAGGTTGCCACCCACTTCTATTTCCCCTACCAATTCTTCCCTGTTTGTGAGCAGCAGGTCAAGAGAAGCAGGGCCCCTAGTTGGTTCCTCCAGCATTTGCACCAGGAAGTTGTCCCCAGTATTCTCCAAAAACTTCCTGGATTGTCTGTGCACTGCAGAGAAGGAAGGTGGTCTCACAGAACTGCAGGAGAATGTCTGTTGCCCATCCCCATCCCCCCCAAAAAAGAAAACCTCTCCAGGCAAAATTACTCCACTAGTAACAACAGCAGAAAGAACTGAGCCCGTAGTGATCACCTTAAAAACTCATTTAGAACTGCACGGGGGAGGATGTACACCACTAATAAGATCAGCAGTTCTTACAGGTTGTACAAGGAACAAATATGAAAATAAAACTGTCAGACTATGGAACTAGGAAAAAATGGTGTAGGCTACCTTTATGTGTTGGATAGCTATTGCTTTCCCATCATATTCTTTTCTTGAAAAGTCAAGAATTTCTTTGTTCTACACAATAAAACTCATACTATGGGAAGAATAAAAGCAAAGACTGGCCAAGATTTTCGAAAGTGACTAATGGATTTGGATGCCTCATTTTTTGAGTGCCCAATTTGAGACACTACTCTGTGAAAACCAGGCTGCTCTAAGGCATCTCAAAGTGGGGGCCCAAAATCACTACTCACTTTTGAAATTCTTGGACAAAACTCATCCCATTGTACCTGGATATTGCACATTCCATATGCACAACAGAATGAGTTAAAGCCTGAGTTTTGGTGTCTACTCTGAACTTCTTTGCTTTTGTGGGCTTATATGTTCACAACAGGGTCTGAATATACTCCTGCTTTATCTCTCAATAATATTAAATACATTTTTTAAAATTGCAGGGATACTTGCCAACTTTTTAAAACTAAATTTGCATTTGAGTCCTTGTATCTGTTTGTTTCAGTTTTTGGCAAAAGGTTCTTATCCATTTTTTTAAGCATGCACTACCGAACCTCCATTTTCTTTGTTCATTTCCCTTCCGTTCTGACTGGCTTTCTGTGTTTAAGATTAAACCAAGAAATATTTGAACAACTGCTGTACAACCCTGGGAGACAATGGGTCTGATTAAAAATAAAAATCCAGCAAAAGGGTCACATTTCAGCCTCTGATCATACAGCTGATTTTAAAACTGAAAACACAGAGGAAAATTAACAATCTGAAAAAGATTCATACCCTTCAACTGCATACAAGCTTCTTACTCTGATTACTATCAATAGGAACAAATATAATATATGCCAATCTTCTTGAATGATGAACCATGATAGTAGAAACAGTTATAAATTTGAACATTACTGAGGAAATCACAGATGTGTTTTGGATATTAGGGCATGCATGCGTTGTACTCTGTAAGGTACAGAAAGCTACAATCTTGCTAGAACCTCTGAACCAATTATTTTAATGTGATTTTGCTTATTAAGCGTGCTAAACACATTTTGGCAGATTTACTAGATATATCCTTTGTTATGCAAATGTTTGACGTAGGCTATAGGATAACAGATGTTATGGCACCTTTTTAAACTTGAAAAACAACAAAGGAAATTGCGATACATCAATATGCTGAATGATAGTTAAATGCACAAGATCAAAGAAAATAAGAGCTAAGGCTGTCTAATGTTCCTGGATCCACCTATTTATGCTTGAGAATGTGGGTAGTGTGTAAGACTGGTTCTGGCAGAGTAGTATATAATTCCTGTGAATGTTCTGTTTAGACTACAGAATGGCAGATTCAGCTTCTGAATTCCTAAAGCTTTTGTGGGTTTAAATATGATCCTTAATGTTACTTTTAAGGCAGATTTTTGAATTTAATGTATTTCCATTCAAGGCACCGTCTCCTCCATCTTAATCCACAAAATCAAAATAATGTAGTTAGGCACCTGGAAGCAATGCTATTGCTTTTAGAGTACCTCTTTACAAGGTATATTGCTCCTTTTAAACTCTATGTATTGAACATTTAAAACAAACCTACTTATATCTCACTATTAAATCCTGTAAATTATTGAAACAAAAAGCTTGAACCTGGGGTTGAAGAAACCTTTAGATATGTGTTAAAGAAATGAAGCCAAAAACAACTCCTGCTTCTTTACTTTGCAGTAAACTAAAACTAAATATAGATCTCCCGCCCCCCCTTCCCCCCCCCAGTAAAAAAGGCTAGTGGAGATGTATCTTTATGGGGTAATACTTCCAATTAGGGAAACTTTTAAAACCATCACCCTCTTTTTGCAGAAGGATTGTGAAGTGTGTATTTTAGTGAGACAATAAAAATCTTCCTCCTCATTTAAAAACAAAAACAACACCACCTTCCCATCTCTGCCTTTCACTCTTATACAGGCCACTGAGAATCTTTCTCTCTGTTTTACACAGGCCAGCCAGCATCTCTTGCACAAGTTAGATACCAGCTCTCTTTCCCTACAGCCCCAAACACCTCCTCTGCACACCTCCCCTCACTTCCCTCTTCCATACCTCTCATTTTCTCAATCAGCACTATGGCATTTCAGAGAGCAGAACTAGAATAACACAGGAATCAAAGGGACGCTTTCAAGAATCAGGAAATCATGTGGCTCAGATAACATACTGAATAATACATAAAGTTATGCTAACCTTTTAAAGTTATTTAAGCAGATGGGCTATGTCTTTACTAACAAAAATAGTGTGTTTTTACCATGGGATAAATAACATGCAAAAGCTATCCTGCTGTAAAAACACAGTGGAGACAAGGCACTCTAGTTGTACTAGGTAAACTAGGTGTGGTCAACCATGGGCATGGGAGGGTGGGGGGTTAGTGCTGACCGAGCCTAGCTGCCTCAAAATAAAAACTACATCTGCCTTCTCTCCACTTGAGAAGTTTAAATCTTATGGAGGAGGGGAAACCAACCCCCATTGTGTCAGTGAATACAACCCCCTTCGTCCTCAAATCTGGACACTTCCTTGAGAAATAGTAACCAATTCACAAAAAAATGGGGTTGCTCTAAACCTATGATTTACTCCTAGATCTAATATTATCACTTGCAGGGGTCAGCAACATTAGCTTCCTGGAGATAGGTGCAAACACCCCCCTCCCAAATTGAAAAATGCTTAAGACATTATAGCAACTCCTAACACCACTGTATAAGTGTCTAGAATGGCCAAATCTAAAGGAACAAGATAAACTGCTACAGCTCTCTGCACAGAATTAGCACACGATTACGCTCCGTCACTGCTTTGAAATGTGCAAAGCTAATACAGACTTTTTCCTTATATGTTAAGGGACCATAAACCAGAGGTGGAGATTGAAAGGTGCTCTGTGCATTGCAAACTCGAAGAAGAGTAAGTATGCAATCAGTGAGGCCTGGTCTTCACTAACCCCCCCACTTCGGACTAAGGTACGCAAATTCAGCTACGTTAATAACGTAGCTGAATTCGAAGTACCTTAGTCCGAACTTACCGCGGTCCAGACGCGGCAGGAAGGCTCCCCCGTCAATGTTGCGTACTCCGCTCGCTGAGCTGGAGTACCAGCGTCGACGGTGAGCACTTCCGGGATCGATCCGGGGCACTTTCGGGATCGATCCGGGATCGATTTATCGCGTCTTAACCAGACACGATAAATCAAACTCAGAACATCGATTGCTTACATCCGGACCCGGATGTAAGTGTAGACGTACCCTGAGAGAAAGGAAAGACTAAGGCACTTTATATAAGAACAGCCATATTGGTTCAGACCAATAGTCCATCTAGTTCTAGTCCATATCCTGTCTTCCGACAGTGACCAATGCCAGGCATAGGCACCGACTTCCCCTCTTTCCCGTGGGTGCTCGACCACCCCCTTGGTTTCTGGCCCCACCCCTTCCCTGCCCACATTCCAACCCCTTCCCCAAAGTCCACGCCCCAACTCTGCCCCCTCCCTGCCAATATTCCAACTCCTTCCCCAAATCCCCACCCTGGCCCCGCCTCCTTCCCTGAGTGCGCCACATTCCCGCTCCTCTCCCCCCTCCCCCGAGCATGCTAACGCTGCTAAACAGCTGTTTGGCAGCGGCCAGGCGGGAAACGTTTGGGAGATAGGCGGAGGAGCAGGGACGTGGCGCATTCAGGGGAGGAGGAGAAGGAGGGGCGGGGGGGAGGGGAGCTTGGCCATCGGTAGGTGCAGAGCACCCACTAATTTTTCCCCATGGGTGCGCCAGCCCCGGAGCACCCACGGAGTTGGCGCCTATGATGCCAGGTGCTTCAGAAGGAATGAAAAGGCAATTATTGAGTGATCCATCCCCTGTTGTCTACTCTTAGATTCTGGAAATCAGAGGCCAGGGCCACCCAGAGCATGGGGTTGCATCCCTGACCATCTTGGCTAATAGCCATTGAGGGACCTATCCTCCATAAACTTTTCTAATTCCTATTTGAACGCTGTTATAATTTTGGCCTTCATATCATCTACTGGCAACAAGTTCCACAAGTGAACTATATGAAGAAGTACTGCCTTTAGTTTGCTTTAAACCTGCTGCCTCTTAATTTCATTGGATGACCCTTGGTTCTTGTGTTATGTGAAGGAGTCAATAACCTTATTCATTTTCTCCATACCAGTCATGATTTTATAGGTCTCTATCATATGCCCTCTTAGTCGTCTCTTTTCAAAGCTGAAAATTCCAACCTTTAATCCGCCATATATGGAAGCTGTTCCATACCCCCGATCCTTTTTGGTGCCCTTCACGATACCGTTTCCAATTCTAACGCATCTTTTTTTGAGATGGGCCAACCAGAACTGCACGCAGTATTCAAGGTGGGGGTAAGGTTGCCAATTCTGGTTGACCGTATTCCTGGAGGTTTTATCACGACATAATACTTTAATTAAAGATTAATCTTTAATTCCTGGAGACTCCAGGACAATCCTGGAGAGTTGGCAAGGGGGGGGGGAGAGGTACCATGGTGTTATGTAACAGATTATGATATTTTCTGTCTGTCTCTCTCGCTCTCTTTTCGGATGGTTCTGCACCGTGTTAGCTTTTTTCGACTGTCGCTGCACATTGCGCAGATGTTTCCAGAGATCTACCCACATGCACCATAATTGATTTTTACTGTTCCAAAATCTGACAGCGGAGGGAGAAGACAAATCATCCCAGCCTTTTCCATGCAGGGAGAGAAGGAAAGACAGACTCAGGCTGCACAGCAACCTGCTGCTTTGTCAGGGATGGGCCCCCATGGCCCGGGGAAGCAGCCCCAAGTTGGCCAGCTGATTCCCGCCTGGTAGGGTGACCAGATGCCCCGATTTTATAGGGACAGTCCCGCTTTGGGGCTCTTTTTCTTATATAGGCTCCTATGACCCTCCACCCCCGTCCTGATTTTTCACATCTGCTGCCTGGTCACCCTACGGCCTGGGCCAGAGGCTAGCGGCCCAGCCCGGTGTCTCTTTACCCCTGGGCCACAGCTGTGGCGCCGGGCGTGCTGGAGCCTCGCCGCACTGGAACGAGCCGGGCTCGGGGGGCCAGGCAGAGGGCAGCGGCTTCCCAATCCCAACGCACATGTGCGGGCGCCCGGCACATGCTCGCTAGAGCCGCCCGGGGCGTTGGAGCATGAGCAGAAGCGAAGCGGGCGCATCAGACATCTTGGGCCGCTTTGCGCAGGGAGCCTGAGCGCCAAGGCAACAAGGAGCCGCCAGCCCCCCCCTTCCTTCCCCCTCCAGGGTGCCGCGCTGCGCGTCCGGCCCTTTGTGTGGCTGGCAGCCTCGGGGCTCGCTCCTCCTCCCCTGCCGGCCCGGGCTGCGCAGAGCATCGCCCCCCCGCCCCCCGCATTTATCTTAATTCGCCTCCGAGACAAGATGGCAACGCCGGCGGCTGTAAATCCTCCCGGTGAGTAGCGGCGGCTGCTGCCGCCCCCTGCCCTGCGGGACATCGGCGCCACCCCCTGCGGCCCCTCCGCCAGCGCCGCCTCCGCTCGCCGCGCACATACGCGGGGCAGGGGGGCCGGGCGCCGGGCCGGGAGAGGGACTCGGGGGATGGAGGCGAGCCTGGCCGCTGTCCCCGACCCCGAGTGCTACAGAGGCGCGGTGCCCCCCTTGCCTTACTAGGGAGAGGTGGGCGGGTTGTTCGCCTGGAGGGCAGCGGCCGAGCAGGGGTAGGGAAGAGATCGGCGTATTGTCATCTGGGGAGGAGTAACCACTAACCAGCCACCGGCAGGGGCGAATCCCAGGTCCCGAAGTTCAGCATCTCTCCCACGCCCCCTTCTCGCCGGGGATCCAACAGCTCAGGGCCAGTTTTCTGTGTGATCCCGTGTGGGCATCTTGGACCCCATTCACCGCTGGGTGTATCTCCAGTCACTTAATTGGAATAACACCAGGGACACATTTGGCTGTAGGTTTCCAGAGTTCTATATGCTTCCAAGGCCACTCCCCTGGATGGAGAAAGATCATTTATCTCTCTAGAACTGTAAAAGAGCTCGCTGTTGGTGGATAACAATGGTGGAAAGTTCAGGGATGTAACAGAGCCTGTTTCAGGCACAGAGCTATTTTCACCCCTTTAATTTTGATCCTAAAATAATATTGAGCCAGAGTGTTTCCTAGACCAGTAGTTCTCAACCTGTGGACCCCTGGAGGTCTCCAGACTATGCCTAAGATTTCCAAAGGGGTCCTTGCCTCCATTTGAAATGTTTTAGGGGTTCAAAAATAAAGGTTCCTATACAACACTGTGTACCTCTAAAGAAAATATTGTCAGTTTCCAGTAGCCCATGTACCTAGAGCTAACTCAGAATGCTTACACTGACTTTCTTGGGTAAATGGTGACAATTAAAATTCTACATAAACATGAACAATCAAATTGGGGGGAAAAGAGAAAATATGGGGTTATAAGCAGAAAATAGGTTTGAGTAATACAAAACGAGTGAATTTCATATGTGATGCAATGTAAGAGCAATACTGTGTGTTGTTGAATAGCCCTTCCTTAGCCATGCTATAGCTAAGGATATCAGAATTTCTACAGTTACACTTATATACATACACATGGGGGGGGGCTGCAACTTGGGAGGGTGAATGTATAACAGCTGTAAAACTTTTGCTTGGAGTCAAAATATTGAAGACATACATTTTGGCAATGTGTGTGGTGGGTGGTTTTTGTGTGAGGGTG
>NW_020664418.1:36653721-36685959 GCF_002925995.2 Terrapene triunguis | reverse complement strand
TGTTTTTTTTTTTTTCTGTGCAAGTGTAGCAATACATTTCTTAACCAATAGAAGGAACTCAGAAACATCTCCTGTGTTGGATTTTTGTGGCTCTAATAAATTTGTTAGCCTCTAAGGTGCCACAAGTACTCCTGTTCTTTTTGCGGATACAGACTAACACGGCTGCTACTCTGAAACCTGTCATTATTAGGAGCATTACTGTTGATCAGGGAAAGCCGCTGGCGGGCCCGGACGGTTTGTTTACCTGCAGCATCTGCAGGTTTGGCCGATCGCAGCTCCCACTGTCCGCGGTTCACCGTCCCAGGCC
The DNA here is from genome assembly GCF_002925995.2 of Terrapene triunguis. Classification (NCBI taxonomy): domain Eukaryota; kingdom Metazoa; phylum Chordata; order Testudines; family Emydidae; genus Terrapene; species Terrapene triunguis. The sequence goes on along the minus strand of NW_020664418.1, from coordinate 36,685,652 downwards.
AATGGGGGCTGCGGGAAACAGTGCGGGCCGAGGGATGTGCTGGCCGCCCTTCCCGCAGCCCCCATTGGCCTGGGACGGCGAACCGCAGCCAGTGGGAGCTGCGATCGGCCAAACCTGCAGACGCTGCAGGTAAACAAACCGTCCTGGCCTGCCAGCGGCTTTCCCTGGTGGGCTGCGTGCCAAAATTGCCAATCCCTGCTGTAGATGCAGTCAAATGAAAATTCTATGAAATATAAATATATTCTGTGACCATAAGATACAGTGCCTGCTATTGTTTAAACGAATGCATCATGTAGTAAAGCAATTTTGAGCAAATTGTCCATGTGCATATTATAAAAGTGCGCTTTGCTTAATTAAAAAAATCCTTAACTAAATCGTAATGGGGCAGTTGAAATTCTGTTGGGCTCCAAGCAAATGAGTGGTAGGCTTACAAAAATATACAGTGGTTGTGATTCTAGTTTTTGATAGTTTAATAATATATGGCCAAATGCTTGCGTCTTTGGTGTGGTCTAGTTAAACGCTCGTTGGAAGCAATAAGTTCTGCTTGATTAAGGATGGCAGAATTTGGCCCATATTCTTGGGACTGAATGCTGCTGCTCTTACTCACGTGTGTATTCACACTGAAGTCAGTGCAATTATGTGAGCAATGAATTTGGCTCAGTGAGTGTTTGGCTTCATGTGTTAGTAGAGTAGGCTCAGGCCCTTACCCCTTAAGATTAATTCCAAATATTCAGTGAAAATCAATATTCGATGAAAGGTTATTAAGTGAATATTATTTAGCTCCCAACCTACAATATCATATGTGTTAAAGGTGAAATTCACTTCACCCACACACAGTCAGAGTAAATGAGCTTTAGCACATGTGGAGTGAAGTAGAATGAGCAGTTGAAATCCACCTTCCCCAATTTAGGGTCAAGGGTGCAAGATTGCATCCTGCCTCCTAGCCACTGTATCAGGCTACATAGTATAATAGAGGTCACAGCTTCTCAGTGCTACTTGTACCATTTGCCGGGGCTACTGCATATTTGGCCCCTCCCTCTTCAATACTCTCCATGCTGACCTATCTGTGACTGTCACAAAGATTCCTGTGGCATCTAGATATGGAGTCAGGTCTGAGAGGCTGCCCTGTCTTAACATACATATCCTATGTAGCCACAACGTAGGCCTTAATAGGTGTAGAGGTCCTTGTGTTGTACCTCCATGCTGTGACTGATGATTACCTATAGGAATTTTAAATATACTTTGTTCATTTTGGGACACATTCTGGATTTAATGATTAGGAATGAGACAGGCAGGAGGCAAACATAATGAAGGTGTACATTGCTTCCTGGTAGGGTGACCAGATGTCCTGATTTTATAGGGACAGTCCCGATATTCAGGGCTTTTTCTTATCTAGGCACCAATTACCCCCCACCCCCTGTCCCGATTTTTCACACTTGCTATCTGGTCACCCTACTTCCCAGGAAGGTTTACAAATACCTATCACACTTAATTTGCCTAAGCAGAGGCTGCCAGCCATCCTGAAGTGTGAGGAATGGTGTGGTGGTTTTGTGATGTGAACCAATATGCCCCACTGATGGTGCTGAAATGACAGACACCTTTTCACTCGTGAGCTAAGCACAGACCTCCTGAGCTGAAAGGCAAATTTACCAACCACCAGTTGTAAACTACACCCCTGAATTCTCAGTGTGTGAAAGTTACTGTTGTGACTAGTAAGTCTTTTTTGAGGCACAAAGATAGAGATCACCATGTTTGAGCTACCAAGGTTTCCATTGTAGTCTTAACATTATACAAGCCACAGAGAATAAACATGTGTTTAGATATACTGCCAAGCAGTGCAGACAAACTGAAATGAAAGCCATTGCAAATTTGGCAGTGTGTTGTGGTAGGATTTTATGGCTGTATTTGTTTGGAGACAGATCCTTAGGTGTAGTAAATTGGTGGTAGCTCCATTGACTTCAGTGATAGCTGTGCCAGTATATACCAGTTGATGACCTGGCCCATTGTGTTACGGAAGGACAATAGAGCCATTAACTTAAGAGCCTTTAATAATTATTTCTAATTTGAATAGCTTTTTATTCTCATAGAAGCTGATAATTTAGGCAGGACATTACACCACACATACTACATGGTAGCTGTAGATTGGCCAAATTCTAGGTTAATGGAAGAAAATTACCATGATATGGGGAATATAACATCAGAAAAGGAAACACTTGGTGTTCTGTAATAGTAGATGCATCTGACTTTTAAATGTGATCTTCCCATGAACTTATATTGGGATCTAATAGCACAGAACCTTGTGTCCACGCGGAGTGTAATCTTCTTCCACAGAAGTTATCTGGGAAAGGAAATACAGCCTGCTGCTATATTTGCTTTTCTGTGGCCTACTCTTTTTTTTGTAGTGGGGAACCCCCTTAAGGAAGGTGCTGGTGTCATGCTGTCTGGAGTGGCTCACAACTGTGAATGCCAATCTCAAGTCAGACTGTCAGAAAATAGGACAGACATCCAAACTGGTGGTATATTCAGTAATTAGATTTCACCAAGCCAGTAACAAATGTGCCCTCCTGGATCACTATATTAGTCTTACCATGGAGTCACAAACAGTCCCCTTAGGCTTTCTAGCTTACCTTCCCTGACAAACTGGACTTTGTGATACTGGTGGCTATACCAAATATCCCATTGCATTAGGTTACTCCCAGCCCCAAAGGGTCAGTCACTTACTCCAGCTCAATGGATACTCTCAATCTCACACCGAAGACAATGCAGGCAGCCAATTTCTCTAATTAACTAATGGTTTATTAGCTAATGAGTTATGGAGAGGTTAAAGCAAGTAAAATACATTAAGTATTGTAAATCCAAAATAATAGCAGAGATGTGGTAATCTGCTAGTTTTCCATAAGTCTCTCAGGGTTACCCAGAATAACTTTGGAAATCTCTGTCTTGCATCTGGAACGCTTCCCTGTGAGTATCCAAACAACAGGATGCAGGATCGTTCCCTGAATCCATATTTTTAGTTTTTCCACACAGAAAGCAAGCTGTCAGTGCTTTTACCCATGTGTGGGTTTCCTTTGTTGACGGTGAGTGAGGAATGCATCTTGAATCTTTGACGTTCAATTATTACACCAATGACCACTTGCTTTGAAGCTAGCCCTTGCTTCCTCTCCCAAGTCTTCATCTGCATTTAATGGGTTATTTAGTTACAAGGATATACATCATGCAAATGCCTGCCATTAAGAGGAACAGATAAGTGAGAACAATACAAGTAACATTCTATTAGTTTTCATGAAGTTTACACATCAAGTAAATTTTCATCTTAAATACTAACATACATGTTTGAGCTACGGTTAATTAAGTACATGGATATATATAATGTAATGTGATAGCATTCAACAGGTTATAGATAAGTGAAGACAATATGAGTCACATTTCCTTTGAACTAAATTAGTACGCTTAACATTTCTTTGATATTCACACACAAGTGAGTTTGCCTATTGCTCTAACCTGAGCTGGCCTGTCAGCAGCACAGCTGGGATTAGCAGCGGCCAAGAAACCTTGATTATAGTTCGAATGGGACTATACTGTCCAGGGACGCAGGTCTCTGCATGGATTCCCTAGGCTCTGTGGGTATGTCTGCAATGCAATTAAAAACCTGTGGCTGGACCATGCCAGCTGACTTGGGCTGGGGTTCCTTAATTTCAGTGTAGATGTCCGGGCTCGGGCTGGAGCTCAGACTCTAGGACCCTGCGAGTTACACTGCAGTTAAGCAGCCCTGCAGCTGGAGCCCCATGAGCCCAAGTCAGCTGACACAGGCCAGCTGTGGGTGTCTAATTGCAGTGTAGACATACCCTGTGAAGCTTGGGAGCCAGACCTGCAGCTCTTTCTGCTATCTGTATTTCTGTGTGTAATTATACACCCCACTGACAGAACAATGTGGGGGAAACTCCATTAGGGAATCCTCTGTTTTTTTCCTCCCTCCTGCAGGTTTTACCATGGGAGAGGGCAAACTGCCCCTAGCTTATAAGTATTTTGTTGGCTTGTCATGATCTGGATGACTAACCGAAGTATCTAAAGCCGTGAAACAGGTGTGTGGGAAGCTCATCTGCATTGTCACGAAGAATCAAAGACAATTTATTTCCTCCTAAAATATGATTGACATATTAAACAAAGACAAGCTAAATGGGACCGAAGAATCAAAAATTGTGGCAGTGAAGCAGGCTTTTCATAAAATGGTGCTTGCTGTGACGTTTGCACTTAGTGCTGCATCTGTTGGCCTGCTTTTTTTTTTTTTTTTAATGTATATGTTTTTGGTATCCTGGCTTGTCCACATTGTTTCTTTCAAATAAAATTTTGCTCATTAACCAAGTTAAATTCCTGTTCTTCTGATGTTTGCTGTTAGTCAAGATACTGTGAAAATGTAAATTATCTTGTTTGCTTTTTCTGGAGATGGAGTGAGGCCTGGATCGCTCAGGAGATTTCATTTCCAGTTCCAGTCTGGCTCAGTTTGGTAGAGACTTAAAGTTGTAACCTGTCAGCCTATGTGAAATGTGTTTGAGTAAGCCAATTCCTAGTGGCTTGAAATCAATACCTTTTGAGGATCTGAGCCTAAATGTCCATGGTACAAAACCACCACCAAGGCTAGCACCACAGTATTACCAGTTATAAATATTCAAAACTTCATGAGTCAGGTTCCCCCTCACCCCCCATCACGAGATTGACTTAAAATCATAAAATTAAAAATAAATACATAATAATGTGAGGTTTTTATTTGCCTTCTCGTTTTTGATCCTTTAGGGTGCACTTGAGTTGTGTTTTGAATTTTTCTGCAGCCATGAGGGCTAGAACCTTAAATATGATTTATTTTTTAAAAAAAGTTCAGTTTCTCATGTAATCACTTGTTTCCAGGAGCTGGGGCTCCAAGTAAAACATCAAATACCATGAGACTCATGATTAAAATTGTGTGAGTTGGCAACACTAAGGGCTTGTGTAGACAGAAGGTTCATGCATGGCAAGCTGGGGTGTAAATCTACCTGGCATTAGCCTGCAATGAACTAAGAGTATGTCTACACAGCAATGTAAGCGTAGGGTTAATGGGACTCGAGTCAGATGACCCGCGTTGGGGAAACTTGGACTTGAGCATCTACATTGCATTTTAACCCAAGTTAAGAATTTTCTGACTTGTGCTCGAACCTAGGTCTCTGGTGTCCTCACTGCACTGCACAGATCTGAGTCAAAGTAAACGCATCTCAAAGTGCCTAAAGCACCCCCCCTCTCATGTCAACACTCTAGCCCTAGGAATGTGGTGCACTGTGGGAAAACTCTACTGCCCACCTTGTTTCCTAACTCTGGCGGTGCTCTTGATGGGACTCAGGTGCCATAAGGAGCATGTGAGTACATAAACCACATAATTAGCTCCTTTGGTGGCTGTCTCCTTAGAATGACTGTAGTTTGAGAGGGCTTTATACTGAACTATCATCTAATCGGAGAATTGGGGTCTCCACATCTGGGCTGAGTCACAGTGACAGGAAAATGTCCATGTGCACCTTTTTCTGAGGATAATTAGGACATCAGGATCCAGGGCTGTCAAACTATTAAAACAAAACTTTGCAATTCTTAATATTTAAAACAGGATGTTCAATGAAGGTGTTTTGGTTTGGTTGGGTTATTTATTTATTTTTTGTCTGTTTGTTTTGAAGTTTGACAAAAAATGAAGGTATCAGAGGAAACACACGCGCCTAGCTGCTGCTGGCTGTAGAGCAGGGAAGTGCATCCCCAGGGCTTGGGGTGCAGTGTGCTTCAGCACTTCCCAGGGATCCCTTATCCCTGCCCCCGCTGCACCCTGGGAGGCAGGGACAAGGGATCCCCAGGAGGCTGTGGGGAAGTTTTAAGGCTGGCTCCCACTCATCGCCCTGACAGTGCACACAGCCTGCGGGTCCTTGCACACGCAACCCCTGGGAGGGTGTGGGGGTGGGAGAGAGCAGAGTGGGGACCAAGAGCCTGCACTGCAGGGACGGGGAGCAGCCAGGGTGCTGAGGGTCATCCCTCCCCCCGGCTGTGCTGTCCATGTGGACTTTCAGCACTAAAACTTGGTGCTCAAAGTGGGGTAGATCAAAGCACACTTGGGAGCTTTTAGTGCAGGGCAGCCCGGTCCACTTCAGTTAATGCACGGCAGGCTAGTGCTGGGTAGATGGACATCCCAGAGCTGCATGCTCTTTGTCTAGACAAGCCCTCCAGCTCTGTTGTTGGAATTCTCAGCAGAGGCGCCAAGGACTGAAACTGTGGTGAATAAAGTATTATGTCACCCACGTACGTGGTTTCACCTGTTCTGTGTTGAAAGTGAGGAAGACTGGACTTGTGATGAAAGCACTGGACTGGGTATCAGGAGATCTGGGTTCTGTTCCTGTCAAGTAGCTTATTGTGTGTGACCTTTGGCAATTTACGCTCCAATTCCTACTCTATAAAATGGAGATAAATTAATACTTCCCTATATCATTATTAGCCCTCCTAATTATCCATTAGATTTTGAGGTACTGCCGTTGCCTGTTCTGTAGATGTACAGAGGCTGTTGTTTTTTTTAAGCTGTCAATCTGGCATCTTTTATGAGCATTAATTTTGCCTTTAAAAAGTCTTGATATTTTTTTTAACCTACTCCAATGTATTAGGCTTCAGAAATCTTTGAGACTATATAATTGGATATATTTGAATTTAAGCCCTGGAACTTCTCTACTTTATTGCTACAGTAGTAACACCTTTGCTCTGACTGTAGTGTAGACTAGTCAGTAAACTCCAAAAGCAATTTAACAACATCCTTGAGGATAAACTGAGTGTTATAATGATGGAGACTGTAATGGGCTTTAAAAGTATGTGGGATGCAAAGAATTGTGTCCAAGATAATGTTAAAACAGAGATCCTTATAACTGAGCATGCATTAGCTAATATCAGGCTTAGTTAAACTGATCTTTTTCTCCTGTGATATTCATAGCTTTCCTACTACTGAATTGGTCCTTAATTCAGTCATAGTACAATGTCTTATTTCAGTGCCTCTTGACTCAATTCTGTGATGCAGTTTAATTTTAAAACTATCTGCAAAGCAATAACTTGTATTAAAAGCATAAATTTTTCTGATATTTCTAAATTAAAGTCAGAGATGAATTTCAGAATATAATTTTGATCTTGCAATGTTTGAATATGCAAATTAAAAATAGTATGGTTAGTTTCAAATGATGCTTCAAGCTTTAATGTTTCACTGCTCTTCTTAATAAAAAAGACAGTTTTGCTGTAGAGATGATATTGCTGATTTTTCATTTCAGTAAGAAAAATATTGTAAGGTTTGGGTAGACAAGGAAAAACGACTGAAGTTCTAAAACAGTCACATGCAAAATAAGGTTATTGATGTAGCCAGTTGCTAGGACGACAAATCTGACATTATTTGTCATTAGGAAGACAAATTCAACTCTCTTACTTTAATGGTTTGTGAAGATAAGGTGTGTGGGGTACCGGGTAACTTTTTAGATTTAAATAATTACAAAGTGAAGAGCACAGTAAATACATTAATTCAACACTAACTTATGAAAATTAGCATGCTAATAAAATCAATGCTAGTAAGGTGAGAAAGGATGATCTTGTATTTAAGTCACTGGACTGGGACTTAGGTGATCTGGGTTTAGTTCCTGGCTCTGTGGAAGATTTCCTGTCTGACCCTGGGCAAGTCAGTTAAAATTTCTGTGCCTCTGTAAAATGACTCCCTTTCTCTCCCTCTTTGTCTATCTTTTTAAATTTTTATTTAGATTGTATGCTCTGTGGTGCAGGTCCTGTCTCTCACTATATCTGTTCTGTTCTCCTTGTCCCCAGTGTAGTGTTGCTTATGCAGTTTGGAATTGTTTCCCTTTTCCTAATAATAAATGTAAGTGCAACAAATTACACTGAAAAAGCTAGCAGAATAGCAATCCGTAACAAATGGAATGTCTGCTTCTAAATATCAACAGGGACTTGTAAGGCCAGATACTCAGTGCAAATTGGGGTAAATTACACCAGCAAAGGATCTGCCTATTACAGTATCATTCTGAAGGGGTTTCCTAGCTGTGTGGATTGCTGAAGGCAGCCAGTATCCGGATTATACATTAAAAGATAATCTCCAGGAATCTACGAGCTCCTTCTTGAATCCAGGAGATACCAGTGTTTCTTTGGGAAAGGAGGCCTTCATAGTGCGCACAAGGGAAAATCCTTTGCATTGTAAGTAGGTCTAGGTATAGTACTGCTGAAACGTTTTCATATTCCGGAGGTATAGGAAGGCCTCCTTTTATTAACCTGTTTCTGTAATGCCATCTTCCTTCTCTTTTGTCTGCTTTTTTTCTTTTCTTTTCTGTTCCCCTTGCATTTTTGTTCAGACCACTCTCCTCCTCGTCTCATTTTCCTCCTCACTACTCAATTTCCTTTCCATCTGGTACAGCCACTCTGTCAGAGTTAACTCTGGCGCTAGGCTCAGCAGTGTTCTTGCTTCTCAATGGCTGTTATTTAAACAAATGCTGGTTTTGTACTGTTGCTTCTCTCAAGTGCTAAGACAGCATTTAAGAAAGTTCCATTGCTATTCAATAGGTAGAGCTAGCAGCCTTCCCTAAGGGAAGGTGAGGCTTTCTTGTTCTAACCACTAATAACACTGCCTTCCATGGAAAGCACTGTTTAAGTGCAGAGTATTATTATTAGTTGGCTCAAGATTGGGAACATCTGTTAAATTAGATGTGCACTCCATTAACACATACATTTTGCTGTTTTGCTCAAGGACAGGTCACAATTTTGCACTTTAAATTAAAGATTTGTGCTGCCAGTCCTTCCCTCAGCTACATTTCAAACACATCTGACAAATCAGATCATATGCAAAAGTTGTCATCTTTCTCTAATAAAGCTAGTGGAGAGTTGAAGTGTTTAACTGCTGACTCTACTAGCATACACTCTGTAAGGCTTTTAAGCTCATACAGAACGCCTGGAACAGATAGTAATTAACAACTGGATCGTCATTCATATATTAATTACACAATAATTTGTCTGTTTTTCTTTGCAACTGGTACAGATGCTTGTTTAAATGTTCCTTTACACTTTAACGGTAGTATTTGCTTACTGGCAGACTCAAAATGTATCTGTAGAGTTTGTCAGTTACATGAAAATATTTTATGGGAAGAGACATGCCAACAAATGACCAATGCTGCAAAGACCTAAAATAGTGCATTGTTGTATTACTGAGGATAAAAAACCAAAATCACTTTCTATTGGATATACAATAAATGAAAAATCTGTTGATGAAAAATGGCCTCCAATTTTGTTCCCAGAAATAATTAGGAACACAATTTTGGGGCACAAATAATTACATGTGCATTTTATACCACCTATAATTATGCACATGCATACATACATTCCCCCAGGACTCTTCTCTGGGAGGATTTACCCTTCTCCGTCTACCTATTGCTGTCTAGGTAGATGGGTAGCTGTCTGAGTGCAGTAAAATGCAGTTGCAGTGCTGTGTGCTTGTAAAGTTTCACCCACTGTTATATCTGGGTGCAAAATCAGAGGCTGAGGTCTGGCCATATTTAAAAATTAGGGTCAAATTGTTTCAGGATGCAGGGAGAAGTAAAGTAACTTCTTATGATTGGATCATATGTCAGTTGTGATTGGGGCCTCTAGATATTATGGCAATATGAAATAGTAACTGGGTGAAACATCATTGACTGTGTGATCCAGTATAACACCTCCCATCCTGAAGAGGGACAATGTAATAAAGTCGTGGCACACAGGAAGGCAGGTAAGAGACTGGTATTTTGTTTTCTATCCCCAATCACCTGACATGGGTCAAGATTAAAAAAGCTCATACCCTTGTCACACGGCAGAGGTCAATATAATCCGCTGACTAGCTACTGCATGTAACGGTAGCCACTGGAAAGTGGTTACAGTCATAAAAGTAGCTATAAAAATGGCATTTAGCTACTTCAGGGATCGGCAACCTTTCAGAAGTGGTGTGCCAAGTCTTCATTTATTCACTCTGATTTAAGGTTTTGCGTACCAGTAATACATTGTAACGTTTTTAGAAGGTCTCTTTCTATAAGTCTATAATATATAACTAAACTATTGTTGTATGTAAAGTAAATAAGTTTTTAAAATGTTTAAGAAGCTTAATTTAAAAGTAAATTAAATTGCAGAGCCCCCCGGACCGGTGGCCAGGACCTGGGCAGTATGAGTGCCACTGAAAATCAGCTCGCGTGCTGCCTTAGGCACATGTGCCATAGGTTGCCTACCCCTGAGCTACTGCTTGTAACTGTCCCCTTTGTGTCCTCTGAGTCACATTTGTTTTGTTTATTGACAAAAACAAGTTTTACTTCTCTCAGCACTGCAGAGCCAATACAGCTGTGGAAATAAGAGCTGGATTTTGTTTTATTTCATGCATGATCAACAAAATTGCTAGCTCAGGATCTTCGTTATTGGTGGTAATGTGAGAACACTGCTTAATTGTCAGAAAGCAGGTTGACCTTAAAGCGCTGTCAGCTAGAAAAATCTTGTTTTGAAATGGAAAATGTCTAAGTTCCTAAACACTAAGCTGTAACACATGTAACAGTAACCACAGAAGTCAGTGGATGCTGACCCCTATGACTGGCTAGGAAATAAATTTCAGTCTGATGAGTGCTGCTCAGAGTCAGTAAACATGGACACCAAGACGTTGTTTTACAAAGTTCACTTTTGAGAGCACCTTTGAGATAGTTGGTCAAGAAATTTCAAGCACTGTGTCACCTTGAAAATGTTCTATGGCAACTATTGAGATGGACAATAGGAAGCTAGGTATCAGAGGGGTAGCCGTGTTAGTCTGAATCTGTAAAAAGAAACAGAGGGTCCTGTGGCACCTTTAAGACTAACAGAAGTATTGGGAGCATAAGCTTTCGTGGGTAAGAACCTCACTTCTTCAGATGCAAGAAGGCCAGTGGGAGCCGCGATCAGCCGAACCTGCGGACATGGCAGGTAAACAAACAGGCCCGGCCCACCAGGGTGCTTACCCTGGCGGGCCGCGAGCCAAAACTTGCCGATCCCTGCCTTAGGGTCAAGAAATATAGTTCTCTCCTTTAAGTCTTATGCAACTGGCATATGAAAAGCGGAAATGATTTTGAAATTGCTGCAGTTTTGTGATGGTAGAGAAAACATACTGTAGATTTGAAAAATTCAAAGGATGTTGTTGGATCTGAATTTCCCAGACATTGAGGAGTTTGCATGCCCTACAGAGAGTTAGGACCCCATTCCACCAAGATGGAGAAGAGTAAATCCTGCCAGAGAAGAGTCCGGGGAGAATGTATGTATGCATGTGCAGAATTATATTTTGCATTTGAACTTGATCGTAACAAGTTTTAATAGTTTGAGGAGAGAGGGAAATACTGAAAGAGTTGTTATTGAAAGTATTCAGTTGTTTCAAGGGTCATAAACTATAGTGTATTCATATAGATAGATTTTAGTGAACCTTTTCCTTTAGAGATTATGTGCCACTCTCCTTTTATCAGATTAACTCTGCATTATATAGAAGTCCTGAACAGACCTAGCTCTGGGCTCTACCACAGCAGAAAGGTAAGCTGTGGTACAGAAAAGGGAAAGAAATGCTATACCTGATGTTAACATATTGCCTTCTCCAAACCTATTACGTTGGGACAGAGTTTAGCCCAGTGGGGCCCTGTTTTGGTTGGGGCTTTTAGGTATAACAGTAATACAAATAATAGTCTAAGGCTATGGCTACAATAAGCGCTTACCACGGTGCAGCTGCGCCAATGTAAGCTCTCTTGTGTAGCCACTCTAAGCCAATGGGAGAGAGCTCTCCTGTTGATTTAAATAATCCATCTTCAGTGAGCGATGGCAGCTATGGCAGGAGAAGCTTTCCCACTGACAGTGCTGTCCACACCAGCACTTAAGTTGGTACACCTCTTCCCCAGTATAACATGACCTGATATAACATGAATTCTGATATAACGTGGTAAAGCAGTGCTCGGGCTGTGCACTCCGGTGGATCAAAGCAAGTTCGATATAACGCGGTTTCACCTATAACGCGGTAAGTTTTTTTTTCGCTCCCGAGGACAGCGTTATATCGAGGTAGAGGTGGGGTATAAATTACATCATGCAGGGGGTTGGCTTATTCACACCCCTGAGTGGCATAAGTTATACCGACATAAGTGGTAGTGTAGACGTAGCCTTAGTAAGAGAAGTTTCAAAGCTAAAATTCACTTTTAAGGGAGAGATGTCAGAGAGTCTGGACCTGGAACAAACAGTGTATCCATTTTTTTCCCAAAGTGATAGAACAAAATTATTGATGATATAAAAATTATTTATAGTTTCTACCATATTCAGCAATAAGGTGAAGAAGCCTGTTCCACAGCATGCTAATATTTAGAGTGATTAGAATCTTTCCTATGTGGAAACCAGTGTCGCTTTTCACATGTGAACTCATCTGAATCCTTCCCAGACCATGAAATGTTGCTCAGGGCACAAACAAAACTCAGCCATCCATGTCCGTTTTGAACTATTCTTTGCTAGCCTTCTATGTATGTTATTAAGTCCTTCAAGTTTTCCTTCTCTAAGTACTTACAATTACCCAATAGCTCAGTTGCAGGATTGATGTTTGAATCACAGCCGTGGAAGCATGACACCAATTGTATCTTTCATTGGTTATCAGTTTTTTGCTGGAGGTTAGGGAGAAAAGTTGTAGGTATAAAACTAAAAGCTGCTACTCTGGAACCAACAAGTATCCTTCATTCCGGGGACGTTAGTTATTACATTTAGCATATTAACATTTATCACTCAGTATGCTAGATATGTTAGTGATAAGGCAAAACACATATCCTTTAATTGTCTTAACAAAACATACACCTAGGCATGGGAACACCACTTTTTATCCTTCACTACTAAACTGCTACAGCTCCCATGTCTTTTCTAGTTTTAATATGTGTTTTGCAACTTGCTCTCTGCCTACTCATTCCATCAGCTGCTCGCTGCTTTTGGAAGCATTCTAACCTGTTATTGGATTGTTACAATTGGATTTAAAAGTGAGGATGAAATATTCAACACACACACAACATTACCAAATGGTTCAATAATACTTACTTCATGCACACTTAAAAAGCCGAAAAATGACATGCACGTCTTTCAAGCGTTTGTTCATGTTTATTGTGGAAAGCATGCGTTGGCTTGCTAGAGGAAGGAAAAACACGCTGTTTGGTGTGGTTGTGTGGTGTATAAACTGTAGAAGACTGCTCCTTGAAATAGGCTATTTAATCTGTCTTTACAAATAAATAAAATGAACACTGAAAAGGGTCTTTCTTATAAAACATAGCTGACAACTACAGGTCCTTTGGTATGTAGTTATGCAGAATTCTGCTATTAGCTAGAACGTGATTGCCAAATCTGACATTTGGTGTGATTTCATGTTTCCTTCGTGTTTACATATGTAAAGGCTGTCTTGCTGCTCTTCCAGATAGAAATGTGAACAATTCAATTCTGTAAAGGCTTTTATGTAAACATCCCACTTGTTTGTAGAGAATTTTATTCAATAACATTCTTCACTTCCATGTTCAAAGCATCTACAGACTGTCTGTATACTTCTGGGAACAAGCGGCTTCTAGTGAATGTGACGTAATGTTTAATCTGAATAAGGGAGCATGGAAGGAGAAACAATCTTCCATTACTTTAGATCTTCAATTGTTTAAAAAGCCAGGGAAAGAATGTCTGCTTAGTGGTTCTGACGGTAAATTGCTAGTGAAACCCCGTGATTGTAATTCTGGAAAATGCAGTAATAGTGGTCTCTAAGGGTAACAACTTCCTTCTGAAAACATAGGAAAGATTACTTTTAATTTAATTTAGATCACGGTAACTCTGACTAAAGCAAACTGTAAGCTTTAATGTTCAGAAAACAGTTCTTTGTGATGAAGTTAAGCAGGACTTGAGATTCTCAACATTTGTGGCAAACTCTTGGGAGTATGGTAAAACTAATATTTCCCCGGAGATTCTCCTGTAACAAGGCTGGCTGAGTTGTGTATTTATTTATAAAGCTCTCCCTCATGTCTTATTCTGATGGTCACATAAACACCACCCTATACCGGAAACCCACTGACCGCTATACTTACCTACATGCCTCCAGCTTCCATCCAGGACACACCACACGATCCATTGTCTACAACCAAGCTCTAAGATACAACTGCATTTGCTCCAATCCCTCAGACAGAGATAAACACCTACAAGATCTCTATCAAGCATTCTTAAAACTACAATACCCACCTGCTGAAGTGAAAAAACAGATTGACAGAGCCAGAAGAGTACCCAGAAGCCACCTACTACAGGACAGGCCCAACAAAGAAAATAACAGAACGCCACTAGCCGCCACCTTCAGCCCCCAACTGAAACCTCTCCAGCGCATCATCAAAGATCTACAACCTATCCTGAAAGATGATCCCTCACTCTCACAGATCTTGGGAGACAGACCAGTCCTCGCTTACAGACAGCCTCCCAACCTTGAGCAAATACTCACCAGCAACCGCACACCATACAACAAAAACATTAACCCAGGAACCTATCCTTGCAACAAAGCCCGATGCCAGCTCTGTCCACATATCTATTCAGGTGACACCATCATAGGACCTAACCACATCAGCCACACCATCGGGAGCTCGTTCACTTGCACATCTACCAACGTGATATATGCCATCATGTGCCAGCAATGCCCCTCTGCCATGTACATTGGCCAAACCAGACAGTCTCTACGCAAAAGAATAAATGGACACAAATCTGACATCAGGAATCATAACATTCAAAAACCAGTGGGAGAACACTTCAACCTCTCTAATCACTCAGTGACAGACTTGAAGGTGTCAGTTTTGCAACAAAAAAACTTCAAAAACAGACTCCAAAGAGAGACTGCTGAACTCGAATTAATATGCAAATTAGACACAATTAACTTAGGTCTAAACAGAGACTGGGAATGGTTGGGTCATTACACCAATTGAATTTTTTTTCCCCCCATGTTAAGTTCTCCTCATACCTTCTATGGGTCATCTCGATTATCACTTCAAAGTTTTTTCTTCTGCTGCTACTGATAGCTCATCCCAATTGATTGGCCTCTTACAATTGGTATGCGTACTTCCACCTTTTCATGTTCTCTGTATGTATAAATATCTTCTGTCTGTGTGTTCCACTCTATGCATCTGAAGAAGTGAGCTGTAGCCCACGAAAGCTTATGCTGAAATAAATTTGTTAGTCTCTAAGGTGCCACAAGAACTCCTGTTCTTTTTGCGGATACAGACTAACACGGCTGCTACTTTGAAACCTGTATTCTGAGAGTGTTCTCTTTGGGGCACCAGTTGGAATGAAAGATTTTACAGTCTAATAAAAAAAACCCACCCCACCCCTGCAATTACCTTCTGAACTTCCAAAAACGGATGGGTTTTTATTTGTTCCTTCTTTACTCACAGACATAAAGGGTGTAATACTCAGACAGCAAGGGAGAGAGACTAGCATTCTTCGCTGCTCCAGTGACATTTATTATTCTGTTAAGGGCAGAAAAATCATAATCTTCCTTTGGCCAAATCTTTTCAACTGCAAAAAACTTCGACCTTTTTGAGATAATTTCCAACGACTGACAAAGACTCTGAAAAGAGTCAATACATGAGATGGTAGGGCACTTAATTTTGTAGAATGGAGTGTTTGGGAATCTCCATTTAGATATCTGTCTGAAAGAATCCACTGCTAGATGCCAGAAACTGCAATTTGGGGACAATAATGAAATACCCTTTTTAGGTGACTTGTCCAAGGATCAGTCACATCAGAACCCATGATTCCCTGTTTCCCAGCCCTTTCCTGCAGCCTGTAGACTAGACTTTATCTAGGCTTGGTAGAATTCAATGTTTATATACATTCAATGGATAGTATTAATGTTTATTTTAAAGCATTTTTTCAATGCTGGATTTTTTTCTGCTTCATTAATAGAAAAAAAATGCCGGCTAAATACTAATCAGAGGGTCTTTATTTACTGGTGGTGATGTAGGGTGCAAAAGGACACAACTTAATGTCTTGAACCCAGGCTGAGTTTGCAGAACTGGAGTTTAAAGTGGGGGAGAGAGGGTGGGAAATCTTTGTAGACTAAAGAACCTCAAACTGGAAATCTGGGAGAGAGACTCAATAAGAAACCCTCATATTGTCATTTTTATTGAGTGACTTTTCTGGCAACTGTACTTTAATTTTCTCTTCAGTTTGACTTATGATGACGAATAGGGATTTGGAAACACATAAAAGGTCAGTTCAGTATCATAACATTAAATAAATATCCCTTACTTGCTGACCAAGCAGGATTGCAGACACTAGAGCGGTCAGTAAAATATTGTTTAATGATGCAGTAATTTTTGAATACAATAGACATTGGTTAACTAAGCATGCCCTGTGATACCCTAAATATACTGATAATTAAGTATTTGATAGACCCAGCGTGGTGTTCTGAATGAAACTTAAAAGTTATACATCCCTACTGCAACATGATTTTTTATTATGCAGATACAATGAATAAGTTACAAAATCATTTGAAAGATGCAAGTAAGCTATTTGCAATGAATAATTTAAGTGGTAAAATTATTTAATTTTTTGCTTGATCAGTTGCAAGTTGATTATGATTTCATCAAAACTATATGTTCAGTTATTTGATGAAATTTTGAAAATGGTTTAGCTTTATGGATTACCAATATTTCTAAGTATTTGACATTTGGTATTCAGTATTTGTACTCTGTTATGTTTGATGAAGTAAGTCACATGATATCTTTTGGTTCTCAGAATGAATTAGTGATTGAGCAAAATTTAAAATTTTGTGTCTGCTATACTTGTGCACATGACTTTCTGTGAATATTCATGCCAGTAAAACTGGACTGCAAGGATTCTTATGCAAAGCAATTATAATTGGAGTCTAGGAACGATGAAAGGAAATTCATTTAAAAACTTGAATAATTATTAGCAGAAATCTGCTGGCAGTATTCTCTAGCTGAAAGTTAAAATTAGAAAAATTGTTCCGACTCGCACACTCAAGATGTTTTGGCAACAAGTTTGTATTGTAGTTGGCTTAACAGAAAGTATGGACAGGGATCATGAACCTAATGCATCTCAAATCATGTAATAAAACTTTCATATGACTTTGGTATTTTTGTGGTTGGAGATAACAGCTTGCGGGGGAGCAATGAAAAAGTTTGGCTACCCAGGAAGGCTGAGTTACTGGTGTCTTGCTGCCATTGGTTAAAATCAATCCCAGTCAACATTTTAAGTAGATTTACTATCCATTAACTTTAATTCATTGTCTATTTACTACTATTCACTATGCTTTATGAAGTTAATAGAAATTGAGGGCACTCAGCACCTCTCAGAATGGGATGTTTTGTCATCTTGCTATGATTTAAACTTTGGAACAGCGCTGAATAATATTGATCTGGCTTATTTTTTTCTTAATATAGCACCATAAATATTCTAAAGGCAACTGTAAAATAATTCTTGGAAATTGATTTTGTATGAACAATATAGCTCTGGATTTTAATGATCAAAAATTGACTTTTGGTGGAGATCTAAATCAACTTCAGTTGACCAAAGTAATTAATACTGACCAAGATGAAAAGTTAAAGGCCAGATATTGATGATGGTGGCACTGAAATTAATAGTGAAGTATTGATTTTTAATAAATATTTTAAAGATGGGTGGACTAAAAAATAGTCTGTAATAGTGAATAATAAAGTGTTGAACAGTTATAATTACTTATTTGTCACAAACCCAAAAGTTTGCTAGGCATCCTCCCAAATGGATAAAAAGAGACAATTTCCCAGAAGAGTCTGCAGGTCATCTCAAACATGATATAATAGGGTGGAGGGATGTAACAAGATAGTAAGGTGGGATTTGGGGAAGGAGAACAAGTAATTATAGCAGGCAAGATTGGAGATAGCAAAATTCTCATCTAGGTGCTCTATCTAGACAGAAAATGTCAGATCTTAGAAATGTTGTGGAGGAAAATGCGACAGGATTTGGGCACAGTCTGGATCTCAGCAAAGTACAGTAAGATAATTTTTTTGCTCACACTGAGACAGACTCTGAACTCTATTATACAAGTATAAATCCAGAGTAACTCCACGGAGGCTGTTCGTGTACTGGTGGAACAGAGACAAGAATCTCACCCACCATTTTCAAGTAATAAATAATGATGACCTTTGGACTCTGTGTGTGTGTGTGTGTGTGTAATCGTTTAAAATCTAATGCAATATTATTATGTCTAGTTTTCACATATTCTTGTGTTACAACTTCCACTTTACCTCCTGGTGTTTTGCTGTATGTCATCTACTAAGTCAGTGTTTCCTAAACTTGGGACGCCACTTGTGTAGGGAAAGCCCTTGGCGGGCCGGGCCGGTTTGTTTACCTGCTGCGTCCGCAGGTCCAGCCGATCGCGGCTCCCACTGGCCGTGGTTCGCTGCTCCAGGCCAATGGGAGCTGCTGGAAGCGGCGCGGGCCGAGGGACATACTGGCCGCTGCTTCCAGCAGCTCCCATTGGCCTGGAGCAGCGAACCGCGGCCATTTGATTAATGCTTATTAAATGGGGGAAAATTGTTCAAATGATCTTGAATGTCTAAACAACAAAACGAGGACAAATTAAAATATGCATCCCTAAAGATTCCCTCTGTACCTCTGTATGGCAATATTTTCTGTGCTATATGAGGGCCTAGGCCAACGTTTCTCAAATGCGGCCACCAGGGGCTTTTCTTGCGGCCACAGCCTCCTGGGCAGTGATTGGGAGGCGGGGGGGCAAAGCAGTGGTCCCTCTCCGAGGACCACCAGCAGGGTTGGACCCTGCTCCATCTGGAGACACAAATGCTGGTGGAGGAGGCAGCTAGTGAGTCCCCCACCTTCCTGGGGATGTAGGGTTGGGCTAGAGCCCTGGAGTGGCGGGCAGCAGGCTCTGGCCACGGGGCTCCAACCCCCAGCTGCGGGGCTCACCCCCCATTGTCCCTGGCCTCCGCTGCCTCTGCCGACCTGTCATGCATTCCTCCCTGTCCTCCACTTCCCCTCTACCGACCTCTCCATCCAAGGCTTAATTTGTCCCCGGTCTTGCCAGGACTGAGTAAGTCTGCTGCTGTGAAAAGTGATATTTTTATGTTTGTTAATATCACTTGCCACAGCAGCAGACTTACTAGCTAGCAAGTCTTTTTAAAAAAGCAACCAAAAAAAGGAAAAGAAGCAACAACAACAAAAAACAAGAACCTGCAGAGCACCGTATTTGTGTTTCTATTTTGTTTAGGTCCTAAGAGAGGCAACTGTACGTAATTTTTATTATTGAGTCTGCAAAAAGATTCAATAAATTACAATGATTTGGACAGATGTAGGTGCATATATATCTGTTTTTCCTAAAGTAAATTAAGTATTTTTGGAAAAATTGTCAGCACGACCACCAGCAAGAATTGGTGGCCGCACTTTGAGGTCACCAAAATATTTGTGGTGAGAACCCCTGGCCTAGGCCTAGATCCTCAGCTGGTGAAAATTGTCATTGCTCTGTTCACTTCAGCCGAGCTATGACACTTTGCACAAGTGGAGGGTCTGTCCCCTGTTGTTTGGATATTCCATCAATTCCAGGGACAGATTTTCAATGTCAACTTTGAAGCCTCCGCAGATTGGCCAGTGAACTTCACATGAAATCCTCACTTTTGAGAAGGCAGATTGAGTCGTTAGCTATGTGACTACCCAGTTTACACATGCAGTTGTCCATTTGTGAGTGTAACTGTGCCTGAATATTTGACACGCAGGGTATGTCTTCACTGCAGAGCTAACCTGGGCTCTTATTCGAGTGTTGACCTTAATTATGCTCCGATCCACATACAAAAACTGTGATCCACATTTTGCGCTGCTTTCGGAAGGACTGCTCCCATTCTCCAGAAAACAAAACAAAATTCAGAATTAAGACTGAGGGTATGCAGAGTTATCTTGGGCGATCAGCATCAGGTGGGTCTGAGCACTTGGGTTAGCCTAGCCCAGGTGTGAGTAGTTCTACTCGAGTTACTGTGTCCTCACTGATGCTGCACTCCTCCCTGTCTGGGACTTCTGGGGGCATACCCCATGGTTCTTACCACTGGCCAATTTGCAGAGGTCGCAAAATTGGCTTTAAAAATCTGTCCCTGGAATTGATGGAATCTTTTAAACAGCGGGCCAGACCCTCCACTTGTGTTAAGTGCCACAGCTCAGCTGAAGTTAATAGAGCACTAAGGATCCTTCTTTATCCTTTGCTCCTTTGAACAATTGAAGTCCAAGCAAATTCTCTTTTAACCCGGAGGGTAGCTCGCTGGAAGTTGTCGGCAATGCCATTGTACATATCTGCTGGAGAGTGATGCAAGAAGTGCCGCCTTTCCCAAGCCTTAAGCTGTTAGTATGCTAAGAAGAGAGGGATGAAAAAAACGGGAATGAGGAGAAAAGCATGGGAATAAGAGAAGAGATGAAGGTGAATTAGTGATGAACCATTTGCTGTGGAGGTGAGAAGGAGTCAGGGAGCAGGAGCACATAGAAGCTAGTGCCTACATATTTGTGTGCAATAAGGTGGAATTTTCAGCCTTTAATCATCACAGATATGTTGGGGATGAACAGAGAGAGTTTAAAAACCAGAAGATGGCCCCCCAAAACCATGATTTATTCTTTTGAAAAATCCTATGAGTTTTAGGACAATATGATATTTATTTTGGTGGGAGGTGGATGAGGGGGTTTTGACTCATGATTTTTAAACTCCTGGCATTGGCAATACTGTTCAGCTTCTGTGGTTGGCAACTTCCCCAGTTTACTCAGGTGTTTCTCCCTCATCAACTGGGAAAAGAAACCACCCTCTCATTTCACATGGCTGTTACCGTGGGCTGAATCAAACTGTCACTGCAAAATGTGTTTTTTTTGGCCAGGTCTGCACTAGAGCATGTTTGGCAGTATAAGCCAGGTTCCCAAGTGAAATAAGCTACATGGTTAAGAGACACTTTTATGCCGGTCTAACTGTGTCTGCAGTAGGGCTTTTGCTGCTATAGAAATGTCACAAAAAATCACACACTTAACCAGTGTTACTATATTGATAAAAGTTTCTGGTATTGACCTGGCCTTGAATTATGCAGTTTTGAAAACTCTGGACTATTAATATAATTAAAACAAAAATTAGAAATATTTCCCAGTTTAGAAAAGAGAACTATTTAGAGTTGTGAATGGCTTTTAGTACAGTGTGCTACGACTTGCACAGGAAGCAGAAGTAGTACACTTAGAGAAACCTACAATATGCACATTTATGAGCACAGGTCACTGTTGCATAGACAAAGGATGCATTTTTAGGGCCAAATGTGGGAAAAATGAGGCCTCAGGCTGCATATAAAAATATACATGCAACTGTGGAAATTGTGTGAGCTAATGTTAAGTGTAGAATTGCACATGAACCTGTTTTATTTAAAAATTTGGCACCTAATTTCCCAGTTTACATCTACAAACATCTTTTCTAAAAATGCACTAAAATAATTAATTTATAGATTCATAGATTCATAGATTCTAGGACTGGAAGGGACCTCGAGAGGTCATCGAGTCCAGTCCCCTGCCCGCATGGCAGGACCAAATACTGTCTAGACCATCCCTGATAGACATTTATCTAACCTACTCTTAAATATCTCCAGAGATGGAGATTCCACAACCTCCCTAGGCAATTTATTCCAGTGTTTAACCACCCTGACAGTTAGGAACTTTTTCCTAATGTCCAACCTAGACCTCCCTTGCTGCAGTTTAAGCCCATTGCTTCTTGTTCTATCCTCAGAGGCTAATTTCCTTTGGGACAGTTACTTAATGTACACTTTAAGTGTTAGATAATTATTTTTTTATGATTTTTGGCAGTCTGCTGTAATAGTTGTAGAATAATAAAATTTATAACTTCCTCTGTCCTTTTATGAAGCAATTAAAGCAGTTTCTTATCTAAAATTGCTGTTTCATAAGTGAAGTTTGTGTTTCTCATTGTAGAGCTTGGCTCTGATACACAGTTTATTTGGTATCCTAGAATATTCTAGACTAGTAAACTTTTATTGGGCCAGGTTCTGCCCTTGGATACATATCCATAAAACTTACTGAAGTCAGTTGGAATAGCACATTCCTATCCAAGGTCAGAAATAGCCACATAAATAGCTTCATGCTCTGATAATATGGGTTTTGTTTTTAAAGTAGTATTTCATATCCATGCCTCAAGAATGGAGTATCCTTTCACTTAGGGTTACCATATTTTAATTTAAAAAAAGGAGGACACTCCACGGGGCCCCAGCCCCACCCCAACTCCGCCCCCACTCCCTTCTCCTCCCCCTCCCCTGCTTCCCGCGAATCAAATGTTCGCGGGAAGCCTGAAACAGGGAGGCAGCAGGTAGGCTGGGGCGGGGTGGCCCAGTCCGGTCCCCCCGGCCAAGCGGCTCCCTCCAGCGACCGGCCAGCCCAGGCCAAGAGGCTCTGGCCCCGGCATCTCCCGCCTGGCTCAGCTCGGGTCGAGCACCGCTGGCCCCGGCCCGGCCCTGGCCCCCACCCCCGGCCGAGCACCACCGCCGCCCCCAGCCGAGCACCACCGCCGCCCCTGGCTGAGCACTGCCGCCCCCGGCTCCGCACCGCCGGCCCCAGCGGCTCTGGCCCCCGGCCGAGCAACGCCGGCCCCTCCCTCCCTATTTTCCCGGACATGTCAGGCTTTTGGGGATTTCCCCCCAGACGGGGATTTGAGGCCCAAAAAGCCGGACATGTCCGGGAAAATCCGGACGTATGGTAACCCTATTTCACTTGATAAGTTACAGTTATAGGTCAAGATTTTTCACAAGTGATTAGTTATTTTTGGGTGCCCAGCTTGAGACACCTTCCAGGGCCCTGATTTTCAGAGCACCCACCCACCCTCTGAAAATCAGGCCCCATTGAGATGTCTCAAGTTGAATACACAAAAATTGATGTACCCCCCCAAAAATAGCCCAAAGCTCTTTGGGGGCAGGGACTCTTTGGGGTTTCCTGATGCTGCTGAACTACACTAACTCCAGCTCTCCTGCACTCTTATTAAGGTTCCAGGACTGCACATATGGCCAAACGTGCTATAAAAACAGATCCATTAAGAATCACATATTTAGTTGCATGGTTTTACATTTTTCATATGCAATTAACATTCACCTGTGAATCCTAAAGATGATAAAGCTCTTACTTTAAACTTCTCCCAAATGTCCCTTTAATAATTGTATATAATAGAATATGTCATATTATGCACAATAGGATAACAGGAGAAGCTCCATAAAATACAATGCACCTTGCTGGAATGAAAAATGTAACAAAATAGTGTCCATATTATATACTTCAATTTTTTTTTTAAATTTATTAACTATTTTCCAGAATCTATGTGGTTAATGTAGAAAATGTTAGTAATTTTGCTGCAAGTAAATTGATCAGTATGCAAGATGGTTGTTGCTGGCTGAATCATGGTCCACAGTTAAGGTAAACAGATCTGTGATGACATTTTCTGAGCAGAATACCAATGCAGTTGTATTTCTTCCCAGAGGTTTCTGATGTTTCTCATATGCGGATAAAATTTATTTCAAGAAGGTTTTGGTCACAGGAAAGAAATTCTTCTGTAGAGGTGGGATTTATTATATTTATTACTTATTTGATATGATAATTGTGCTGAGTTAAGAGCATGTAAAGGTTATTGCTTCTTTTGCATATCCTATGTAATGGTAAATTTTTCTGACCTGTTGTCTATTTAACCTACCTGTTAATGGTATGTATGTATGTATAATAATATTAATAAAGTTGTAAAATAATTGTATTTTAAATTTGTACTGCTGTGTGGAATTTCTCTGGGTTTTTCTTTCTCTGTAATTAACATGCCAAAGTGATGTGACTAAATTTACAATTAGATTTTACTGTAGGTGTTCTGAAATATTCTTCATGGTGGCTATGTTTTCACCTGGCAAGTTCTGAATTCACAAATGTGATTTTATTTTGTTCCTCTTAAATGTGCCTATGCTAGGTGATAAAACCCTTTGTGATCTGTTAGTGGTTGTATATCTTCATTCTTCATGATTTTGAAAACTGTATTTGTCCATTACCTAAAGAAGTTTTTAGACTTTGCCTTTGTAGAACATCTAAAACATTTTTTATCGGTTTCTGTTCAAGGGACAGGGCACGTGTGTTAACCTTAGACTAAGATTTACTCTGAGATGATTGACATTTCAGTCAGTTTGTGGACTGGCAGTCAAATCTGTAACATTTATATTTATATAACTGGCATCTCTAAGGCTTAGGTGCTGGAGTGGGGGGTGCTGCCGCATCCCCTGGCTTGAAGTGGTTTCCATTATATCCAGGGTTTACAGTTTGGTTCACTGGCTCTCAGCACCCCCACTAGACAAATTGTTCCAGCACCTTTGCTTTCAGGTTTAGTCATGCACTGATATTTAGTTCTAATGTAACCTATCATATTACAATGAATTGTAAAGGATTAAAGAATACTGGAAAGAGCATCCTCAATGGTCCCCTAATAGTTGTTAGCAAATATTGCACTTGTCACGAGATTTGAAAGTTGAAGTGTTTCGGAGCCCATTGAAGTCAGTGGAAGGATTGCCATTGATTTCAGTGGGCTTTGGATTAGGGCCAGCGTTACCTATGCAGATCATGCATGTCTTGGTCTGAAGCAAAGACTGTGTAATACACTGACTGAAAGTAATGTTGGGTAATGGCCGTTCTAGATGGGGGAGAGAGAGAGTGTTCCTTTGGGAATTTCAGAGCTTCACAAGAAGCAGAGGTTTCTGATTGCAGTAGCAGAATCTCCTCCTCAGCTGGATGACATCAATTGTAAAGATGTGCAACTGGTCAGCTTTGCTCCTCTGAAATCTCTGTCTGTCTAAAAGCCGTAAGCATGTACTGTACTAGAGCTGAGCTAAAGCTTCAAAATTCAAATCCAGATCTGGAGGTTGAATACTCAGAAGCTTGGGAGGTGTTTTGAATGTGAGATTTTGGCATAGGGGCCAATCTCTGGTAAGTAACATTCAACTAAAAAGAAAATAAAATCAATATTTTCCCCCTACAATCCAATCCAGTGATCTTGCTGCACTAAGATTGCTGAGGCTTAGACCCTCAATTGTTGTGTTGGAGGATAGCACACTAGATCATACTCAGCAGTACAAAGAATTGAAACAGGTTGTTGTAAAAATCACATACATATATTTACAAATCTATTTAAAATAAACCTTCAGACCAAATTTTACCTGATTTTGTGTTTCACTTTGTGGAGTAAGTGTAACTTTTATAAGTAACATAGACCTATAACTTTATAATAAAGGCCAGATCAAATACAAAACATCTTTTATTTGGAGCTGGAATTTTTATAATGTACATTTAAAAAAATGTACTTTTTTTAAAATGTACATTTGTAAAATGTCCTTCATTTCAAAAGATCCCAAAGCACTTTGGCATGACCTACATGCAACACCAATGAAATACAGCCATATTCCATAAGTGTGGAAGTAGCAGCAAAGAGGCCTGTAGCCATGAATATAATTCTAGACACAGACTCACAAGGCCAATTCTGTCACTCTTGCTCACATTGAGTAGTACGGTTCTTCTTGAATTCATGGGACTACTCATGGACTGATGTACAAGTCAACATGAGTACAGGTGGCGGGATCAGGCCTGTGGATGACAGAGATAGAAGAGAAGTCTAATCTGTCATTGGAGATTATTCCCTACTAAATGAGTGTTTTCTTGAATCCTAATTTTAAGGCATTTGGATACTATTTGGCTGAATTTTGGATTACTTTACTTTTTGTACCCCGTTAATGAAATAAATACCCTGTGAATTTTCTCCTTTTTGTGATTAATTTTCATAAAGAAATAAACAGTAAAAAAATACAAACAGGTAAATGATTCACAGCTTGTCTATGTTACCAAAAACCACGCATTTGACAGGCTATCCAATACAATTGTGTAGTTACACAACTTTACAGCTGCAGGATCGGACAGTACAAAATCAGACAATATTACATGGACATAACGTGGTAAGATGGGGTAACAATTTAAAAAAGAAAGGTGGGGATAAGGAAAGAAGGGGATTGAAGGGGGTGGGAAGAGGGAGGGAAAAAGTGGAGAGGTCAGGTGGAATGAAAGTCTGAGATTATTTGAGCTGTCTCAGCATTCAAATGTATTCAGAAACTGGGTCCAGATTTCTGTTGAAGTCATATAATTGCTCTCTGTGTCAATAAACTATTCTCTGGTTTTGCTGCTAACTCAGACGGGTCTGAATACCACCATTGCTCTTTACGAGTTTTTGTAAAGCTATTTAAAGTATTTGCACAGATATTTTTCACTCTACTGGATCCGCAGTATTAGGCAACATTCATGGTCAGACTCCATGTACATATTTCACTTTGACCATTACTCCCTCACACCTTTTAAATAAGGGTTATGTATGCTAGATATGCCCTTATTTTTGTTTGCAAAAGAAGAGTCTTCCCAACCTAGGAAAGAGCCCAGCTCATTTCTTAATACACAGGGCTGAGGAAATACTTCTGTTTGAGTTAACAGTAGCAACTGTGTATGAGCCTGAGAGCTGTATCTTTCTGGCACTTTATTGACAAGTACCACACATCAAGCGCTTCCATTCTTTTTCGAGTGCTTGCTCATGTTAATTCCATTCTCGGGCGCTGGTATTCTACAAAGATCGAACGAAGCCATTCCGTAAGTCAGCGCAGTTGTTCGTTGCGGTGGCAGACAGGATGAAAGGTCGTCCAGTGTCTGCTTTCTGCCAAAGCCAGCGTCGTCTTCTTGAGCTTGCTAAGTCAGCGCGCAATACGACGTGAACATGTGGACAGACAAACAGGTAGCAGCCCGACAGATCTCTTGGGTCGGCACCTGTGCCAGGAAGGCTGCCAATGACACCTGTGCCCTAGCTGAGTGCGCCATCACGGTTGCCTGCGGGGGCACCTTTCTCAGCTCATAGAAGTAGCAGATGCAGGCCATAATCCAGGACGAGATTCTCTGAGCAGACGCTGGACGACCTTTCATCCTGTCTGCCACTGCAACGAACAACTGCATTGACTTACGGAATGGCTTCATTCTATCTATGTAGAATGCCAGCTCCCTAGAATGGAATGGACATAAACAATACAGCTCAAAGAACAACAGTTCCAAAAAGGTGAGTAACTGTTTTTGTTTTTTTTTCACACCCAAACAACCAATTCTGTAACTGCCTATGCACTTTCGGACTTTGGTTCTATTACACCAGAATAGCTCAGTTTACCCCCATGGAGCTACTCCAGGTTTATACTGATGTAATTTAGATCACTGGCGGGTATCCCCTTCTGATTTTCTGGTGTCCTTTTTTTCTGCTGCACGCCCTCTTCCATACAGCGGAGGGCTCCCTGCAGCAGTACTTCTTGTGGCCTGCTTGCCACATCACTTCTATTCTGTCAGTAGGTTTCCCTTAGTACAGTACCATGTAGACCTCTCCGAGCCTGTTAGCTTCATCTCTGGTGTCCTTCAATGTCAGCAGGTCCAGCCTCAGAGAAAACAGGCTGTCCAGTCACATTTTCCTTGTGACTGTGGCTTCCACAGACAAGTACCTCATTCTTTGAGGCTGCATGTTCCTGTCCCCTTTGCTTCTCTGATCCATCCAACTTCTAATCACCCTGCTCCCCATGGAGCCCTAGGATCTGCTTTCTAGCATGTGAAGGAGAAATTATATTGAGGCTCTGATCCTGCAGGGTGACTGTTGGCAAGTCGGGATGGAGATTACTGCTTTGAAAAGGAGTTCAAATCTGAACCAGTTTCCTAGTCAGACTCCCTGGAACCTAATGTTTAGTTTGGCCACATCCTGGGTGGATTTTCCACACAGTCAGAATCTGGAGTGCATATTTTTGGGGGAGAACCTGATCTCAGCAATGTAGCCTTCGCTCCCCAGGATATTGTGACTCATTAGTGGTGCCCCCTTGTCAGATGTGTTAACCCTGTATAGTAATGATGCTGTCATTAGGTAGTGAAAGCTCCCCTCTGAGGTGTGTTTGATATCCCAGTCATGGCGCTTAGAAGTGCTACCGTCACTGCATTTGTTATACAGCTGGACAATTAGACCTTACCCTCCCGCAAGATTCAAGATCTGCAGAACTCATGATTGGTTTTTAGGGAAGGAATTGAGTATTGGACAGCGAGCTGCTTTAAGCCATGATGCATCCTGCATTCTAGAGCCATTGTGAAGTCCATAGTAGTCACGGTCACAATGTTTTGTGTGTGTATATCAGGGGTCGGCAACGTTCGGCATGTGGCTCGCCAGTGGGGGCCGCGATCAGCCGAACCTGCCGCGTCAGCAGGTAAATAAAACTGGCCCGGCCCGCCAGGGTGCTTACCCTGGCGAGCCGCGTGCTGAACATTGCCGACCCCTGGTGTATATAGTGCTGTATTGATATGCATGCAAGCATATCACGTCCACAAGCTGTTCCCCACAGTGGGTTTATTTGAGTTGTTTTTATGAATGGCCTGAAACTCCCCTCTGTGTCTTCAGTTTTGGTATATTGACTTTCTGGGGTTTGATGGGCTTTTGCTTTCCATGCTCATAGTTCCTTGAGAACATGCATGAAAAATTACATGAAATCTGTTGACTCTGAAAGTAGCTCTTTGGTGTGACTTGTTGGAGATTTAAGCTTCCTAGTGAGCAAAGCTCCGTTCTTACTGTTTTTCCTGGATGGATGAGAGTTTCAGGTGCTTGAGGAATTCCTCTTTCAACTGGTTTTGGACTTCCATATGAATGAGTCCATGATTGTGCCTAACTTCTAACCAAATCTCTCCTTTTTGTTTGTTTGTTTTGTTTGTTTGTTTTTCCTGGAAAGGATTCAATATTTGGATGAACAGGTAGCCGCTAGGGTTAATCTCCATTGTACGTAGCTCTTTAGAAGGACAAATAGATGTTCATTTCAAAGACCTGAAACAAAGGTCTCTACCTACCATACCTTAAGTCATTTGGTTAAAATCATGTATTATTAACAGATGATCAAGATGCCAGCAAAAAGCCATACTGCTTGATGAATTTCTACCACCTGAGCTGAGTGGAACAAGTTCACCATGCTGGAAACTTCAAGACCATGTAGATTGTCCTTGCCTCACAGTTCTGAATGCATTCCTGTGTGGTCATAGGCAGAAGAGGCAAAGTTATCCAAGTTGCTTCTCAGCGAGGTCCACATCCTCTTAGGGTCTGCTCGCTACATCTGCTGATTGTTTGGAAACTTCTGCTGGATGGAGAGGACAGTGAAAAGTGACGAGCACTATTTTCCTTCTCTCACATCTTATGTCACCCCCCCTCCCCCTTTGTATTCTGTGGGATCCTTTTTGGGTTGAGAGTTGTCAGATTTAAAAATAACTGAAGGGCTGAGGAATCTACCCTTCTGTATCTTCTGTCTTCCACTAGTCTTTGCTGCTTGGTAGAAAGCACTGTAATGCTGATTGCATACAGTCTTTCCTAGGATGGGAGAAAAAGAAGGTCTCTAACAAACTAAATTCCTAGTGAATTATTTTACCTTCTTAGCTGTGAAGCTGAATGCCCTTCTCTTTGCATCCTGAGACACTTCAGCAGTGAAGTTAATGCTTGGAACAACTCATGAGGGGCAATTACTGCCGATTTTATTCACATGTGTAGTACATTAAAGTCAGCAGGACTCCTTGAATAAGCAAGGTGAGCTGGTTGGAATGCTGTCAAGGGTGGAATGTACTGTTGGAGCAGTGGCAACCGCATTTCTTGTTAGTAAAAAGACCAATAATTAGATGCTATTTATTCTATAGATTTTTAGACTCTTTTGGGGTCTAATGCGCTGAGTCCATTCTGACCCTCTTACCCTCAACATGTCATTTCAAGGTACTGTATGTGCTTTATTTTGTATCGAAGGAAAATAGTGCTGTACAAATGCCTCATCACAAGTGAGTGTTCACGTTTCTTTTCTGGTATTAAAAACTAATAAAGGATGTTTTGGGATTTATTTGAAATTGTGTTAAAATATCCCTTTTTGCTGTAGAGCTGCATGCTGGTTAAAAGAGCAGTCCTCTTAGTGGTGTGTATTTCAGTGTTTCTCTTAGGGCTGGTCTACACTGCCGCGCTAGTTCGGCGGCTGGGGATCGAAGTTCCGAGTTCGATTTATCGCGTCTGGTCTGGACGCAATAAATCGAACCAGGAAGTGATCCCCGTCGACTGCGGTACTCCAGCTCAACGAGAGGAGTACTGCGGAGTTGACGGGGAGCCTGCCTGCCGCGTGTGGACCGCGTCTGAACCGCGGTAAGTTCGAAGTAAGGTATGTCGAATTCAGCTACGTTATTCACGTAGCTGAATTTGCGTACCTTACTTCGACTTGGGGGGTAAGTGTAGACCAAGCCTTAGTGAGAAACACACTGTAAGAGCGTACTTATTAGGGTTTTAAAATCTGCTTTAACAAATGAATCAGCAGAGCAACTGAAGATGACCGTCAGCTATATGTCTCAAATGTGAGGTGACTGTCAGTATATTTCATAGATAACTTATTTTCAGAAATAGTGGTTTAGCCTTTATGTTTTAGTGCCTTTATGTAACTCTACTATGTCTGTCTTATGGTACTGGAGACACATCGTTTTTTTAAATCCTTGACTGCATTTTTTGAAGCATATTATTTTAAGTTCCCTGCTCTGTTGCTTCTTGGTTGAAAAGAAGTGCAGCAAATAAAAGAAATGTGCTAGAAGAAATTCCTAACAGCAATGAACAGAAACAATGAGACTGAAAATGTACATTATTGAATAATGGATTTGAATAAAATATGTCAGGAATGAAGTGCTCTCCAAACATGAAAGACAATGCTGTTTAAAAAGAGTGGGTTTCTGCTTCCCCGTCACAGTTGGTTTTTTGTGTTAGTATGTTGAGAAAAATAACAGGATTTCTCGAATAATTTGCTTTCTGTTAATAAACTTTCGTAGGCCCAGATTCTTCTCTGTTTTAGGGTTGGTTTATGGCACGTCCCTAAAGCTGGTGTAGGCTGCTCGGTCTAATGGGGTCCATTTGTGGAGTGGAGGCAACATTACAGCTCTGACCTTCCTTAGAAGCCCCTTGTTATAGGATTTCACCTCCCCACCCCTAGAGTTGCTGTCTTGTTTTTCGCTCTGTTACGGAACATCGTGGCTATGGCACTGAGTAATGAAAAAAGAGAACCCTCAATCCCTGCTCCCCAAATCAATAAACTTCCACTGCAGACCTAGCAACATTTTCAACCAGGGATGGACCAGATGACCAAAGATGCCTTTGCCAACCCTGAGATGTGTGGTTCTAAATGATATTTAAAAAAACCCACAACATTTTAAAATATTGGAATTAATATTTAGGGTTGAAGTTTGCAGTAGAACGCATTTTGAGGGGCAGGGGGTAATGAGGTGCTGTATGTGTATGTGAAGGAGAACATTTTTTTTTTATCATCCAGTCTCTTTTTCCTCTTGATGTGTGCTCACTCTCAGCAGATTCCTCTCCATCCTGCAAGCTCCAGCCTACCAGCTGTTTTGGGGGAAGGGAATAGTAATAAAATACATCCAGTTTGCACAATCCTTGTACAGTTTAACAAAACATTTTTGGGTTTTTGTTTTGTGACTGCTAGACATTGTGACCTTTGGTTGGTAGTATCTCATCTGCATGCTACAGCAAATAGTCTGTGAAATCTCTATGCTTTAGAGGGAGAGAGAATTTTCATTTAAATCATTTTATAATGATTCCACAGAGTCCATACATATACTTAATCTATGGGATAGAAAGAAGGGAAAGAACTACATTGTTCTGTTTTCCTATAGTGCAGTGTTTCCCAAACTTGGGACGCCGCTTGTGTAGGGAAAGCCCCTGGCGGGCCGGGCCGGTTTGTTTACCT
>NW_020664418.1:36610588-36653321 GCF_002925995.2 Terrapene triunguis | reverse complement strand
GGGCCGGGCCGGTTTGTTTACCTGCCGCGTCCGCAGGTCCGGCCGAGTGCTGCTCCCACTGGCTGCGGTTCGCTGCTCCAGGCCAATGGGAGCTGCTGGAAGCAGCGTGGGCTAAGGGACGTACTGGCTGCCACTTCCAGCAGCTCCCATTGGCCTGGAGCAGCGAACCGTGGCGAGTGGGAGCTGCGCTCGGCCGGACCTGCGGACGCGGCAGGTAAACAAACCGGCCCGGCCCGCCAGGGGCTTTCCCTACACAAGCAGCGTCCCAAGTTTGGGAAACACTGCTATAGTGTATTTCATTCTGAAGTATAATAAAATGTTTCCCTTCCAATTGCTGTCTTTTGGATAATAAAAATGCCTTTAAATTCTGTGATCTCAACATACTTTACTAAGGTGAGTGTAGATATCCCCATTTTACAGATTGGAAAAGCATGGCATGGAGATCGAATTAGCCCAATGTCGCACACCAAGGCACTGATAGAGATATGAATAAGATCCTAGAGTGTAAACTCTTCCAGGAAGTGTCTGCCTTCCTGTATTTTTTATAGCGCCTTGCATTTTGGGACATTAATTCTGATCAGGGTCTCTAAATGCTACCAGGACGTAAATAACATCTCCTGAGGCCCAAATCTCCTGCTCTAACCACTAGACCTCATTGCCTCCCACAATTACCAGCCTATAGGGTTTGTCATACTTTTAAATATTGAATTTGAATATATTTTAAAATTTTGCCTAATCTGGATAAATTATGCCCCATCACGTATTTCATTTCAGTAGTTTTGCATTGACAAAAAATTCCCTGTGAGGAAGCTTAGGTGTTATGAAAGACTGCTAGGCTTCATTGGCAGCTCCTGTACAGTAGGGAACAAAAGTACAGTGAGTTAATAGGTAAGTGAAATACACAGCTTCCTGTGTATGACATCATTGTGTCTCTCTCCAATTGCACTCAGGATGTCTATTGACAAAACTGAAGCTATTGCAAGAGTGTAATGAATTTGCCATCATTTGTACAGTCCTTTAAACCACAAAGAATAGATTTGTCTTCCTTTAGAAATAAAAGGAAAGATCATTCCACACTGATTGTTTTTAAAAGAGCCTTCTTATGTCATTATCACTGGCTGCTCCTTTCATAGTGGATAACATGATTTTCATTCTGTATTACAGAAATGGCTTCAGATATTCCTGGATCAGTGACATTGCCGGTTGCACCTATGGCAACAGGACAGGTGAGAATGGCAGGATCCATGCCTGCTAGAGGAGGAAAGAGGCGTTCTGGGTAAGTTATTTCATTTTATCAGTGGTGAAACTGAAAACTATGTGCATTCATAAAGAAAATGCATACATGTACTAATATGCGTCACAACACTGGCTAGTATGTTTTGGTTTTCTTTTCACCATGTATGTTGTTGTTGTAAGATTGAACTTGCTGATGTGTGTGTATTTTGTTTAGTGATGGGCAAGCCTCAAAAGGTTATGGTGTTATGGATTGGCTAAGCATCCATCAGGGATGTGGTCCTGAAGCCATTAAGCACATTATACTTGCTCAGATGAGTAATCCCATTGGTCTCAATGAGATATCCCATGCAAATAAGTGGAGCAAGATGTGATTCTAGTTGCATATGTAAATTTATCCAAACCTACTCGATCTGAAAATTGGGCTTGGAATCCCACAACTACATATTTTCTACCTAAATTTCCAATACAGTATTTCCATTTTCTGCCATAGGTGCAGAAACCATAACTACAGCCTTTCTTAAGCTATTTTGGCTTGTTATATCCTGGGCCTGATTGGAAATCAGAAGTTAAAATGTCTCAGTATCTGAGAGAGGTTTGGTTCAAGTTCCTTTCTTAACATGGCTGGAGGTTTTGCTGGGGAAGAGGAAATTCTTATTTTATCCAAACCATTTTTGCTCATTCCTACTGTGTCCCTAAGCAGGATAATATTTTGTGTTTGTTTTTTTTTTGTTTTTTTTTAATCACATGTAGTTCTGCGGCCCCTCTCATTGTAATATCTGAGTGCCCTCAACATGGACTAGAAGTACCTCAGGGTTTCACAGGGGAAAAGCGCTTTTTTCTACTTCCCCAGGCAGATGAAATCCAGAGGGCAATCAGGAGATCATTTTCCTGGAGATTTCATTATTCTATTAGGGGAAGGCATACACACGTAGATGGGTCTGTCCTATGTTTGCCCCCTAAATATGGCCATGACATAGCTCATCAGGAGTAAAGATCCTTCAACTGAGGGGCATCCAATGAGAGAACCCTGACCCAATTCCTGTGAGTTCTCCTCTTGTGATTGTCAGCCAAAGTGTTTTGTCAATTTTAATGGTCTTCTAAGGGCATACAAGAGACAGTAGCTAGCACAGCTGGTCCCACTCCATATGTGAATAAAAACAGGAGGACCTGGACCGTGTCTTAGACCTGGAATTAAATTGGCAGCCAGATGAGGGATGTGGAGCACTGGTGTGATATGTTCCTTTGATCTGCCTTACCTGTGAAGTGGGCTTCCACATGCTGAGCTAACTGTATGCAGTTGATCTTATTAAATCATGAACTATCCCTTTTGAAAAAGCTACATTTAGTGTTAAAACTGTTGAACACAAAAGCTTTTTCAAGCTTATGCTAAAAAACAAACACATTTAAAATCAAGATTGCATATTTTTCTAAAGGATCTGCTCTTAGAACTTATTTTGGGGACGTTCCATATGGCCTGCGAATACAGGAGGTCAGAGTAGATAATCACAATGGTCACTTCTGACCTTGGAATCTATGAAAAAAAGAGAAAGCTTTAACATCTT
This sequence comes from Terrapene triunguis, assembly GCF_002925995.2. Classification (NCBI taxonomy): domain Eukaryota; kingdom Metazoa; phylum Chordata; order Testudines; family Emydidae; genus Terrapene; species Terrapene triunguis. Next base: position 36,650,523 of record NW_020664418.1, on the reverse strand, counting down.
TTTAATGGCTACTTTACGAAGAGTCTAACTTTAACTGTCTTGGGCTCTTACGTGACCAGACAAATGATCTCACCGCTGAACAGCAGCCAGGTCAGCTACTAATGCTAATTACTAAGTAGTGACTGCCAAGGATTGATGATGCTAAATGTGAAGTCTGCTGGTTCTACAAAATATTGACTTGAAAGGTAAATCAAAAGGTCGTGGTCCTGAGTTTTAAATATACCATTGTAAGTATCATCTTTTATATGCAGGAGAATGGGATGGGGGGAAAAGGTAAAAGTGAGTTATTTAAAAATGTATTTAATATAAAAATTCTCTGAATTAGATATTGTAGGTTTGCTGCTGTACAGAAGGCAATTTTGTATCAGTGCATCTTAGTTCTACATTAGAAGGCCCTCCCTAAGGTGGTAGAGAGAAAGCATTTTATTCAGTCTATGTATTCAGACCTCCAGGGAAAGAATGCCTGGTAGGTCTGCCTGCTGTGTCTAATGCATTGTACTTTCTCTTTGAACAAAGCTGTAACAAGCATTTAGTCCTTTCCTTACTCCCCTGCTGATGTATTTTTGTACACCTAACTCCTTGGGCACTTTAGAAAGGAATGCTTCAGATCAAACGCAAAGGAATGCAGCCAGCGACATGGCCTTCTTTCCAAACTTTGGTGTCTCTTTGAAAATAGTTTTTTGCTTATAATTGCTGAGGCACTCTGGCAAAATAATTGTTGTACTGGCTTGAATATATGCCAGTTTAAGCTCATTGTCTGTCCAGAAGGTGTTTCTGCAAGGTAAGGATTCCATTCCATTGACAGCTAGGAAATATGTTTTTCCTCTCTCTGGATTATGCCAAATGTTTTGTGGGGAAGAAAAAAAGGTAGAAATGCATAAGATATTCCATTGATGAGGGCAGTTAGCGTATGTAGACTTATTTCAATTTATTTCATTTGCTTATGCTGATTTTTAAAGCCCTTCTCGGTGTAGGCACTGGCTATATTTCAGGCCTCTTTTTCTTCTGGGTTGTTTTATTTTTGGCTGGGTATCTATTTCTTTTAGGGCTCCATTGATTTTTGGCCTTAGGTCAGCAGGTGATTTTGCCTTTGCTATGATGGGCCCTAGGGTGTGAAACTTGTTTTCTGCCTGCACCCTCAAGGATAGCTACCTCAAACCATCTCTCCCAATTTTTAAACATTACCTAAAATCCATTTTCTCCCATCTTCCCCACTCAACCTGCCTTTTGTGTTTCTTGCTTGAACGTGTTTTTAACTTAAAATGTTACTATGTTTTATAATTCTTGTATTATTTATGGCACCCAAGAAAGCTTTTGCATGGGGCACTTTATAAATATAATTATTATTATCTGGCCTTTTCACAACAGCTGAATACTATGTTAAAGAAGAAAACAAGATTTATTCTTGTCTCTTCAGTATGAGAGCCCAGGATAGCATATTTTTAGTCTCTTTTTTAAATGGGTGTTTTAAATGAAGACAAAAGGTATTGTTTCTGAAATGATGTCATTTGTCTTCTGGGAAGTTACTTCTGCTGTATTGCTGATATGCAATTTACTCTTTCTGAATAGAGGATCTTATCTGTTGGGGTAAGGTGAGTTTGTTGGAATATTTTTTACATGGTGTGCTGTGTTATGCTAAAGGTTAAAACTGATTCATTATCCTTCTGGGTTCTGCCTCATTCTAAACAATACATATTAGTGGAAGGCAACCAGTTAGCATCTCTTACTTTTAAACCCAGTGTTTTTTCAAGATGATCTGACTTTTTCCATGTCATATAATTAACATATCTCTGATTTCCACTTCTACATTTTTCATTTTAAAAACAAAGACCAGAGTTGATGTTAATTTTGTGCAGCATTTTTACAAGTGTTCTATGAAGTTAGTTTAATTGCTTATTTAAAAAAAAAAGCATTGTTTTACATTTGGAATAAAAACGCAATTATATTGTAGCCTAACAAAGCGATATGTATATATTAAAAACTAGTATGTTAAAGCCTGATACCACAGCTCTAGGCACTTAGATACTACAGTGATAAGCACGGTATAAATGCCTAGATTTATTTTCTGTTTGCATTCCAATCACCCACACAGTGTGGTAGGTGCTGTCTATACATATGACTGACTGGCAGTCTTAACTCCAAAGAGTTTTCAGTTTAAGAAACTCAGCTCTATCTAGCTGATAAATACTTGCATGACTAGTTTCACTTATTCCATTGGGATGAGTCCCATGAGTAAGGGCTGAAAGACCAGGCCCTAAATACACTGTTATCAAGCTTTGCATATTCCAATAATAATAAACTGGACCAAACATAATAAAGCTGGGATGTTATGCTCATGGGAAGATCCAGCTCTCAACACTCCCTCCCTCCCCGAGTGTGTTTTGGCTGGGTTCTGGAAAAACTCCACCAAGGTAAGAGCCCCTTTAATACCTCTCCACAAGGGAAAGGATTGGAAGTGCTACACAGTGAAGCATCCTCCAGCTCTGACCCATGTCTCCCCAGCTGGTTTCCTCCAGGTCAAGGGATGTGTAGCACCCGCAGTAAACTTTTGATTCTCTCATTGCGCTTCATTTGCCAGTGAGGTTAGGGAAGGATTTGCTTTATAGACAAGGGTCCTGCAGTTGAATCTTCATAGAGTGACCCCTGTGCCCGTAAAGAGCAGTTTTGACTTCAGTGGCACCAATATAGGTGAAAGGGTCCAAATCAATTTGCAGGGACAAGGATCACAGGAGAATTTCAACAAGGTAACATGTACGTTGTTAGAAATATCTCCCATGCAGCTGGTCTGAGCAAATTCAGAATATTTGGAGAGCCCCGTACTGAAGGCAGCATTGTTATGGAATACCAGATTGGCCATGAATTAGCTGTAAACAATATCTCTGTACAACTAGCCTCGCTGGCCACTGGAGGTCACTGTTGCTCCACAAAAATACAACTGAAAGGCCATTCATTATATAGAAGTGATTCTGAAACAGAACTTGGTAATGATCAGAAGAGCGCAACATAATTTTCAGTGGAAACATCGATGATGAAATCAGACTTCAACCAACCTAAATACAAAAACCACACTTTTTTTTCTATGAGACCTTTTTGGAAAGTGGTTTCCTGACCACTTCCTTTAGAAATGAACAATCACTCTTGCCATCAGGAAGTATTAATGTGTCTTTTCTAATGAGATTTTCAGTTCTTGTGATTATTTTTTGTTTTTGTTCTATTTGTACATAGATTACTGCCATCCAAAGAAATCTTTTAGAGGGCATCTGGTCATTTATATTGTGTAGTTGATCATTTGTATTTTGTTTTTTAGTTTCAAAGAAGTTATTCTATGCCCAGAACTCAGTGTTGTACTCTCTATTCTTTAATATAACTTTTAATTTAAAAAATATATTTTTTTAATTCAGTGAAACATTTTTTAATATGAAGACCTAAATAGTCTTTGCAGTTTCCTTTTGCCATAGCTATAACTTATCGCATTTATTATCATAAAAATCTTGAGGACATATGGAATCCAGAATTTCCTTAATTCTTATTGCAGTCGGAAATTTTAGAAAACTTAGAAGTATTTGTGTTGCCTAACAAAAGTTTTATTTTTTTTTTAATCCTATGTTCCCCATCGGTAAAGCTGGTATAGCAATGCTTGCCAACCTTTATAAAGTATAGAAACATAAAGATGTAAAAATACTTTCTGTTTTAAGTAATAGTGTTGTTATTACATGACTTTGTAGTGGCTAAAAGTCACTAATTCATTTAATCTGTGTCTGTAGTGATTGAAAGTCATCAGCATCTAAGGGCTCCCTGATGACCTGCGTGAAATGAGTTGGTGATCTTGGTTTCTAACGGACAAGTCCAAAAACCACCACAGTTACAATCAGTTGGGACTAATTGGCAGCCAGTTTTAGCATAGGCCAAGAAACTATTAGATATAGACATTGACCTACTGCTCCCTCTCACTGTTACATCTGAACTCTCCAGACCTGGGCGAAAGCATGTGAGCGGGACAGTGCGAGGAAGTCTGTATGACTGTCGCCCTCTTCTGTATTATGTGGATAACAGAGAACTTCATTATGTATCGGCCTGACCCACAGAAGCCCACTGAAATACATGGAAAGACTCCTATTGATTTCAGTGGGCTTTGGATCAGGCCTGAGGGCTGCTAATCCAGCACACTTCAAAAGAACTACATTTCACTTCAAATTAAGAAGAAAATAACAGCAATGCAGATTTTTGTTGACAGAATGTTAATTTAACTCTTGGCTTCTTAAATAATGATTACTTATTCAAAAATTTTGCTTTTTCAGAATGGAGTTTGATGATGAAGATGGGGAAGGTCCCAGCAAATTTTCAAGGTGAGCTTTTATAAGTATGTGGCTAAATGATTGGCTTTTACGATGCAGGAAGACAACTAGCAAACTACTAATATTGACAAAACTACAGTCACATAGGCTGAAATGTGTTTGGTGTCTCCCAGTGCTAATGGATTGGCTTGAACTGCATTGGCAATATCTTCTGTGTCGGCAAATTAGGCATACCACATTCTGGCACATAATAGCCAGTAAGTAGGTTGATATCCACTAGGTCTCAGCCCACAGAGTGTCAAACCCTGCAGGAACTATTTAATGAGCAAATTTTTTCAGATGAATCTGCTTACTTTAGTTGTCGCTTCACAACACTCAGAATGCATTCTGCTTTATCAAATGAAATGTTACATATATCACGGAAACAATTTCAGCTGAGGAAATTTGGACTTTTAGTTACAATATTCCAACTTTGAGAGATGAGCACTCATTATTCTTGGTTGCTGAATTTGTCTTTCTGCCACTGAAAATAAGTTTCCTGTTGATTGAATGAGTTTTATATTGCTTATGATAGTTGTAATTTTTAAATTGATGATTAAAATATTCTGCCAGATGCTACTTTAAATATTGTGTGTGTCTCTTGAGCAGTAATATAATATTCCAATAAAGTTGAAACAAAAGTTAAGTGACATTGCCATCCTTCACCTTTCATTTCACTTTTGGTTACATTGTTTGCAGTTTCCCATTAGAAAAATATGGGACACACCGTGTATATTCAGAAGCCCACCACTATTACTCACATTGCAGTTGGAACCATGATAACAGCCATGTTTAATCACAGTTGTCATTAATAGGGTTCTAGAACAGTTTTCCTGCCTAATATTGACAGTGATATTGTGTTAGAACCAAATTCTAAAACCGTGTCATGACTTACCTAGTAAGGTCAACAGTAGCTCTGTTTAGCTAGTGCTGTTCTCAGAGAGGATATCCAAATCCACCTTTTTGAGTGGTATTTTAAGCATGTGAGTGTTAAAGAACTTCACAGACTTTAAGTGCTTCCGGCAGCAGCTACAGAAGTAAAATATTATTATACTGAGCTGATTTGTGCATGCAGATATCTGTTCGCATGCAAAAATGTAGGGTTTTGTGGGCATAGTGGTGCATATGTACTTTGCATGACACCACTCATTGCCAGAGCCTTTGAAAATTTGACCCTGTGGGTCCTGTTTTTATTTTTATTGCAGCCAAATTCTTATCTAACGTTAAATTCAGGTGCTTATGTATCTGAAGACAGAATTTGGTGCTTAATGGCTTTTAGTGCTTCAGCACCTTAACTCTGTACTCTTTTTGGGAAAGTGCAACACTTCATTTTGTTTCCATCTAATAGCATACGCTATTTAGAGATGCAGGCACTCTTCATTGAGCCTATCCTTTTCCTTTATGTTTTCAGGGCATGACCACATCCCAGAAAGCAAAGTAAAATAGAGGAAGTAGCATTTTATCTTGTAGTCAGCACAAAATAAGAGCCTGATCCTGAGATTATTGGCATGAATGGCGACTACAGGATGAAACCTTAAGGCAAAATGCACCGCTTCAGTCCTACTTGAGCTCTATTTTGAGGATTTACATATGACTCAATGAAAAAGGAAATGTGACTGTAAGGCTGAAAAAAAACTGGCTGGAGGGCTCATGGGAAAATTTAGTACCTACAAGTACTTTTAACTCACTTTTTAAAAAAAAAATGGTCTACACTTAAAGTTAATGGTGACCCTTTAAGTTTTAAAAAAAAAAAGTTATTTATACTGTACTTCCCATGAAAGCTTTAAAGGATTAAAGATACTAATAAATTAAGGTGTGGTGCCTTTGTATTTATCATGGCAAAGTGACAATTATAATATAGAAAATCAGATTGGCTTTTCTTGAGAACTAATGCTCTTTATTTTCAGAAAAGCATTTAGCACTATTATTGAGTTCTTGACAACCCATTGTTTTTGGTTTATTTGTCTGAACTTTTCAAAAAATAAATATTCATTGGGACCAGTATTTTGATTTATTTCAAACAGCAGGATCTTCTTTTAGATATTGTTTTATTTCTTGTCCACATTAGGAAATACTGATTCCAAATGATGAATATATATTTAGAAAACAGAGAAAGGAAAAAAGGTGACATAAGTAATGTTTTATGCCCCGACTGCCTTTTGGAGAACACTACAAAAAAGATAACGTCCTAGCTACATTTTAAGACAGAGGTGAAACTTCCATTGACTTCAGTTGCGTTGGGATTTCACTCAAAATATTTAATCTAATTTAATTTATAATTTATAATACATAACATGATATAATTTATTATAAATTCCTGCTACCTGATTGACCATATTTCAGTCCTTTAATATAAGAGAAACTAAGAAGTTTTATTTCCTGTATTTGACACTTGAGCATAAGTCTATACTTGTCTCAAGAACTCTTACACCTAGTAGGCGTCTATACAGTTATGCTTTATTTCTCTATACAACTCTGTTTATCTATCTAGATCTTTTTTTTAAAAAATAGACACTGTACGTAAAACTGGTGCACTTATACCAACTGAAGAGCTGATCCTGTGTATAACCAGATTTCGGGAGGCAGGGGGAGTTTCTAGTGATCTTAGCAAGGGATCATAGCCACACACATGAACATTAAACACTACCTCTATGCAGAAGGACACTACACTTTTTTGCTATTGCTTCTGATGCAAAAGCAGAATTCCACTTTGTTGGAGGGCATGAGAAGGGCACCAGATGTGGAAGGCAACTTTGCTACATCTGGAACAGAATAGAAAGCACATAGATGTACACCGACATGTGTGTTAACGCCTTCATTGGCCTAGAAAATTAAAAGGACTGTGGGAGTTGGGAGGATATCTTATGCAACCCATTTTTAAACTGTTCTTTTTCTTTCTTATAACTTTATTTTTGGCATGTACAGATTTGGGTCTATGTAGAAAGTTAACTTTGCAAGTGTACAGAGCATTTTAATTGTAGCATATTAACAGCTTTTTATTAGTGAAATATTCTCTTTTTATATAATAACCTTTGAATAGGATTAACTGAAAAGAAGATTTGTGCTTTTAAATTGCTCAGGCAATAAACAGAAAAGATGCCTATTTAAGTATGATTGATTAATCACTGGTAGTAACCCATGAATACTCCTGCTTGAATAGTAGATTTTAGGCTTCTATCCTCTGTAGGCTGCAACCACTAGAATGCAACAATTATACACACTCTAGGGAGGTTAGTATCGGCTCAGGTGTAATAATATTTAGCCTTCTGAAATCTATACACAAGGAAGTAGGTCTGAGATTCAATCCAGAAGAGGTCATTGGTGATATCTACACCTTGTAAAATGACAGACACTTGCATCAAACACAGTATGTTATTTCTAATACAGAGAGGCGGATGGTCATTTGGTGTAAATCAATATAGCTCCATTGGCTTGAGTAGAGCTATACTGACTTACGCCAGCAGACGATCTGGCCCAGGATCATAAAGAATACTTGGTGGAGTGTACAGTGTCCGTATTAAAGCTTTTTACAAAGGTGTCCATAAAATGTTTGGATGTCTCTTGTCTTTCCACAATTTGTATGTGTCGTCACTGCCCTCTACTGAGTGCCATGGGTAGTGGATGCAGCCTGCTGAAGATATCCCTACTACAGCTGTGCAACCAGGAATATTTCATGGGTTACTATTAGTAACAGACTAATGGTGCTTTGTACAACTTTCTCAAGCAATAAACAAAAAAGCTCTAATATTTTAAGTGAAACTAGTGGGTCATATTTTGACCTTTTTCATATTAACACACAAAAAGAGAGAGTTTTTTTAACAGCTGGTTCCTGGTCATTCAAAAAGTTTCACCAGAGTCCCCTTTTCCTTTCCGTTCCATCATTCCCATAATATCATGCTTCTCTTGGTGTAATGTATAGTAGTTTCCAATTGCAAGTGTTGTCTTCGCCATCTACTTTGTATTGACTTTCTAGTTTTCCATTAGCCTTTTAAATTTACTTACCATATTTTGTTTACAGGTATGATGATGATCAAATCTCTGGTGATAATGAAAAATTTGCAAGGTAGGCGTGTTCTGTAGAGATCCTCTGCTGAGAGAAAAGAAGGGGAATAGTCGTATCCAAAATTTCTCTGTCTGTGCGCCTTAGCTTAGAGAGCTGGTTATTTTGTTTCTAGGTGGGAAGATGATCAAAGTACTGCTGATGCAGAGGGGATGGCCAGGTAGGAACAAGGAAAATCACATACGTTTTGCCCCTTTTATTTTACACGATAACATTCCGATTGATCACAAATCAGTAAGGTTCACTTATCTAGAGCCTGATCCAAAGCCCATTAAAGTCAATAGGAGACTTCCCACCTACTATTGACTTTGGGGACTTTGGATCAGCCCCTTAGGGCCAGATTCAATACTCTCAAAAACATTCTTTAAAAACCAGTTAGGAATTATAAATCCAGGACTCCATCTTCTAAACCTGCCCATGAATGTAAATTTCCAGGATCAGATCCTTTTATAAAAGGGTCTGTGTTCCCTCTTGCTATCTACTAAGCTCAACTTTTCAGGTCAATGTCAGATTTATTTGTTTGGTCAGGCCCTTTACTGACCTATGGATTAATGTAATAGTTTTAAAGTTTTAAAATAATAAATACCATGGAATGTTGGATTTTTGTCACTGTTTCCATGCAGTGGGTCCTGTTGTCCGTTGGTTACTCTGTATGTGATTGATTGCTAGAACCACACTGCATAGTTAAAAACAATGTCGATCCCAGGATATTAGAAAGACAAGGTGGGTGAGGTAATATCTTTTATTGGACCAACTTCTGTTGGTCAGAGAGACAAGCTTTCGAGCTTACACAGAGCTCTCATATCTAATCTCTCTCTAGTATCCTGGGATCGACACGGCTACACCATCTCACTCACAGACAGTTGAGAATCTGAAACAGGTCCTTTGTTAGGAAGAATGTGATAAACAAAGTATACGGTAACCTTAACAAAAGAGAGAGGTTGTAATTTATTGAACCATTAAGGGCTGACATTGCAATACACTTGTTTGAATTGTATACTAGTTGATGCTTTACTCCTAAGTAAGGCTGCGTGTTTGTCACGGAACTCACAGATTCCGTGACTTTCCGTGACTTCTGCAGTGGCCAGTAGCTCAGGCCAGCAGCTGCAGTTTGGGTGTTTGGGAGGGGGCTGGGGAAGGAGGTGCAGGGCGGCGCTTACCTGGGTGGTGGTGGTGAGGGTCCTCCAGCTCCCACCAGCATGTCCCTGCAGCTCCTAGGCGGAGTGCCCAGAGAGCTCTGTGCGCTGCCAGCGCCCACACTTGCATCCCCCAAAGCTCCCATTGGCTGCGGTTCCCGGCCAATGAGAGCTGTGGAGCCTGCGCTTGTGGCAGGAGCAGCGCACAGAGCCCCCCAAGCCACCCCTCCCTCTAGGAGCTGCAGGGACATGCGGAGCTGGGTAGGGAGCCCCGCCAACCTGTTCCTCCCACCCCCTAACAGCAGCGGGGTCCTGGGTCGCTTGCTGCCGCCCGCCTCCACCCCCAGCACCAGCGGGGGTCCAGGGCCACCCGCCCCCCCACCAAAGAACCCGCGGCCCGCCGGCCCACATTTTAGTTAGGGGTATACAGTACAAGTCATGGACAGGTCACGGGTCATGAATTTTTGTTTACTGCCCGTGATCTGTCCATGACTTTTACTAAGAATACCCGTGACTGAAACGTAGGCTTATTCACAAGGTCCTTATTGATATCAGTGGGAATTGTGAATGTGGAAACAGAACTCTAAAATGTATTGATTCTGTTACAGTGACTCCAACATGTAATAGCTACATATGATACCCTGCACATATGATGCATCTTCCTAAGCAACACAAGCCAATGCACTCCAGCTGTTCTACGATCTTGCTTATTTACTAGAGTATTTCAAAGGGAAACATATTGCAACTGGGATACCGACCCTAAATTTTAAAAAAAGCTTAGTTGTGAAAGGTGGCTGAAAAGTATTCTGTACTTTGCTTAGTCCGCTTCCACGAGTCACTCCCTAATTATTCAGCCCTGAGTTATGCTAAATCAGAATAAATTAATCTCTTCCAATACTGCATGTTGTACCTATCAACGTTACTGGATTCTCCATGTGGTAATCTGCAATTTCACATCTTGTTGGATCAATCAGTAATCCCACCAAAAAACTCCATACAGCTCCTTGAAATCAGTGGAAGAAGCTGCTTTGACATCAGAAGTGGCATGTCCTGGGCATGCTTGTAGGTAGTTACCGCTTTACAGGTACAGTATGCTGGTGCCATGTCGAAAAATAAAGAAATGCACCTCTATGATGCAGTGTAGTTTTCTAGGTTCAGTAGGTCAGTTCTTCAGCTGATGTAAATTGGTTCAACTCCATTGACTTTGATTTACACTAGCTGAGGATCTGGCCCGCACATCCTAATTTATATACAATATTGACAGCTGATAATCAAAAAACCCTGAAATGCAACTGGCCAACTCAGTAATATATTTATTGTTATGTGCTGAGAATTTTGGAAATAAAATTTAAATGAGTCAGTGATCCTCCTTGTTGTAGGGTATTGGGAAGTGTGAAGAGGAGGAAAAAAAACCCCTTAGTTTACTGGATACTGTTTTTCATAATTTGATATTAATTTGATAGGTGGACTGAGAGCAGTGTTTTGCCATGAAAATTAATGTCTGTACGCTAAGGCTGGGGTTTTCAAAGAATGGAAATTATACATCTAACTCTGCTAGACCTCTTAGAAAATCACACCCTAAATCCTCAAGTCTTTACACAATTTTTAACTCTATTATTTATCAGGTAAAATTCCCATGGACTTTAATAATAGTTTTGACTGTGTAAAGACTTTAAGATGTGGCCTTTATAATTATAAATGTTGTCACTCATGGAAGACAAAGTAAAACCAAAGCTTCTGATAATGTTTTCTTTTGAATATTTTTTGAGCACAGTATTGGTATTCGGGAACTCCTGAATACCAATACCTCCTCCTAATCCCAGCTCTAGCTTTCTTTGGCTTCCTCAGACTTCCTTTGTAGCTATAGTCAAGTTATTTAAACTCTGTGAAACCGGGTTATTGTGAAGATGCTCTAGGTATCTGTGTAAGTCTCATTGAAGATAAAAAGCACTATATTAGTGCTGAATATTGTCATAGTTATTTTATTACTATAGTTAGTTGTTCTCTTAGTTGTTCTCTTACCTGTTCAGTGTCTGGCAAGTCAGGACCTACTTTACAATATCTAAAACAAATATTAAAGGTATTTACTTGTTATACAAAATATGGTCCCAATCTTGCAATCTGATCCCTGAAGTCTTGGGGTGGGGTGGGGGGGGGAGCATAGAGGTCGAGGTCTGCTGCATAGAATTACAGGATTGGGTCTATATCACAATTACAAAATTTTAGTCAGAGCTGTTGCTTACTGTGGACCTGAAGTCCATGGAGGGGCTCCCACTGATTTAATCAGAAGCTGGATCAGGTTCTATATTAATACAAGCAACACCTCACTAAGGCCCTTACGCTAGGAGGCACAGAGCATCTCTTGAAAGGTGGGACTTCCCCCGGAGTTGACAGCCCTCAGCACCTCACATTCCTTTTTCTGTCTGCTGCTCTAAACCAAGTGAGGTATAATTGCTAGGGGGTTAGAGCCAGGAACTGGCAGTTCAGAAATCTGGATTCTTTTCTCCGCTCTGCCACTGACTTACTGTGTGACCTTGGGCAAGTCATATTTAACTGTCACGTGCCTCAGTTTCCCCACCTGTAAAATGGGGGATAATAATGCTTACCTTTGTAAAGCGCTTTGATCTCCTTGGATGAAAGATGCTACACAAGTGCAAAGTATTATTATTATTTATAATACCAAATGGAAATTCCTATACTGATCTTGTCTTGCTTTGTCTGTTGGCTTGATTTTTCTTTAAATGTTTAGGGAGAATCATAGTGAAATTGAAAGACGCAGGAGAAATAAGATGACACAGTATATCACTGAGCTGTCGGACATGGTGCCCACCTGTAGTGCATTGGCCCGTAAACCTGACAAGCTGACAATTCTGCGTATGGCTGTTTCGCACATGAAGTCTATGAGGGGCACCGGAAATAAATCTACTGATGGGGCATATAAGCCTTCTTTCCTAACGGAACAGGTAGTTGCTTCATAAATGTTATTTCTTCCGGGCTGAATAATCCTGTTATTTTGAGAGGTGTGATAGAAAGGTCAGTAGGTTCTTCACATTTTTTCCTTGCTTCATTTAGTGAGAGGCACACAATCCCAGGTGTGAGCACAGACAGATTTGGAGAAAATTCAGATTTGGATCTGAACTATATGGCTTGCCCCCATCTGTAAAAACTCAGAACTGGAGAGCTTGGATCTGAACTTACAAAACTCCTCTCTAGTTTCCTTCTGGCTATAGGGAAGATGATGTAACTGGTATTTCAAGGGAGCTCAGGTTCAGCCTTATCCACTGGAAAGTCCTCATGCCTGCTAGTACTTTTGAACCCAGAGGGCTGTAACTTACACAGTTTTGCTCTTAACTGTAAAGTTCTTACATATGTAAAGAATGGCTTGAAGCAATACATATTTCTGTTAGACAAATACCAGCAGCTGCTGAGCTTTCAATGCTCATATCTCTATGTACTTTTTGTGATAGGTTTGGCCCCTTTGGGGTGTCACCTGATGTGCTGGGGTGCCACTGAGTCAGCCTATTCTGCCAGCCTGGGTCCCCTTTACCTGGCCTTGCTGGGTTAGGCTCACAAGCCTCTTCCAGCCAAGCACACAGGCAGGGCTACACCCAGCTGCACAGAGAGACAGAGACCGGCTCTGGAAAGATTCAGCCTTAGGGGCTTGCCCCAACACTCTGGTGCCCGCTCTCTTTAAGGGGTACAAACGCAAAGGTTTTATGACATTTGCCCCCCTCCCTCAATGTGGAGGGAGATATGCACAACTTCTTGCCGTCCTCCCTCCCCCGTTAGAAATTACATAAACTGGGTTATATTATAAACAAACAATAAGTTTATTAACTACAAAAGGTGAATTTTAAGTGACTATAAGAGGTAACAGACAGAACAAAGCAGATTACTGACCAAATAAAGCAAAATACGCAAGCTAAGCTCAATATATTTAAGAAACAGGTTACAAAATGTAAATTCTCACCCTAAATATTATTTTTGGCACGTTGCAAAGTTTCTGTGGTTCAGAGTTCGTTATATTTCTTTTCAGACTGGATTCCTGTCTCAGTCTGGACTCCCCCCCTTGCCTTCCCTTCAGGTGGTTTTAGCAGTCTTTCTTCTTGGGCAGACAGGCCATGGAGAGAAGGAGTCCTGTTTGCTTTCCTCACCACCCTTAAATAGGATTTTCATAAGGCAGGAATCCTTTGTTTCCCAAACTTGACCCCCCTTCCCTTCCAGTGGAAAGTTACAAGAAGTTCCAGGTAATGTTTAGTATCAGGTAACAAGACCACCTACAAGACTCTGTAGTATCACAATATCCATGAGTCAGTGGCAATATGGAGCCTTGCAGGAAAGCCAAGCCTTTTCACAGTCCATTGTCCACCCGGTCTGGCTTTTCCATTGTTGTACTGAAGTATTAACAGTGGGCGTCACCCAAAGTAGCATAGTTGAAATAGTCAATATTCCTAACTTCAGATACAGAAATGATACAGGCATACACATTGGATAATCACATTCAGTAAACTATAACCTTTCCAATCAGGGCCGGCTTTAGGGCGATTCATCCGATTCCCCGGAATCGGGCCCCGCGCCCCTAAGAGGGCCCCGCAACGTCCCGAAGGAGCTGCCACCGAAGTCCCGCCACTGTCTTCGGCAGCAGCTCAATCGCTGCCATGGAGGAAGGTCCCTCCGCCGAAGTGCCACCGAAGGCACCGGCAGCCAATTGAGCTGCCGCCGAAGTCCCGGCACGGTCATTGTCAGCAGCTCAATCGTTGCCGCTGTCTTTGGCGGCATTTCGGTGGAGGGTCCTTCCTCCGCGGCAGCAATTGAGCTGCCGCCGAAGACAGCAGCGGGACTTCGGCGGCAGTGCCTTCGAATCGGGCCCCGCGGTGCCTAAAGCCAGCCCTGTTTCCAATGATACCTTACAAGACCCACCTTGCATGAAGTACATCTCAGGTATGTCATATTCATATTGTAAGCACATTTTCTTAAAGAATATGGAGTGAAACGTAACACTTTTATCTTGGGTCTCTCTAAATTTGCTTCTGGGGGACCGCAAATATTGTCACTTGACTTGTCTTCTTACCTCTGTGTAAGCTTGAAAGCCTGTCTCTCACCAATGGAAGTTGGTCCAATAAAATATATCACATCACCCACCCTGTTACTCTTCTTTAGGGCAGACTAGTCACTTTTCATTGTATCTTTTTTTTTTTTTTTTTTTTTTTTTTTTTTGAGGCTTACAGAATGGCGCACACATTTTTTCTATTTCCAACTGTGTTAATAATGGATTTAAAATGGGGTCATAAATCCTCTAGAAGTTGCAGTTAATATAGAGGGAGCTGGGCCACTTTAACAAAATCATCTTGTTTTTAGTTGGTGTTTCAGAAATTGATATACTGACACTGTGGTGAAAAATAAGATACATTTCAGCAGAAGCATGTAATTTATTAGCAGTATTTCTGATAGCTGTGACAGCTCTTTAAGACAATGGTATCAGTTTACCAGACTAAGATCTCTTCCTTATCACCCAATACCATCCACCTTCTGTCCAATTTTGTGCACTCCAACCCACAATGGAGCTTGGAATTTCCATAAACTCTGTCTTGCTATCTAAGCTCCATTGTAGGTCAATGTGTGAGATTAAATGTGAGACGTACAGAGGGTGGGCAGTAGGGTCTAGCACAGACGTGCATTGTTTAGGCACCCTGTCTCCACCATAAGTAACAGTCGCAAAAGTCTGAAGCAGCAGCACTCAGAGACCCTTATTTAAGAGACTAAAATATTTAATCAGAACAATAAAGTGGACAATGAAAAGGACAGGCTTGAGAAATCTTGTTTGTTGCTATACAAGTTTCAGTTGCAACAGATTTGGGTGGGTGTTAAGAAGGGAGTCTGAGTAAACAGAAATAAAAGATAGGACCATGTCTTTCACTCCTCATCAACCATTTTTGCACGACTGATTGCTTCCACCAAAGTTGCTATACATTTTTTTTTTTTTAATACGTGTAAAGAACATATTGCGCGCACCGGTCAAGCTGTTGGGTGACTAACTGCCCAGGTTGTGCATTCAACAGTGAACATTATGCACACAAAAAAGGTAGGTGCTCTTTAACAGGAACACTGAGTTCTGTGCATAAAAAGAGGCTGTTTGAAAACTGGCTCGTAGCATTCAAATAATTCAGGGAATGGAAAAGGTCAGTAGTGACCCTCTTCTCCTATGTGGAAAAGTTCTACAGAATTTGATAGAGATTAATAATCTTTAAGTAATTTTTTTATTATGTCTGCTATAGATTTCTATTGGCAAATTTTAAAAAAAACTATTAAAAATATATCCTTCCTTATGAGATTTTACAGATTTTGAATAATATCTAAAAGATCATATTACACTTCAAAAGAATCCTATAGAATTTAACAGAGATTACATCAACAGAACATTTCAATAAGGATGGAATTGCTGTATTATCATTTTCCCTGTCTGTGCCTTTCTTTATGATACCCACTTCAGAGGGGAGTTATGAGGCTTAGTTAGTTAATTTTTTTAAACTGCATTGAGCTCATCAGATAAAAGATGTTGTTGTAGTTACTAAGATTAACAATTTTCGTTTCATTACAAAATTGAATGCATTGTTATATCAGTACCACGTTGAAAGTGTGGGTCACTTATTATTTGACCAGCCATTCAAATCACAAACAAGTGTTGTGAGTTGAGGGTGACAGATGTATTCTTTAATTCTCTCTTCTTGCTGGCCTTCTAATTAAATCCTGTCTTTGCAAGGAACTGAAACATCTTATCCTTGAGGCTGCAGATGGGTTCCTGTTTGTAGTTGCAGCTGAGACGGGGAGAGTCATCTACGTATCGGATTCCGTTACGCCAGTGCTGAACCAGCCACAGTCAGAGTGGTTTGGCAGCACGCTCTATGAGCAGGTTCATCCAGATGATGTGGAAAAGCTGAGAGAGCAACTGTGTACATCTGAAAACTCTATGACAGGTCAGATATATCGGATATGTGCTTCCTTGTATTATGGTCCCCTTCTGAGCTCAGCTGAAGTTCAAAATCCCAATTAAAGCCTAGGTCAGTTTAGCCTTTTTTATCTATGAATAACGGCAATTCAATTCAATGAGATTAGGCTGCTGTTGTCTTGCTGGCAGTGCGATGATGCTGGTGAGCTTATTAATTTATGTGTGTTATTAGAATCTGCTCCCCACTTACTTGACTTCAGGTTTGGCTTGTAGACACTGTCCCCTCCCCCCTTAACTTAGCTGTACCTTACATCTCTGGCTTGCCCAGGTATGGATTTTGTGTTGTTTTCCTTCCTTACTCTCTGATCTTTTTAGCTTCTTCACAAATATGTGTTTTCTTTATGCCTGTGTCTATTTTGAAACCTGAAATAATTTTTCACACTTTTCTCTTTTCTAAAAGTTTCATGTGGTCTGTTAAGAAGAACCATATTCAAAAGATTTAATGCTTGGCAGCTCAGAATCACATGTGGTTTTTTAACAAGACATTTGCTGCTCTTAGCTAGTATTTGATTTACAACATACTTTGTGGTTTTCTACTTTTGAATTAAAACATGCATAGCTTTACCTTGTAATTGTGGCATGTAAAGCCATCAAGACTGAGTACCACCAATCGTAGATGTGACCTTCATTACTAGGGCATAGGCCAGGGGTTCTCAAACTGGGGGTCGGGACCCCTCAGGGGGTCGCAAAGTTATTACATGGGGGGTTGTGAGCTGTCAGCCTCCACCCCAAACCCTGCTTTACCTCCAGCATTTATAATGGTGTTAAATATATAAAAAGGTGTGTTTAATATATAAGGGGGGTCGCCCTCAGAGACTTGCTTTGTGAAAGGGGTCACCAGTACAAAAGTCTGAGAACCCCTGGCATAGGCTGTGTTAGAACTAGCAAGATGGAGCTAAATCCCATTTTCACTGAAACTTGTAAAGTAGAAAACCAGAATTACTTAAAGAATGCGTAGGCCTGTTCCTTTTGTCTAGCCGAGCAGTATGTGTATATCTGAGGAATACTCAGGCTAAAGAAAAATACTAGAGCTGTGCAAAATGTTCACAACAAAACTCCAAACAAGGCAAAACTTACATGGTTTTCACTTCCTTAGGAACTCAAACTTCTGACCTTGCTTGCTGGAAGTTTTGCTATGTTTCATAACTGAAAGGCCTGTGGCCCAGTTTCAAGTGAACCTGGGCACAATTTACAACTTCCATATCAAAAAAGTGCCAAATTCAGGGTTCCATGGGGTTTTGGAGTCATGTGGTTTTGGCAAAGATTTGCTTTATTCAAATCATATAAACTCAAAGCAAAATTCAGCTGTGGAAATCCATATGGATCAAAACCAAGAGAATGTTGACAGGAACCTGTGCAGACTGCTGAGATCCACATAGCTCTAAAACTTTGTGCTTTGCTTAATAAAAAAAAAAAAAGCATACACGTTCCCATTGCATATAGCACTTAATACAGAGCATTCCCTTTTAAGAAGCAATTATCCCAGAGACTCACTTAACTCTTAGGGGTGGATCTTCAAAAGCGCTTAGCTCTGTTCAGACAGGAGCAAGGTTAGATCAATGCTGAGCACTTTTGAAAAGTCAACTCTTAATATATTCATGCATTTTTAAACTTGTGCTGCTTTTTCGTTGAACCTGCCTTTGCATGGAGAAAAAAACATTCAAAACTGAACACATTTGGGGTCAAATCCTCTCCCTGAAAAAGTCCCTTTGAGCTACTAGATCAGCATAAAGGGATTTAAATCTGCCCTAAATGGACAGCTGAGGATTCCCCAAATACAAGGAAATTTTCAGCTGATATAAAATCTGAATGGTTGTCCCTATGCCAGCCCCTCCTGCCTCAGCCTGTGGTGTAGGGGCCATGCTGGGCATGGGAAGGTGCTAAAGGGGCCGGGTCTAGAGCCATTACAACCTGGTGCAGACAAGAGCAGTGCATGGGAGCAAGTTTGTCTAGACCAGAGGTTCTCAGACTTCTGTACCGGTGACCCCTTTCACAAAGCAAGCCTCTGAGGGCGACCCCCCTTATATATTAAAAACACCTTTTCACATATTTAACACCATTATAAATGCTGGCAGTGAAGCAGGGTTTGGGGTGGAGGCTGACAGCTCACGACCCCCCATGTAATAACTTTGCGACCCCCTGAGGGGTCCCGACCCCCAGTTTGAGAACCCCTGGTCTAGACGTTGTGAACCTGGTTTCTGAGTAGAGTTACCACAATTGCATATATAGAGCCAGTACTTCAGCCTTCAAAGGGCCAATTAAATATCTCTCCAGCCATAAACACATTCAGCAGCCTGATTTTTATGTTCAGTACTGGGAATTGTATGTACACATTAGACATATACTATCACACACATCTTGCCATTTATGTGCATCACAGAAAGTACCAAACTTTTAGGGTGTTTCTGGGATCTTAACTAGAGTTTGTATAACACTAGTCTAATTGTTTTCTTGTATTCCCATCTGTCTGTATCCATCTGCTGTCTCTTGTCACATACTTAGATTATAAGCTCTTTGGGGCAGGTCCTGGTCCATGATTGGGGTTCCTTGGTGCTCTGATAATACAAAGAATTCATGCTACTGCTAATAGTCTAAAGTAAGTGCCAATCCTTGTCAAATATTCTTATGCTGCAGTTTTAGTCTTTCTTTTTAAAACAAGACCCCCACCAATGAAATTTATATACTGTTGTGTTAGTACAGACAGCAACAAACAAACTCTTGAAATTCAGTTTTAAAGTTAAGTAGTTTGATTCTGCAGACTACCATAAACTAAAATTAGCTATAGTCCTTTCGGACTGTCAGATCAGTTTCAATCCATTTATAAGATGGCATGCTATGGTACTCCAAGAGCCATCTTATTGCCCCTTGATCTCTCTCATTCTCTGAGTAGTGAGGCCATATATATTCCAAAGTGCACTACACCTATCTACACAGTAAGACACCACCCTTTCTCCAGCATGAGCCAGGCTGAATTCAGCAGCAGGTTGTAACGTCTACATCAGTGTAATGAAATAATGTAAGTAAATGAATTAATTAAATATTTTTTTTAAAGCGCCACGCAGAGAAGTGTTTGCCTCAAGCTAGTATTTATCGAACCATTTGGGCAGTCCCCAAGCCTCACTCTGTTTTCCAAGATTACTGTTTTATACAGAACAAAGGGCAATGCAAGGCTTGAAAGAGAAGCAAACTGCAAGCCAGCCAGCTGCTTGTTTGATTTTTTTTTTTTTCCTGCTAAAAGTGCAGTTCACCACAGGCAGCAGTAAAATCCCACATCCTTCCATGGTCACCAGCTGTTGAGCAGAGGGGCCACACAAGGAAACAAGGGGATTTTCAGGTGAATGTTTAGTTTAGAAAAGTTACGATTTTTAATATTCTCCCCCCTTCTAAGTGTACATTTCCTCATCCCTGTAAATACCCTTTTCACCTGTTGAGGTTTGGGAACAGACACAATAGCATTCCACAGAAGCAACTTTTATTGTCCTGTATCAGATCACATGCAGTAGCCTCTGGTATGTGCCTGGCACCAGGATATGAATGCTCAGTATTATTATTACATTGCTCTGACTTTCCCAGTTAGCCCCTACTGTTAGTGACCCCTGGACATAGAGAGGCCGCTGCACGTTGTGAGCATTTCTGGGTCTGCCATTGGCAAGTGTGATGTACAGACAGTGAGAGAGTAAGCTCTTTCTCACATTTCTGCACCCAAAGATGAAATAAATGAGGGTGAGACTGGGACATGAATGCATAGTCCCATGGACCTAACCTATTGATGCTGTCTGCCCAAAGATAGTGAAAGGCTCTTCCATCCCGATCCCATGTGAAGAGGAGAAATGTGCAGTGATTTCACTGAAGGAAGGTGAATGTGACACAAAAAAGTTGTCCTACTGTTCACGACACAAGAAGACTCCGCATAAGGCCAGTGACAGTCTGAGGAGAAAACCAAGGCCCAAACCAAGCTATGCTGGGCTTCACATCTGGGACATCAGCCTGGTCCCTGGCCAGAAAGTGCCTTCCAGCAGAAAGGGACTCTGAAACCAGGACCCAATGTGCCCAGCTGTATCTTCTCTCCATTGCTGTGAGGGCAAGCGCAGCCTCATCCTTGTGTGCCTATCCCTCCCTCATGTGCATCATGGAGTCTGTACTGTTAGCACTAAGTGTGACTAGCAAATATCTTGTCAGGAGTCACTGGGGGAAACAGAGAGGATACGAGATTTTTGTAGTGTTGAATTTTTAACCTTGTCTAAGTTAGATCCTGCAGCAGTTTAAAGGCATGAAGTTGCAGAGAACAGTGGGGACTTTCCACATCCCTCGGCCTGCGCCGCTTCCCACAGCCCCCATTGGCCTGGAGCGGCAAACCGTGGCCAGTGGGAGCTGCAATCGGCCGAACCTGCGGACGCGGCAGGTAAACAAACCGGCCCGGGCCGCCAGGGGCTTTCCCTGAACAAGCGGCGGACCGGACGACTAGTGACTCCTTCCCAGTGACTGAGATGGCAGATATGGAAGAGATAAGTGTAATTCGTTATCTAGGGTGTGACTAGAAACACAAACTTGCCTTGATTCACTTTGTCAGGTCAGTAGTGGTATTTTACAGTCTTCCAAACCATGGGAGGGCAGCAGGTTTGTCGTTGATCATGTAGGCACATAACTATATGCAAAGGCTCATTAATGTAATGGTATTAGAGCTGCTACAGATGTTGTAGCAATGGACATCATAGACGTGTCTAATTAAATAGGCAAAAATAAGTGCCGGGGTAAAGAGGTTCATCTTCCTCTTGCCCTTCATTTTCCTTGAGAGTTAGTTGAGCGCTATATCTATTTTTGGCTAAAGGGAAAATGGTTGATTTCTGTGTTGTTTCATACCCATGGAAATTTTTTTTTTTTTTTTTAGGTATGGGGATGGAACAGTTGTCTGTGTGTTTATTGTAGGGTAATTGAGAACACATTGTAGCACCAAGAAAGTATAGATCACGATGAGCTAGAAAAGGCGAGGACTGAAATGTGATAGTGACAAACAGTGCTCCTAAAGAAGGCATTTACATGTGCTAGATGAGCGAGTACATTCTGAGGACTCTAGCAGTGTAACATGGGGGGGCTCTATCAGGAATGTTACCAGGGGAGGGGAGTTTCATGGGGTGTGGTGCGGGGAGGGGTTCTACAGGGGTGGTATTGGGGATTCCTAGGGGCCAGCAGTGGCACCCTAGCTGGGACGGGTGCAGCGCCTGGGCGGTTTTGAGGCTTTTGAGGGTGGGGCCATAGGAGACCAGGAGGGGATTGGGCGCGCTGCTGCATTGTGGGGGGGGGACAGCTGCCATGTAGGGGTGGGGTTCCGATCCTGGAAACAGAGCGGTGAAGGCGCGCCTGCGCAGTGTGGCTCTGTGTGCTGGAAGATGGTGCTCATCAAGGGAAGTGTGAGTCGGGGGCTGGGGAGTGCAGGGCGGGTGGAGCGGGGAAAGCCCCCGACCCCACTCCCCGGCGGGAGCTTGAGGGCCAGATAAAAACGTCTGAGAGGCCGGAAGTGGTCCACGGGCCATAGTTTGCCCACCCCTGCTCTAGAAGCCACGTTGAAGTCCTTGAATGCTAGGGGGATTACTATCTAAAAATATCTGTATGGAGACAAAAGATTACTGCCGCTTTGGGGGCAATTTAACAGAGAGGAATTTCTCGAACCATATACCACTTGTTGGTCTCTTAAGCGAAATGTGCCAAGGTGGGCATTTTGGCCTGAAAGGGATGCAAACTGATACGTTAAGTGCATTGGCTTTGCAGAATGAGCACTGAAGTTTGTGCCTCACAGCTCTTCCAATATTAGATTCCCGGGGATAGCTGGAGGGAGTATGGGCGAGTAGACTGAGGAGCCTGGCCACCTATTTCTATTCCTAAATTTGGCTCCAAACTTGGGAGAGAGGAAGGGGAGAGAAAATCAGAAAAATACTAATAATGGCATTTTGTTTTTGAAAAATAAAATTTGCGTGTCTAAAGTTTGGGTGTTTTTAACTTTAGGAGATCAGATGCTGAGCTATGTGTTACGTTTCACAAAAGAGGCAGTTCCCCTTTACAAAATATTCAAGACTTATTTTAAAATAAACTGGGTCCCAGTGTTCTGCCAAGACTTTAAGATACCCTCCACTTGGTTTTAACTTAAAAGGAGGTTTGGAATGATCCTTTTCAATCCAAGTAACTCCCTCATCAACACTCAGTTTGGTACATAGAAAAGTTTTGATGCAAAGTAGCTATTCATGTTCAGTAACCTCTTTTCCAAGAAAAACTAAAGGAAGAATTCTGCTCTCTGTCGACACTTGCAGCTCCCTTTGTTGCAGCATCAGGTTAGCATATAACTTCCAGGTGGTCTCAAAGTGAATCAAGGGCAGTCTGTGATCCTACTTAATTGTTTTAGAGCTAAATGTACAGCCTGTCTAAAAGTCAATGTCTCCCATATTTGTGTGCAAAACTACACCTATAAAATTGAGCATACTCTCATCACGAGCACCTGAATTGGCTGCATACACCAGATGCGTATCCAATCTTGCACATATCAGTTCTACAGAGAAAAATGAAACTATATCACCAGAAGCTAGAATTAAATATTAGGCTGATCTAATGTTTTGATTTAAAAGGTGGTGGGCGGGTGGTAGAATACACCAAAACTGAGTAAGCCTCATTCTGAATGAATGGGGCCTAACTCTGATCTCTCACTAGTGTAAATCAGGAGTAGACCTCTGTTAAGGTCAGTGGAGTTATATTGCTGTAAAACCTTCTGAAAGTGAGATCAAAATCAAGCTCATGGCTTGAAATATTTCATTTTAGGAATGATTGATTTCAGTTGCAGGAAAACAAAATATCAACACCAGAAACTTTTGCACTCATGTGATTTAACGGTGATTAAATGAATTTGGTTGCTAACTTTAACTTAACTTCTGCTCAGAGAACTCGTGCCAAGTTTAATCTTGGCACAAATTTTTATAGCTAGATTTTATAACTAGAAGTAGGGCTTCATAATGGAAACAATGACAGACCCTTTAGCTATAGTTGACCTAATAGATGCCTTTATAGAATTAAAGAAAATATTTTCTCTGTCAGCTTTTCACAAAAATATTTCTTTAGTATTGTGGAAGTTTATTTGGGGGATGGACGTATGGCTTGGGAAACCTGCCTTACAGATTCTGAAATGGCAAATTTGCCATATGATGACGACTTCCGTAGAGGCATTCATATTCAATGTCATGTCCAGTTGCAAAGGATTCTGTTACCAGTTTGCGTGCGCATGTGCACGCAGTCCTGGTGTTTGTATACAGAGTCCGATTGGCTGTGAAAATAAAAAAGCTTAATAGTGGCAGAATCAATAGACGAATACTGTTTGCTAGAAGGCCAACAGAGAGGTGGTAAGGAAGATGCTTTGTACCGTACTGAACACATGGTCAGTGCTCAGCAGACAGTAAATAACACCACCTGAGAGAGAAATTCAGGAATAAGTATTCTCTTTTGGAGAGACAAGGTGGTGAGGTAATATCTTTTATAGATCAACTTCTGTAAAGTTTAAGCTTTACCTTACCTCCTCTTTGTTGGCTTTCTGGGAAACAGTATTCTTCTGTTGATTTTGCCATTATTTAGCTTTTAAGTTTAAGCTTTAAGTTATATTACCTCACCCACCTTGTGTCTCTAAATATACGGGGACCGTCATGGCTCCGTATTCTCCTTTAGAACAAATACGTTTTTTTCTGAAAACTTGTGTCAGGACTGTGTGTCAGCTCCTTTTTCTACTTAGTGTCTTCTTTCCTGCTCTGTCCTCTGACTTTGCACACCTAGTTTCCTTTCCCCAAACAACAATGTGTGAATGCAGAGGTGGATGTTGTGCATGCTCACGTTTGTAGACTCTGACTTGATCCAGTTCACACTGATGTCAATGGAGAGACTCCTACTTACTTAAAGGGGAGTTGGGTGGGACCCTTATTCAGTTGCCCATGGAAGAGTGGGGTTGTACATTTGGAGGCCCCCTTGAAGCTGTTTGAAAATTTCATGCTGGAAAATCCCATTTTGTTTACCCTCTCATGGTACCATGCCAATAATGATTGATGAATGACAATGAAAGTCAGTAAACACATCCACTGAAAACAAAATTTAAAAAGTTTAATTTACAGGATGTTTTCTACCGTAACTGGAAGAGATCTTCTCTTGGTCCAGTGATAATTTAGAATTGGCTCAGATTCTTTGGCAATACAAACTAGCCTGCTAAAAAGAAACTCCAATGCCTGAAATTCAGAGGAAGCAAAAAGTTTTCCACTAGAAAGTGCAATATGGTGGGTGCCCTTGAATGTCTTCTTTGAATGTTGTTATGGGAATCAGAAGTGGCTCCAGAGATGGACTCCCTTATGGGTTTTATCTGGTGTGGCCAAAGATAAAGCTTTTCTAGCTTTCCTTCTGCTTTTAAGTGTCATATTCATGTTAGGGAAACGCCTTAAAGGAACCAAGTTCTGTTCTGTTCAGATAAACATGCTATTGTAGAGATTGTAAGACAATCAGCTAAATCAAAAGCGGTAGTGAAGCTGCTTTGGGAATCTCTTCTGTAGCATTTGGTACCATGGAGTACATGTTTATCAGGGCTGGTTCCATACCAGAGAGGTGGTATAGTGCTGGCAGTGTGTAATCTTGTTTCTAGGGGCAATGGCTTATTTCCCTTTTTGATCCTGTGAACTGTTTTATGTATTCTGTGAAACTCTGAGGCTCCATGTACCTTTGAAAGGTTCCCAGGCTTTGCAGCCTGGGAAGTGATGGAGAGTTGAATCAAATCCAGATCTCTCTACTCGGATCATCGATCCTTATCGCAAGGTGGCTGGCCCGACCTAATGACAGTATTGGCCAGTGGGCAGATAGGGAGAGCTAGACTTTGTCAGTAACTAATCGCTAATTGGAAGTTACAGTATTTTATATTTACATAATGCTTTTTACCCTGAAGTAAAGCCATCATTCTTCATAAACTATTTTTATGCCATACCAGTGAACCGCAGCCACTTCTGCAGTGGATGCTGGCAGCTAAATGGTTAATTGCATGCTACCCAAAAGGAGGAGGAGGAGAAACTTACATAAAGAAAAACTCTCTCCTTATGAAAAGTTTTTCATGAAATCTTTCATGTCCAAGCAGAGCAGTCAGAACCTCAACTCTTAAGTTCTCATTCAAAACACCCCCATGCTTGTAGATACTCAGTTTATCTTGTTTGAAAAGATGAAGGGATGAGCCAGCCATGCCAGGATTCTAGCCTGTGATTCCAGGGAACTGAGATATTTAAGAGCAGAAGCTGACACACTAAGTCATCCCCTCTTGGTTAGGATGTGGACTGTGTTGGAATGCACAGTCGCCACATTCTCTCAGAGGGCAATTACAAAAGTGATTACTGTGAACACTAAGGATTCATATTTCAGCCTGGTTTTGCTGTAGAAGTGTCCAATCCTGGCAAGACGTTTTATCCGATTTATAACTCTGAAATCTGGGGGAGATTTGGCTCATTCTAGCGACACTACCAAATCAGCATGTGATACCTGTTTTTCAGCAAACTTGTGGGTTTTATGATCCTTGTGGTATATTGTATAAATAAAGGAATGTTAAAAGCAACAATTTCCATTCACACCCGCCAGTTGCCATTGCTGCTGTTCCAGTGAAAAAGTTGCCTACGGCTTTGTGAACTATTTGTTCTTGTAGCAGGAAAGTTGCTATGGTGCAGATAGCCTTTGAATTTGCATCTTTGGTTAGTTTCAGGTATCGGAGTTAGTGTCTTCCAGATTCACTATGGTCAGTGGTAGGCTTTCAAGTTTAGGCTAGAGAAACGAGGCATTGTCACTTTCCATGGTGATCTCAAGCAGATGAACGAGAACAGCAGATTGTGTATGGCAGGGGTCGGCAACCTTTCAGAAGTGGTGTGCCGAGTCTTCATTTATTCACTCTAATTTAAGGTTTTGCGTGCCGGTAATACATTTTAACATATTTAGAAGGTCTCTTTCTATATGTCTATAATATATAAGTAAACTATTGTTGTATGTAAAGTAAATAAGGTTTTTAAAATGTTTAAGAAGCTTCATTTAAAATTAAATTAAATGCAGAGCCTCCCGGACCGGTAGCCAGGACCCGGGCAGTGTGAGTGCCACTGAAAATCAGCTTGTGTGCCACATTCGGCATGCGTGCCATAGGTGTATGGTTAGGCAAGCACATAGAACAAGAAGTCTGTGCTCTTGGATATCCCTTCAGAAACCATTAGCAAAATGAAGCTCAAAACAAAATATTTTCAGGTGCTGTTCAGAGCAGCTTGCTGTCCCAGGTGTCCAAGCAGCAGAGTTAAGAGGTGAGACCTGCCCCATTTTATGATTAGACTAGGATGCAACAAGCAGTACAAGAAAGCTTTTAAATATTCTGTGCCTCAAACTGTAAATTGTCCATACGTCCTGCCAAACATGCACACTGTAAACCAAATTCTGTCTTCAGTTACTGCCCTTTAGCCTCATTGACCTCAATGAACTTGCAGAGATGAAACTCAGGATAGAATTTGGCTTTGTGTGTTGGGCGTATAGGAAAGAAGACTTAAAGGTCTGAAAGGAAAGGTTTCTAATTTCCTTGTAACCCAATAGGACGTTCTACGTTATCACTGCCATGTCGAAGAAGCTAGTCTGGTCTCCAAGAGATAAGAGACCCCACAATAATTGGCTTTTCAAATGATTGTAATTTAAATATATGGAACAAGGAACTGTTTCATCTCATTAATTTGTTCGAAGAGAATTTTGTATTGCTCTGGTCTCTGGGGCTGTTGCTGGAAAAATAAAATTCCAAGTGTTGGAACAAATTAGCTGTGGATAAATCTGTTCATTAAATAACTCCTACACAAACGTAGTGGTCATCCCCATTGCTATGGGTTTCAGTTCAAGGTGATATCACTATTGGGCTACAAGTCTGAGAGGAAAAATGATGATCGGTTGTATTTTCACAATCACTTTGCTAATTCTGACATTTGGATGTAAAGGTTGCTAGATGAAGTAGCTTTAACTGAGTCCTCAGAGAGAGCCGCATTGCAGTTTAATAATTTTAGGTGTCCAGCAAATGCATTTAATATGGTTTTTCAGAAGGTGTTGGGGGTATTCATATAAAAGTAAACATAAGGATCGTATCAAAGGGGTAGCCGTGCTAGTCTGTATCTGTAAAAGCAGCTATCAAATTGCTGCTTTTACATAAGGATCGTGTGGTTGTTCTTTCTTGGTAACATTCACAGTGAATTTCCTACTTGGAAACTGCAATCTATTTGTCTGTTATCACAGATGTTTAAAAGGATCAATTTCAGCTTTTGCTGTTAAATATTTACTCAGACTGCTTTGTTTTGCTTTACTGTGTTCATGGCATGATGAAATATATACAGTTCAGCAAGCTTTTTCCTCCTTTTTATAAACTTCTAATGTTTCAGGAATACTTAATAGAAATGTCTGTCTGAGTTCAGAACAGGTACTCCTGTTCTCTTTGTACCCAGAGAGTAGTTATCAATGATCTGCTATCAAACTGGGAGGTTGTATCTAATGGGGTTATCGTGGATCACAAATTGAATATGAGCCAATAATGCGATGCAGTTTTGAAAAAGGCTAATGTAATTCTGGGTTGTGTTAACAGGCATATCGTATGTAACGGCTCTATTTGGCACTGGTGAGGCGTCAGCTGGAGTACTGTGTCCAGTTTTGCATGCCACACTTTAAGAAATATGTGGACAAGTTAGAGAGCATCCAGAGGAGAGCAAAAAAAAAAAAAAATGATAAAAGGTTTAGAAAACCTGACCTAGGAGGAAGGGTTGAAAGAATTAGGCATGTTTAGTCTTGAATAAAGAAGTCTGAGTGGGGATGTGATAAGTCTTCAACTATTTTAAAGGCTTTTATAAAGAGAACGGTATCTATTATCCTGCCATCAGTGGACATGGAGAATAAGAAGTAATCAGTTTACTCTACTTCAAGGGAGACTTAGGTTAGATTTCAGGAAACATTTTCTACCTATAAGGGTAGTTAAACTCTGGAATAGGCTTCGAAGGGAGGTTATAGAATCCCCGTGATTGATGGGTTTTTAAGAACAAGTTAGACAAACGCCTGCCAGGGATGGTTTAGCTGTACTTGGTCCTGCCTCAGCTCAGGGGCTAGACTAGGTGACCTCTCAAGATTCCTTCCTGCCCCACCTTTCTATGGTGCTATGTAAAGTATAAAAATTATCCAGTGGCAGACTAGAAAAACAAGCAGTGTTTTAATTAAGGGAGATTATTTCAAACTAAGTTTAATAGAAGATGCATAAGAAATGGAGTCCCTTTCTAAATTCCACCCACTCAGCTCTCTTGTAGTGCACAGAGTGAGACTACTCTCACAAGAATGAAACACAAGCTAGAAGCATTACATCATGACAACAAATGGCAGATAGTAAGACTGAAGGGGAGACGCTGTTACCTTACACTTTCTGTGGATTAGTGTAAAAAAAAAAAAAAAGCTTCTAAACTCTTATTCATGAGGAAAGAATAACATAAAAAATAGAGCCTGATTCTCCTCTTGCGCCAGTGTAATTTCACTGACATCAGTTGAGTTACAGTGTAAGTGAGAGGAGAATCAGGGCCAAAACATTTTGTCTTAAGTGTCCACTTAAATTTGCCACAGACTTCACATCTGAAAAGTTAACTATAGCTGTCCAATCTTTCACCACGTGTAAGATCAACCTTCAGATAAAGTGGGAGTAATAACACTTCAGTAATGCAGAGGCATTTTAAATAGAGATTTGCAATAGAAAGGGCAAACTGAAGTTTACATTAGTTAAATGGAAACAACAGAAATAACATCCTGTATGGGTCTGATGCTGCAGCCCTCGTGCTACAGTTGCTTTACATGCACTTTAAAGGGAATTCTATGCATGGAGCTGGTGTAGCATTGGTTCTTGTGGAAACTCTCCTTTACTAGTAATTATTTCCTAGCTGCCAAAGGCACGACTAAAAGAACAGTGAGCATTCATGGCAGATTCTCCTCTCATCATCCTGTACCACTGCAAGCTCTGTCAGACTTAACTTGTTCTGAATTTTTTTGATGGAAAATGAATGCCACTGTACAGTAGAACCTCCTAGCGTGGTCACTCCCTGGTTGTGGCTTGGTGTCCCCCAGCAATTAGTTTGGAAATCATTGGAGGGTGTTAAATCTAAACTTGGCTCATGTTGACGGAGAAACCACAGATAAATTCTGGTACCAGATTACACTTTATTTTATTTAATAGAATTAAAACCCGTGAAAACCCTGCAGCCAGGGAAATTACTTGTGACATGATCTTGATGTCCTAATAAAAGCAGCATCAGGAAACGAACTCATTTAGCTAGCAGCGGTATTTCTCAAGAGACCTTTAAGCAGGCAGATAATTTTAATGGAGGTAGGTAGCATTCATATTAAACTATTATTGTTTATTTTATTTTGTTGGTGTAGGAATGCCCAGGCAGTTCATAAAACTGAATGTGGTTCACATCTTGTTCTGTGGTTTAGGTTTTAATATATTTCACTTAATTTGTGAGTTACAGTATTTTTATAAAGTTATTTTGGAGTGTTCTCCCAGCATGGAATTCCATGTTGAGAAAGCATTTTGAAGTAGCTGTTTCCATCTCCAGCTCTGAAAAGTCTGCCTTCTCTCTAATGTGGACCTACAGTCATTCATGCCTTGCTCACCTACAGGCTGGGCTGTTGTAATTTTCTCCTACTTGGGCTTTCCTTGAAATTCATCTGGAAGCTGTAACAGAACACACAGTACAACTGCCCACCTCATTTTGTATAGGGGAGATGGGCCAGGAACGGTGAACCGCAGCCACTGGGAGCTGCGGGCGGCTGTCCCTGTGGACAGTCAATGTAAACAAACTGTCTTACGGCCCGCTGGCGGATTAGCCTGATGGGCTGCAGGTTGCCCACCACTGACCTAGAGATATCTACTGAGATCATTTTGCTAAGCACTGTACAAACCTTTAGTAAGATTCAGTTCATGACCCAAAGAGTTTACAGGTTAAATAGCCACGACAGACAAAGAGAAGGAAAAGGAAGGATTACTTATCCCATTTTTACAAATGGGGGACTGAGCCTTGGAGAGTTTAAATGACTTGTTCAAGGTCACACCAATATACTGCTTAGCATAGCTTTTGTTCTTCCTACATAAATAATATGATCATTACATAAGTGGGAGTTTTGAGAATACATCTTTATTCTCCTTTTTGTTATTTTTTAAACCTAATTCGCTTTAAACATGTGATTTGAATCATTTACTTGTTGCCTTTTCAGTTTTGGCAGGCTTTATCTGCAGCGAAGCTCACATGTGATATGTAAAACTAGCCTTTTAAAAATAACCCAGTTGCAAGACTCAAAAAGCCCACATAGTTTCCTTTTGAATTTCATTGTGATGATGCACGTTTGCCCTACGTTGTGGAGAATTACGTGATGCAGACTGATTAGTCAAATATGAGGGCAGACATAATGGAGACCTTTTGGCCTTATGAGCTTTGTAAGAAGTTAAATGAAGAAAACATCTGCAATATGGGCTGTTTTATTTCATTTTAAAAAATCCTTACAATTCCCTTGCCACAGCTCAGCTCTTCCTCTTGCCAATAGAGGAAAGAAAAATTTACAAAAACCGCTACATTTCAGTCATATTCCTTTTTATTTTTTTTTTTTGCTTTTAATTGGTGTTGATATGAATCCACACTTCATTCTATTGTAAGAATGTCATAGCATGACATTAATGCTTATACAACATCTGTCACAGTTTAATGCAGTAAACATTAACACCAATACGGAGCTTAAAATAATTCCACTGAGAACGGAGCCAGTGAAGAGAGCCAGCTTTTGCTGGCTTGCATTTACATTGTCCATCATGAAGTGATTGATAGTTGAGGAATTTTTAATTAGTACAGAGGAAACATGTGCAGTCTAGAACAGTGGTTTTCAAACTTTTTTTTTCTGGCGACCCAGTTAAAGAAAATTGTTGATGCCCGCGACCCAATGGAGCTGGGGATGAGGGTGTGGGAGGGGCTCAGGGCTGAGGCAGAGGGTTGGGGTGTGGGGGTGAGGGCTTAGGGGTGGGGCTGGGAATGAGGAGTTCGGAGTGTGGGAGGGGGGTCAGGGCTGGGGCACTGGGTTGGGGCGTGGGCTTACCTCTGGCGGCTCCAGGTCAGTGGTGCAGCTGGGGTGCAGAGGCAGGCTTCCTGCCTGTCCTGGCACCACGGACCATGCTGTGCCCCAGAAGTGGCCAGCAGCAGGTCCGTCTTCTAGGCGAAGGCTCGCAGGCACTGCCCCCCTAGCTCCCATTGGCTGGGAATTGTGTGGAGCCAGTGCTCGGGGCGGAGGCAGCGCACGGAGCCCCAGGGCCCCCCTGCCTAGGAGCTGGACCTGCTGCTGGCCGCTTCTGGGATGCAGCGCAGTGTCAGAACAGAATTCTCCCAAGAATTTACTTAGGGCTGGTCTACACTGGGGGGGCTAGGAGGGGATCGATCCAAGATATGCAACTTCAGCTATGAGAATAGCGTAGCTGAAGTCGATGTATCTTAGATCAACTTACCTCCCATCCTCATGGTACGGGATCGATGGCCGCGGCTCCCCTGTCGTCTCCGCTTCCGCCTCTCTCTCTGGTGGAGTTCCGGAGTCGACGGGGAGCGCGTTCGGGAATCGATTTATCGCGTCTAGATGAGACGTGATAAATCGATCCCTGATAGATCGATCGCTACCCGCCAATCCGGCGGGTAGTGTGGACGTATCCTTAGATTGTAAGCTCTTTGGTGCAGGGAGCATCATTTGTACAATGCCTAGCACAACGAGGCCCTTCTCCACGATTGGGGCCCAGTGTGCTGCTGCAATACAAATATAATTAATAATCAATCATTAATTTCTGACCATTGCTGTTTAGCATGGTAGAGTTGCAGCTAGAAGTTTTATTTGAAATTACTTTCCATGCACATAATCTTTAAGATTGGCTCTGTTACCTTTTAAAAGTATTAAAATTCTAGTAACTCGCATCACTGTAGAATAGTCTTTTGTCCAGTGACCCTTAAATTCAGCGGTCAGTTTATATTTGGAACCACATCAGATAGCATCAGTCACTTGACCATTAGTTTGCTTTCATTGTTAATCATTTCCTCTTGTTTTCCTGTATCCCTATCCTGGTTTGCTCCTTTTTTATTATACCACAATAAAGATGTTTTTGGTTTTCATAAGGATTCTTTTGGTGCAGTGTTCCTGTGTTCTATTTGTCTTCCCTGATCAGCATGTGGAGTATTTTCAAGGAGCACAAAGTCATCTTTTGTTATGTTGGCCAAACCAAACTTTTAATTTTGTCATTTATTTTATCTTTACAGGGGGAAAAAAGAATATTTTAGAAAATAAAGGGGTTGAGATTAATTGTAAAAAAGCTAACTTTGTCCTTTAAAAATGAGACTCTGTGGGCTACTACGTGAAGCTTGATATTTGCTGTTAGTGATGATGTCCAAGGGAATGTAATATTTACTATACCAGATCAGACCAATGTTCTATGAAGTCCAAGATTCTGCCTCTGGCATCAGCCTATCCCTGATGTTTCAGAGTTAGATAGAAAGTCCCATTATGCACCTTGCCAATTGTACATTGCTGGGGACTGAGAGAAGAGAAATCTCTCCAGGCTTAGAGAAGAGATGGTCTTTTGTTTCTCAAGAGGGGTATTACACTGCCATGCAGCAGACCCCAATCCCTCACCTGGTCATTGTGAAAATAATGTTGTCTGATGGTGATAATTTTATCTTTGGGAAGAAGGGAATTTGGAAGGAAACTGGACTTGAAGGACCCTCTGTAGGGAGGATTCCTGAAGAAGTAAAGCTGTAACCTTCTACCTTGCCATACCATGCTTTTTTGTCCTTAAATTACTGCCTGTAGGAAGAGACACTGTAGGATCTAGGAATCAAACAGAGAAAAAGAGCTTGCTATAGAATTAGAAATTAGGTTTAGCTGTCTAGTGGGAATCTTATCTCTCTCTCTCAAACAAAAGTTGGTCTAATAAAATATATTACCTCAACCACCTTGCCTCTCTCTCTAGTGGGAATCAAATCCACCAAAGAAAGAATGGGAAAAAAGTAAGAAAGCCTAGGCTGTGTCTGATTATCCACTTATAAAATTTAGCATGCAATGTTTAAACACAGATGGCCAAATTTTTGAAAGGTTTGCAGCTATTGCATAAAGATAGGCTTGAGCCAAAATCCCAGCTTGGAAACCCCATGAACATTGAGAAACTCCAGACTTGGGTCTGAACTTTGTGGCATAGGTCCATCTCAAATATTCTGTTATGAAAAAAGGATTTGAGTATCAAAATGGCAAATGGGCTGGTACGTACACAAATACCCATTTGCACATGCAAGGGTCAGGGTTTTGTACTTGTGTACAGATGCACCTGTGATCGTTATGGGAACATTTTTAGAACCTGTTTGAAAATTTGTCACAGTATCGGAGCATCTGTGGCCTGTATCATCACTGCTTTGGATTGGTTACTTGCCATTCTTATTAGTGGTGAGATCCTTGCATGGCTCTTTTTAATTTTACACAGATAATTCATCTTCTGAACCCTGTCTTTCATGGCGCTTATTGACTTTGGCAGCACCTAACAGCAATAGCAACTGACATCAGGAGCCTGGGTTGTATTGTGGTTCACCTTTCAGGGGACAGATGGTTTATTGTTGGGTGTCAGGCACGGCCTCTGATAATCAGGCCTAGTGTTTGGAGCGTGGGTCGCAGCTAGGAGTAGGGTTGGTCCTGGAATTAAGATCCAGGGACGGGCCAGGGTCAATACCCGAGTTCAGAGTCCGTAGCCAAACCAGAATCAGAACTAGCCAGAGTCCAGCTGCCGGCCAGAGGTCGAAGGTGGATGGTCAGAGTCCAAAGACAAGCTAAATTGATACCAAAGCCAGAGTCCAGATACACGGAAGGTCAGAACCGGAGAGTCAGAGCCCGAGTGTTTGGGGTGGATCAGGAGATGGAGGCAAGGCTGGAGCGGGTCAGTAACGAGGCTGGAGCGAGGCTAATGCAGAGCAAAGACAATACTGGGGCTGGGCTCAGGCAAAGCTGGGGCGGGAGCAGGAGCAGGCTGGGAATCTCTGGAGTCGGGTGCCCTGTGAGGCAGCAGGAGAGTTCCTGGCCAGGTAGCACTGTTGCTCAGACTGATCTGCAATTGTGCTGGGGTTGTGGAAATACCTGAGCCTGGGGCCATCTGACTCAGGCCCTGCTCGGTGATAAGTTGCAGCTGCATCCTAAGTGAGCAGCCCTGGTTTGGCTGCAAGTTTGCCTCACACTGGTTTAAGCAGTGCGGCATTTTGAATTTGAACTGTAATGGGGAACTTTCAATAAGTTATCAATTATGTCCAAATCCAAGCAGTTTATATGTTGGCTTCTATGTGTAATTCTGCTCAATTTTTCATTCACTCTTTCTCTGCAAAGCAAACTACAGTATAATTTAAGCTCTGCAAATACTATAATGATGATGAGGCCCAAGTGTCATTCAGAGCAGTGTTGCGACTGGGAAGTGGGCACTGTGCTTGCTAGATCTGGAGCAGGGGAAGGATTTAGTTTAAAACTAAAATAAACTACACACAAAATAATCAGTTTGCTGCAAAAGCTGATTAGTGATCCAGATGGTAACGTTGATGTGTTACCCGTATTGGACCTTTTCTCTTAAGACTGATCTACATTATATTACAGTAATTTGTATTACTATTCCGCAAAACTTCCTTATTAATCAGAATATTGTTGCCGGCATGTGTTTTGCACATGTGTTTCCTGTGGAGAGATCCTAAATGAGCATATATCACCAGCGAAACGGTATTAGTGTAACAGATGCAGAAGCACACAGAGGGATGAATATTTTATGATCTTATGACAGAATTATCATCAGAATATAGAGTTTAGCTGCTCGTATGGCATGCAGCTGTGATTTATTTGCTCTGTGCTTGATTGTAATTTGGCGTACTCCAGGGTCCACCACGTGAGCAGCTGTAACAAATTGTAGTTCTGGAGATGATAAAGCAGATGGCCATCTGTGTCACTGATCCTCGAGCCGTGAGCAGATCTTCCAAGCCCTGCATGTGACACTGTAGGAGATTCACACTTCTGATAGGTACTTGCTCCCAGGTGGAACAACAGTGACTGGTGATCTGCCCAAACTGCCTGATAAGTGTGTGCCAGACAAAGTGGGGGAGTGCCAAGCAACTGGATTCAACAGGATAAAAAATGCCAGGACCCTCATTTCTTAACCCCATGCAGTTAGGAATGGAGCAATCCACGGAGTCAAGAATGGGGTGGTGAGAGGAGGGGGATGAGGCTGTAATGTGGCATCGGTACCTGGTCATGTTGTGTTGATGCAGTCCTGCGTCATCACACTGATAAAATATCATGACAGACATTGTGATACAGCATTAGATCAGGATTTTGTGTCTTTCCAGACCTCATTAGGAGTGTGGATAAAGGCTGAAAGCCTGTTTTTATTTCCCCTAGTGCTCTTGAAAAATACGCTTTGCCACACATGTCATGCTATCTCACAGCCTCTTTTACAGTCTTAGGTTTACATCAGTGGCAATCTGAGATGCATGTATCTTAATTGGCGCTATTAGAAATCAGGACCTCCCTCTTATAGTTGTACTAATGGGGTGTGTGAGAAGTAATGTCAACATATATAGTACATAGGGGCTCCAAATGCTACATGGTTTATGTTTTTAAAACTAGCCTCTAAACTTGTGTCCACAGATGTACCTCCACCATTGCTTGTGTGTACAAACGCATTGGTACATGCAGGTTGGGTAGTGAGGCATCTGCCCAGTTTACAGTCATGCATACTCTGCAGCCCTAACATCGTTATAATGATTATTATTTTATTTGTATTACAGTAGTCCCTAGAGGACCCAGTCCTGTAGGAGACAGTTCTTGCCCCAGAGAGCCTATATTCATGAGCACAATTTTGGAAACTAGTTGAAAGGCAGCTGAAAACTTGGCCCTTTATCTGTTTGTTTAATATTAACACCCCCCCCTTCCCCTTTATTTTAATATTAAACGTTTATTCATGAACTCTGATAATAAACAACAAGTTGTATTGATCCAACTATGCAAAGACTAATAAACATTTGAGTGACAATTGAAACAAGCTGCTTGAGAGCTGTGTCATAATATCTATTGCTCAAAATAATTGTCTGACTCACTCCCCATGCGTGTCACTGATGTTACATGGAGTGTAAGTCGGGGCACGATCTGGCCCATTAAATATTATCTGACACATCTTCTTAAGACATTACAAAGTGAAACACTACTCTTAAAATTGTGACTTTCGGGTACATGCTTTGTGAAAGCATTCAGTGCCAAAGGAACACATATGGGCAATTTTAAACTTAGTAGCCATGTAGTACTGTAGAGGGTGCTTATATATTTTTGGCATGCTGCTTAGTGATAAAAACAGAAATATTTCTATTACTTTTTTGAAAGGCATTTTTATTCCTGGTTTTTACGAAAAGCTTCACTTCAGGCATTTATATTGGCTATTTCAGTTTAAAAATATTTTTTTTTTCCTGAAAGCAACTTTTTTCCTCCTTTCCATGTACAGGGAAGTGATTTGCTATAAAGGCAAAAAAATCCTAAAATTGCTTAATTTGATTTGTCTGATCAAATGGATGGAAAATTGGTCTTGTATTCACACGTTCTCTACAGTATCTAAAATTAATTATCTGTGCTTTCTTGTATTATTACTTTTATCTGTGAATCGACTCTTGTCTAGTGATTTTTTTCCTCTAAACTTTAGTTATTAATTTGGGAGGCTAGACTGTGGCTTGGAAACAGGCCAGTGTAGGAAGAATAGAGAAGTGAGTGACTCTCCCCACTTAAATCCCTCTGCAAGCTATTTGGACTGCGGATTGTGGATAAGCCTTGGTGCAGTCCCTCTAGCACAGGGGTTCTCAAACTGGAGGTCAGGACCCCACGGGGGCTCGCGAGGTTATTACATTGGGGGTCGCGAGCTGTCAACCTCCACCCCAAATCCTGCTTTGCCTCCAGCATTTATAATGGTGTTAAATATATTAAAAAGTGTTTTTAATTTGTAAGGGGGGGTTGCACTCAGAGGCTTGCTATGTGAAAGGGGTCACCAGTAAAAAAGTTTGAGAGCCACTGCTCTAGCACATTGGCCAGCACAGTTGAGCTGGGGGAGATGGTGTCATAACTTGCTGGTAGCACAGACCTGCATCAAATGACCACCATTCTCCTGCACCCTGCAGGAACTGAGAGGGAATTGTGCCTTAGAGGGGTGTCTCCAAATAACAATGCCTCCCAGGACTACATCCGAGCTAGTGTGGTTTATGTACTACCCCTTGCTCCAGGCTGTGAAGGCACAATCCAGCTCTTGGTTAGTAAGAATAACATTCCTACAGCACCAAAAACCTTTAATGTACCTTGATAGTCAATAGGGAATGCTCTTCGCTACTTAGTTCTGTTTTTAAAATATTCAATTTTAAAGTGTTTTGTAAAGATTTTCCTCCCATTCACAGATGTGCATGTCTTCAATTAATTCCTATTCCCTGTGTGAATAAAATAATTCTGTAGATCTAAATATCTGACAGTAATTTCAGGGCTTAATATGTGGGAACAAACTTATTTCCAAACTAAGTCATTGTGTATTTATGGGGAGACTTCTTTATATTCTAGGTTTTCCGTTCATTTTAATACCAACAGAGCTGCATCTTACGTTACACTAACTAGGTTTGTTGCTACACTATACCAAAACAAAATGTTGATTTTTAAAAAATAGCCTCTCTATTAGAATTGTATAACCTGTATTAGTGAAAGATACTGTTCTCATTGAAAAAACTTAGAGGGAAGAGGGCCTTGCTTAATGCTGTATGAAGCATTTCATATCCATATCGCTGGTTCATTTCCACATTGTGTTAATAATTTCCAGAATTTTTTACCTATCGCGTGGCCGTTTAGGGGCCCATGTAAAATTAATTTGTGTCAGTTCTTAGCAGGCAAAAGGCAAGATCATGAATTGCTCTCCTTGGTTTTTCTAGGGCGAATTTTGGACTTGAAGACTGGAACAGTAAAGAAGGAAGGTCAGCAGTCCTCAATGAGGATGTGCATGGGATCAAGACGTTCCTTCATTTGCAGAATGAGGTACACAATTCTCTATTCCTTCAATACTCTTATCCCTTCTCAGACCTCAAGGTTTTTGCCCATTTTGTCAGGTTTGACCTGGTTTAAAAATATGAGATGTACTGTCATATGCTGATTAGACATTTCCAGTATGCTTGCTTTTATATCTAGTGTCAATTTGCAATTTGTAATTCCTGTAATTAACAAGTAGGTCATTAAATCGTATCTGTACTAGAGTGCTATATTGTGCGCTTTTCCAGAGAGCCTCAGACCATCTTAACCACTGGCATGTAAGCCATTGTCTCTTAAAGTTTGATTATTTAAATCAATACTTCTGGAAAGAAGCCTTCAAAAGTAGACTGGAAACTTGGCTCTGTGGGTTCATGTTTTTTGTTTTTTTTCCCCAACAAACCAGTAATACCTAAAAATAGGTTGAAGACGAGCAGGAATTTAGTTACTGAGTTAGCCAGCTATGTGAAAACAAACCAATGATCAACTAGTTAATGCTAAATACATGAGTAAACGTTAGATCTAGGGGGACTTGAGGGGGGAGTTATTTCACAATTTTCAAACTTCTGGTAAGTTTCTGTGACTGTTCGGATGTTTGTTTGCCAAATAACATACAAGAAAGTGATTAACAGGAGCCACCTGCACAAGGGAGCCTGATCCTGAATGTGGCCTCTTGGCGACCCTGTTATAGAAATGAATAGTTGTAATAACAACATTAAGTAGATCTAATGTGGTGAAAGGTCCATCAGTGTGACTTTGAGGGGAACAAGCACACCGTCGCATTTGCTGCCTGTTTCCAATTTGTACGCTGAGAATAAATTATGCAAAAACACAAACAAACCAAAAGATTTGAAGGTCAAATCAAGCCCAAGACCAGCCTGTTTGATTACTTTGTATGTGCATAATGTTTCGAACATGTAAAGTGAAACACATCCTAATTAAATATAATTATTAAATCTAATCAATTCAGGTGTGTGAAGCTCCTTGAGATCCTTCAATTTGAGGGTGCTTTGGAAGTGTCCTAGTAGTAGTGGTATAAATGTAACAGTCACTTACTTACTATAGACCAGGGGTCGGCAACGTTTAGCATGCGGCTCACCAGGGTAAGCACCCTGGCGGGCTGGGCCAGTTTATTTACCTGCTGACACGGCAGGTTCGGCTGATCGCGGCCCCCACTGGCCGCGGTTCGCTGTCCCGGGCCAATGGGGGCGGCGGGAAGCCGCGGCCAGCACATCCCTTGCCCG
>NW_020664418.1:36589565-36610188 GCF_002925995.2 Terrapene triunguis | reverse complement strand
CGCTTCCCGCCGCCCCCATTGGCCCGGGACGGTGAACCGCGGCCAGTGGGGGCCGCGATTGGCCGAACCTGCCGCGTCAGCAGGTAAATAAACTGGCCTGGCCCGCCAGGGTGCTTACCCTGGCGAGCTGCGTGCCAAACGTTGCCGACCCCTGCTATAGACCATAATGTGGCTGGCCCTATGTGGGGCCTATGGAGGAGTGAAGAAACTCTACCACCCCCGCTGATCTACACAGGCGGCAGCTCTAATTTGGCTACTTGCATTGAGAAGCACAACAGGGAGACTCTCGCTGTGGTGATAGCACTGTCCAAACAAGGGGCAAAAATGGCAGCAGAGTGATAGGACAGGAGGCTGCTCAGCAAGGAGGAAGAGCAGGCTTCAGCATTCCTTTCAGTATAGCAAAACCCCTGCATGTTTCCTTTAAGGCACTGTCATACCACGTTCTTCTCCCAGTTCTCCACAATGCTCCAAGCTGCTACTTAGCCCCATAGTTATAGGGCTGAGAAACAGGAATTACATTTGTGCTTTGGAATTATGGAACCAGTATCATACACATGTCCTCACATGTACTCTAAGAATATTTTCTTCTATTATTAATTTGTAACCACTGTATATAAAATTAATTTAATTCAGGCAAATATTGACTCAGTAAGAGTATTCAGTCTGCTGTTCATCATTTAGGATGCACCTCATTATCCTCTGGCCCATGTTTACTGATCATGTGATGAGGTCTTTGAGCAGACAGGAGCCAGAACTAATATCCAGTTTACAATTGTTCCCCAGCTTTTCGAAACAGCCATCCAAATCACAGTTACTTATAAGGCCCTGATCCTGCAAACACTAATGTGCGTGAGTAACCTTACACACGTGTGTAGTCCCATTGTGTGTCTAATTCTAAACTTTTTTTTACTATTTATTTCTCTTCCTACTTCCTGGCAGTGACTAGTAAAAAATCTTAGTGGGGAGGGAGTCTTTGTACCTGAACCCCACCACATCCTCAAATATTGTGAATTATTTGAGGTTGCCATGTTTGCTGCATGATTTCGTCTTTCTTTGCCATATAGTTCCTCTTTCTTTTTTTTTTTTTTTAATGAAAATAAACTCAGTTTTGTCTTTTCAAACCATTTATTTGGCTTCAAAGGGATAATTGCATGTGGATACACAAATGTGCGGTTAGTCACACAATTGGAAATACAAATAAATATACTCTGGTATGCAGATCTAAATTGCAAACAGAAAGTTACTTGGCATCATGAATAGCGGTTAGCCAGGTATTAGGTAGTCAAAGCTGACTTTAGTACAAGTCTGCTGGAACTAGATATGGTCAGGAGTTTTCCGACAAAAATTTTTTTATTGGAAAATGCCAGTTTGTCAAAACCAAAACTTTCTGTAGGAATGTGCTAGTTTTGATAAAACATCTGTCAAATTCCTCAAGTCCAGTATGGAATGTTAGGGGGCGGGTGAGAGAGAGTGAGCCATAGACCAGAAAAGCTAATATCCCAGTAGTTAGGACACTCCTCTGGGATGTGGGAGGCCAAGATTCTCGACCCTGCTCTGCCTGATTTGGAGCAGGGATTTGAACCTGACTCTCCCATATTCCAGGTTAGTGCCCTAA
This sequence comes from Terrapene triunguis, assembly GCF_002925995.2. Lineage (NCBI taxonomy): Eukaryota > Metazoa > Chordata > Testudines > Emydidae > Terrapene > Terrapene triunguis. Next base: position 36,608,573 of record NW_020664418.1, on the reverse strand, counting down.
CCAACGGGCACTTGGATCTTCCTGTCTTTCATGTGGGAGCTGTTCCATACTAATGAAATAATTCATTGGGCCAGAGAAAGAGATTGACACACTAGCCCAGTGTTCTAAACATTCACGTGTAAAACCCAGCTTCAAGTCCTGAGGTCTCCCACATTTAAGGTGAGTGACCTAACCACTGGCCTATTGCCTATTCTTGGCAGGGAGGTGGGTGTCTCTCTTCGATTTTTGAGATTTTTTTTTTTTTTTTTTTTGAAAGACAGTTTCCTTCTGATGCAGAACAGGGAGAAACTTCGAAATCTCAGAAAGTTTTGTGGGATGGGAGAATCTTTTTCTGCCTAGCTCTGTTTGGAGCACACGTAGCAGGTAGTCAGATATTGGGCCAATATATACACACACACTTCTGTGACATTACATGGATAATACATAAGTAGTTTAGGGTTTGTAGGTATTTGATGTACCTATCTTATATTCCAGTAGAAAGGGTTATACCACATGTGAGGCAGCATTGATATATATGGGTGTACATACAAATGACTAGTGTCTAATACGTAAGTAATTGGTGAATACACCAATATATAGTATGTGAATTCTTCGTGCTAATTAATCCTCTGGAAGCTGGAATTATAGGTGAATACACCAATATATAGTATGTGAATTCTTCGTGTTAATAAATCCTCTGGAAGCTGGAAAATTATTTTTGGGTGGTTTAGCTGAGGGCCGAAATTGTATGTTTGTCTAGTTTTCGTACTTGTTTTTGAAGTGTTTGTGATCTGCTGAAGCCCATTTCTGCTTAAACCAATCCTGGGATTCTCTGCTTCGGGCTGTTTTCTCTTCTTGTATTTCTTGTTTAGCCTCATGTTAACTAGGATTTTCTTTTGTGAGCCAGTAGTTTTCTTAGCGTTTTTTTATTCTTTACATCTTGAAAATAGCTGGGGCAGTAAAAAGTAAAACAAACAAACAAAAACCAACATGAGGGTTAAAGTAATAACAACTTCTTAGGCCTTGTCTACGCTACCGGGGGAGATCGATCTAAGTTATGCAACTTCAGTTACGTGAATACCGCGGGGTTCACACTATGCAATGTTGACCGCAGATTGCTCTCCCGTCGATTCCCCTTGCGCTTTTCATTCAGGTGGAGTACAGGAGTCTATGGGAGAGCGATCTGCAGTCAATTTTGCATGTCTTCACTGGACCCGCTAAATCGACTGCCGATGCATTGATTGCTGCGCGTCAATCCCCTGGTAAGTTTAGACAAGCCCTCAGAAAATACTTTTCTAAGACACACAGTCAAAAACAAACGCAATATTACTTGAATATATATCCTTAAAAGGGGTTCAAATTGGATTTTTTCCCCCAGGCATTTATATTATCTTTCAAATGCTGGCTTGTTTTTAGGTGTGGAAATGCCCCTTTGGATCATTTACCTCTGAACAGAATAACAACCATGCGAAAAAGATACAGGTGAGTTTGTTTCAGTTGCCACTACAGTATGTCATAATGAACTTTTCTAGTTGTCCATTTCACTAGCGCTATATCTCCCAGTGTTACCTGAACAAGTCTTTGTGTATCAGAATCTGACTCATGCTTCACAAATAGCATGAGATTACATCAGAATGGAGTGAACACAGCACTGGGAGCTCACCACTGAGTTCTAATCCTGCCTCTGTCACTGACTCCTTAGGGTGTACATTAGTTAACCTCATCTGTAAAATGATACTTAGCTATAATTAGATATGGCTTATACAGCACTCGAGCTGTTGAACATTATATAAGAGCTGTATTAAATATTATTAGTGTAATTGGTAAATTTGTATTAAAATTGGATATCAAACATTTTATTAATATTATTGTTTCTTCCTCATATAGGAATGGCCTAGGCCCAGTAAAAGAAGGAGAAGCACAGTATGCAGTAGTCCACTGCACTGGATATATCAAGGCCTGGCCACCAGCAGGTAAAAGTTGCATTAAGGGCAATATAGATAGTACTATGTACAAGACCAAACTGATCTCTAGAATCTATTGACCAACTTGCTAGTTAGACACTGTGGCTGGATTTTCAAAGGAGACTAAGGGAGTTAGGAGCCTAAGTGCAGTGTGATTTATGTACCTATCTCTCATAGGCTCCTTTGAAAATCCCAGCCTCAGTCTGATAAATCGATAATCTCAACCAGGTAACTCATTGTGTTAAAAGTTGCACAAGCAAGTTGATTTGCTACACTTGTTCAATTTGCTACACTTGTTCAATTTGGCATACTGGATCTGGCCAACAGTCCATCAATATCCTGTTTCCTACACTTGATGTTTCAGAGGAAGATGGAAAGAACCCATAAAACACCTGACCAAATTTGCTCCCTGTGGTTTACAGACGATGCCCTGGTGCATGAGGTTGTATTGTGATATTCCAAAATTAGCATTGCTGAGGGGTACAGAAAAACTGATCACACTGTTTGAATTAAATCGAGTTTAAAACATAGAGCAGTCACATGGAACCAGACTGATTTCATCTGGTTAGTCCATGTACATCTCAGTTTGGAAAGCAGCACTAGCATTTTCCTGCAAATCAGAAAGTCAGTCAGTGTCATTGTTAATGCGCATCCGTATTCTCCACAGTCTTTCAATATACTGCCCTGGTTCTCCACATACAACTGCCATTGATGTACATTGGCAGAGTATCAACTGTCATCTATAAGAGTTGCACACTCAGAATGAGGGTACCATATGACTACAGAAGTATAGCCCAAGATTTTCAAACTTAGGTGCCTAAATAAAAATGGCTTGATTTTCAGAGGTTTTGAGCACCTGCAGCTCTCATTGAAGCCAGTGGAAGCAGCAGGTACTCAGCACCTCTGAAAAACTGGCCAAAGCCAGTGCATATTTTTAGACACCCATGTTTGAAAATTTTGGCTTCAGTTTAGGTAAGTGTACACTCACTTCCAAGTAATGTACTGAGTGGAGAATATTACAGTCTCTGCATCTTGATTAAGTTATTTTGTTTTGAATGTGGGTTTTTGGGAAACAAGTCTTTACATGCTGCTTTGAACAGCAATGAAAAAACCACTCACCTACTGTAATTCAGTATTACAAATGAGAATATTTAGAGATGGGAAGAGTCTGAACACAAAGGGAGACTAAATGGAGACCAGTCCAACATCATGAAGGGATAGTTTGGCCGGCCTTAGCATTTGCAGAAGTTGAATATTTTAATATTCTTTTTAATATGTCAATTCCTGTTGAACAAGAGGTCTTACCCTTTTGTGGTTATAGGCTGAGTATACCGCAGACATTATTCAGGCTACTCCAGGGATTAGGAGTGCCAAAAATCCCATTACACTACATCTGTACATTGTTTGTTTGTGTAGATTTTAACTTGCAGCTTTATATTTCTTATTGATTCTGTGCAGATTTATATTTTCAAAGGTTATATAATTATCATCTCACTCTCTGACACACACACAGAGAGAGAGAGAGAGAGATGTACAAAAATTAAAATGATGCATCCTTTTGGAATTTCATCAGCCTTCAGACAAGTATAATTCAGACCACATGTCATCTGCCAGTACTTTGGAACCACAATGAAGTGTAAAAGTCCCTCTTTGCATTCCCAACTGCTGGTAATAAGATTGCTAAAGCTCATACAATGTAAATTAGTGTACCGTGACTGTCAAAATGTTTCAAAGTCGTTCTTATCTCCAGACAGAGTCAACAGAAGTCTTAAATCCTGTAACAAAATGTCCTTTTTTGCTTTAAGAAAAGTTCAGTTTTTAGAGGTTTTTCTCCTGATACTTTCAAATGCAAGTGAATTAAATGGTCATATACAAAATGGATAACCAGAGAAGTACACCTAGTCATGCTTAATGGGATACATTGGTTACTTGGGTGGTAAAGATGGTTAATTGGCACCCATCGCTACAGACCCTACACTGGTGAAAAACGCATTGAAGTGGACCACAGTGATAACGAGGAATGAAAGCAGGGTCAGTGGAGCAAAGTACAGTCAAATGCCGTACATGGGTTAAGGTAACCTAACAACAATGCAACATTTGGTTACCTCTCTTTGAGGAGAATAGCAAGGTGCTGTAATCCAGGAGATGTGTTGGCTTCTAACATTTTTAAATGGGATTTCAGTTGCCTTTTATGTGATCTTACAGTCTTGTTTTTAACCACACTCCCACTGCTCAGACCAACAGCATATGCTGTGTTGTCTTTTTCAGGTCATTCTGTGCACAATAGGGTTTCCTTTTCCACATGGTAAATTTTGCATGTTTAGTCTGTGTCCTGCCTTGTACTCTTTTGTGCTGGAAAGTATCATGAAACTTGTTGACTTTTTGGTGTATCTGAGGGCACAATTTGGCCCCTAGGTAGGTTTTGGGTAGTCCGTGGCAATGTAACTACATGTATTAGCATATTACCATTCGAAATTTTATAATTTGCAAAATAAGCTAGTAACTTAAATGTAGAGGAAATTGAATTTGTTAAAATTCCTCTACCTTGTAAAGAAATTACTTGAGTTAAAACCACATTTTGAGAGCAGCAAACATCTAGCTGTCGCATGCTTTCTTGAGCCTTTAGAATAAATGAGTTTGCGCCAAATGATAGGTGTTCTTAAAATATTCTGGGGGAAAGGACAGTTTTCATACACATTGCCATATGGATACTCTAATAAAGGCCCCTCCGCCCCTTTCAGATTTCATAAGCTCGACTCTCAGCTATGCTGTCAATTTAAGTAGAATTTTCTGGAACAAAATATCAACATTTCTTGCAAACATACTTACTTAATATAGATTTGTTTGCCCACTGGCATTGCCTCTCTTCTGGGTTCTGGTTATGAGAAAGCATTTTAGTTTTAATGAGAAAATAATTGAAAGGTTTTCACCCCCCTTGTCTGTAAATACCTGCACTCCTGGGGTTTATCACGGGACAAGGGGAAAGAAATTATTATTATTATTATTATTCATTATTATTTTCAGAAATCCCTGGATAGTATGTTTGCAACAGGGAGAGGGATAGTTGATGGGGGGGAGGGATAGCTCAGTGGTTTGAGCATTGGCCTGCTAAACCCAGGGTTGTGAGTTCAATCCTTGAGGGGGCCATTTAGGGATCTGGGGCAAAAATCTGTCTGGGGATTGGTCCTGCTTTGAGCAGCAGGTTGGACTAGATGACCTCCTGAGGTCCCTTCCAACCCTGATATTCTATGATTCTATGAACACATTACTACTCTCTTTAGCCACACAATGAGTACAACATGAGCAACAGTAGGACAGGGTTCTCTGGCACTGTCCTGTTAACGTGCCTCAGCCTAGGCCTGGAAGACCAGTTAGTTTAGCCTCTAAGGCTCATTCAGTCCTCCTTCTGAGAATATCCCTGATATTGCTAATTAGTGCTAAGTTTGACTACATTTGGTAGGGAATGGCGGGAGGGTGTTAGATGTGGATCCCTCTATTAAAAATACAGGATGAAATTCTCTTCTGGTTTAATTCTGTTGACTTCCAGCAGAGAATTTGGTCCTCGGAATATAAATGATGATGTGGACCTTTACTTATTGAAAGGGAAACTAATATTTAATTACCTGTCAGAGCCTAAAAGAATATGAAAGGTCTTCCCTTGCACCACCGGTACACCCACGCCCTATTGAACAATGCTATTAGGGAGTGAAGCATGGAACAAAGAATCACATTTTGACTCCTAAGTTCTCTAACACCGAGACCTGGTTCTTCAGTCTTCATTCGAGCAAAACTCGCCACTCAAGTTAATGGGGTGCTTTATCTCAATAAGGACTGCAGGACTGAGCCCCAAGTGTTGATTGCCAACGTGAAATAATTATAATAATAATAATTATGAAATATAAATAATAATAAAAATTCCCCCTGTGCCTAGATGGTCGGTCAGACCCCAAATCTTTTTTTTTTTTTTTTTTTTTACTTTCAAAGAACAGTTAGACTTCCATATTCTCTCAGGGTCAGACTGTCCCTTGCCCTTACATAGGTGTGGGGAGAGAACAGGAGGTACCCCACACAAGAGCTGGGGACTTCCATAGTCCTTGCATGTGGGCACCTCCAGGAGAAGGCAAAGCTATGGCCCTACACCCACCCTCTCTTGGAAAGGTGGCCAGACACATTAGGAGGTGCAGGCTGTATAGTCCCAAGGTGTGGGGCAGCTTGCAAACTCCATATGCTCTCCGGGGGTAAGGGGTACATGATAATCCTAACTAGGGCTCCCCATGGGGTAGTGCAGCACCCCACCACGCAAAGTACATAACCTGGCCATCAGGCTTTGCTTCTGGGTAAGTAACTGTAGGGGAAATGTAGATCTGTTTTTAGGAGCAAGTGGTGTATTGGTCTTGTGCAGACTGTCTGCACAGGGGGTAAATTTCTCAAAACTATTCATTTGTCAAAAACTAAATGAAAAAGTTGGTTTTGGAAAATCCAGACTCTCTTTTCCAGGGAGTTATATTATTTGCTTATTGTATGTGATGTACGTTCTATTAAACAATGAAATACAGTGCTGAAATATTTTCAATATGGGGAAAAGACTCACTATTTGAAACTAGCTGAGTATCCATTCCAGACTTTGATCCTACATTTGTTTTGTCTGCTGCCAACTGGCTATAAGAACCTGTGCTTCTGATTGCATGAGAAGTGTTGTAACCAATAACCAAATGTACACAATATACCAATTCTACTTTTTTCCAGTCTATTATTTTTAAATTTAATTTAAAACAAGCATTTGCCTGTTTTTCAATTAAAGCGTCATATTCCTGGAAGGAAATTAGTTTTATGCAGTCCACGTGATGTTTTCCTAATAGTTTTATTCATCACATAGCAGTGGATGGAAAATATTTAGTTGAGAGAAACTACAGTATGTCAGCATGTTACTGGTTTTGTAAAGAATAAATCAAATCCAAGACCAATGTTTTTTCCAAAGGGAAACTGCAGGGAAGTCATTGTCATCAGAAGGACAAAGTTTCAAATAATACAGAATTCTGTATTTCTTTTGGGTGATGTTTTTTGGGGCGGGTTGTTTTGGTTTTGTTTTTAGCTTTTTGTCTTGCAATTATTGATTCATTTCTAGTCTTCCAAGTCAGACTTACAGTAACTACTTAGCCACAAAATGCCAAAGTAGTTAGGTTATTTTAAAGTTTTGGCTTGAATTGAAAAGTTTGTGCAAAACTGTTCCTTTTAACAAAACAAAACGAAAAATAGTTGTTTGAATACTCTTTACAGCACTGTAATTGTTAATGCTTATTAAAAAATGACTCACTCGTCTTTGGAATTGTTCACAAGTACTCTTTCCCCCCATCCCCCACAATGTTAAGACCCACTGAAATTTTTTTTGGTCCTTTTTGGTTTTTTGAGGACTTAGATTCCTGCATACACCTATTCAAGAGATATTATCTTTTAAAGTGCCATGCACATGAATGGTACTGTACAGGTAATAATAATTGATGGAGGTATAAAATAATGTGTAGCCATGCAATGGTATATTGTGTATGTTTTAATTCCACTGTTATGAACAATCATAAAATATCTATTTTTCAGTTTAATATAGTGCAGCAATTCTCAAACTGTGGGTCAGGACCCCAAAGTAGGTCTCGACCCCATTTTAATGGGGTTACTAGGGCTGGTATAGACTTGCTGAGGCCCAGGGCCAAAACCCAAGCCCTAGGGCTTCAGCCCTAGGCAGCAGGGCTCAGGTTACAGGCCCTCAGCCTGGGGCTGAAGCCCTTTGGCTTTGGCCCCCCGGCTTGGGGAGGTAGGGCTTTGGTTTTGCCCACCCCCGGGGTGGTGGGGCTTGGGCAGGCTCAGGCTTCGGTCCCCCATCCTGGGGTCCTGTAGTAATTTTTGTTGTCAGAAGGGGGTCATGGTGCAATGAAGTTTGAGGACCGCTGATATAGTGAAATCACAAATTCACAAGTCATTATTCTGCATCTATACATACACATGGAGTACAGGGTTGTGGGGTTGCAGAAGGACAGGAGATAATGGCATTCTGTTGTTAGGACCAAGTTGGAAACTAATCAGGGACTGTTTAAAAAGTCACTTCCTTATGTCCGCTTAAACACATGCCTTTACCTTATGGGAAACTGCTTGTTAGCTCACAGTGATACTGTTAAATTCAGCATAGCCTCTGGTTGCACAGTGTTCTATTTGTGATTTATTTTCATGTTTAGCTTTGTAAGTTGTTGATGTTAATTGGTTCAATTGTAGTGCTACATTTGTTTATTAGTAGTAGCATATGTTTTGGTGTTGAGAAATAAAGTTTTCTAATGGCTACATGTAAGAATGTGAATAATGTGTGTTTATTCTGTTGATGTTATTAATAGGCCAGTTTTATAGCCTTTCTCCTGGGTACAAATTTTTGGAACGCTTTTGGAATTACTAATTTTTAGGCAACTGCAGATTCTAACAGATCACGTTGTGTTAAGAGTTAGATGAAGTGGTGATGGGACCAGTGCATAGATCTTGCTTACCTATCCTTATGAAATCTGAGTACATTTAATAGGGAATATATTATAGGGGAAGTACAGATCCCCTATGCACATTCACACCGGTGTAAAATAGCATCTTTATAACCATCAGCAAGAGAGTAAGGAAAACAATTTCCATCCAGAACAAAAATATACTGCATGGAATCCTACCAATAATAGCACCTAAATTACTTTGAGCAGGTGAGCAGGTAATCATTTTGGCATATTTTTTGCTCTAGAAGCTTTGGGAAGGGTTAGCAATTCACTGGGTCATGTACTGATTAATTCCAGGCAGCTAGATTTTTATGCATAGTGTGTCTTGTGGGATAACCCAGCTAATAAATTTTTCACTGTGTTGCATGGACTTAATGTAATCCACCTCGCAAACAAAACAAAAAAAGAAAAAAAAAAAGGTGAATTTTAGAACAACAGCTCCCCTTGCCAACACTGAGCTCAGTCAGGAATGACATTTCTTTGCTAGGTTTAATTTTGGAGATTGTTTATGTTGCTTTGGGTTTATTTGGGCAGTCGTGGACGTGAACCAAGTTCCAAAAAAGGGAAAGTGTTATTGAACACATCAGCAAAAAGATTATGAGAAATGGAAACCATCCAGCTGCATAGCTTTTGCCTTCTTTCGTGGTATGCTGTGTCTTTAAGGAAACTATAAGAAAGCTCATTGAAACTGAGGGGAAATACCTTAAAAATGTTATTTTTAGATTGAAAACACCATTATAAAAATGAGCGTCTTCAGCCAACATTATCCAACCTGACTGCCTAAATTTAAGAGCTTAAATACATATTTAGGCCAAAAAATATCAGAGGAGCCAAACACCCTTAAATCCCATTGAAGTCAGTGGGGAAAAGCAGGTCCTCAGCATCTCTGAAAATTAATCCCATAAACATCTCATGGCAGAGGTGCCTCATCTTTTTAAAAGTATTGGCGGGGGGTGGGGGGAGGTGCAGCTCAAAATAAGTGATATTGTTGTATTAATACTAATCGTTGAGACCAATGTATATGCTCCTCCTGCTATTTCTATTTCTTTCATTGTCCATCGTGACTTTTACATTTGTTTTTCCTGTATACAATTCTATTTTCAGATTATTGTTCACAGCATTATAGGGGGAAGGGATAATGGATTCTGCTTAACATCTCCTGCAGATTGCACACAATCCCCAGGAGGACTACTTTTGGCCTCTGTGAGAAAATAGTGTTTCCATGCAAAAGAGTATTTTTATATGTTTTTGGACCCTGGCCTTTACTAATAGCCTGACTCCAGAATTGTATTTGTCAGTGTATAAAGCTTTAAGTACATGTGCTTGGTCCTTCTTTTTCAGGATACCGTTACCTCCATTTTCACAACAGGTAGCCTAACTTTGTCCCGGTGTGTGTTTTTAAGCTGCTTTATGCCATCAGATGACGACTAAATTCAGTACTTGAGAAAGACTTCCACTGTGCATAAACACAGCAGTGAAAACAAAACCAAAAACCCTACACCGTGCCTCAGTAGCTCTGTTTTCACATTGGTGCTTTATTTTATCCTTGGTGCAGACGTGTGTTAATGTCTTTCATTGATGTATGGAGATGAATATTCTTCAGGCAGCATGGGATGTGTAGTTGTAATCAGAGATTGTAATTATATTTGTTATAGATTGTAGTCCTATTTGTTCTACTAAAGGTATTACTTTTTAACTTAACTGTTGTATGGGCCTGATTCTTACTAACATTAAGACCCCTTTGAATCCCGAGAGTGTAAAGGGGCCTTGAAGTAGGTGTAAATGTAACTTATGTTCACGTTAAGAGTTCTTTACCCTGCCAGAGTTGTGTAAGGATCCTTAGTGAAAATGAGAATCAAATCCTGAATTATCCAGGGACCGCCTTTTCCAAGTCTGCAAAATAAACTATTCATTTGAAAAATAGTATGGACAAATGGAACTCGATGTGTTTTAAAACTCTCTATTTAATGTGTGATTCCTTTAAAGTGTTCCCTTAAGTTCGTATACTAGGTTGGTCTGTGCATAGAACTCCTGAGCATGGGTCAAAGGAAGTGTATGGCTTTTATTCAGGAACATCAAAGAGCTTTAAATGTAAAGAAGCTCATTAAGGGCCAAATTAGGATCTGTGCATGCATTAAGAGGAAGGGCGCCGCATTGGGTAGGAGACGCGGGTTTTATTCCCAGCTCTGCTTTTAACTTCTTGTACGTAGTGTTGTAGCCATGTCAGTTCCGGGATATTAGAGACACAAGGTGGGCAAGATCATGTCTTTTATTGGACCAACTTCTGCTGGTGAGAGAGACAAGCTTTTGAGCTACACAGTTCTCTCATGCTCTCCCTGTCAACAACAGAAGTTGGTCCAATAAAAAATATTACCTCACCCACCTTGTCTCTTTAGCTTGTGTACCTTTGGGCAAATCACTTGTGCCTCACTTTCACCATCTGTAGAAGGAGGACAATAAATCTTTTTCTCCATTGTAAAGTCCCTTTGAAATCTACAGGTGAAATCAGAGCTAATTATAATTACCCAAGAGTCAGAATTTGGGCCTCAGAATGTATTCTTCACTGTGAGCAATGAACAAAATGACAAGTGATTGAGTATATTGCACAAAATACTCATTATTTTCTTGCATATTCATGTACAGTTTACTATGTCCTATAACTGTGGGAAAGTGGAAAATACTTTCTGTGCCAATGTTCAGAAACTGTGTGGTTAAATAACACTGTTTATTAGTATGAACCGTTTATCTGGGAAACCTCATCACTAAAATTACCAGTGTTTTTAGGGTTTTTTCATATGCATCATGTTAAAAAAGCTATATCCGGTTCTTCTCTAAACAGTTCAAGGTTGCATGCAGTGTGATTGACTTGTATTAGGAAGTATAAATGTCATGAGGATAATCTCTGAACATGATTGTTGCTTCATAACCGGTAGCTTACTTTGCAGTTAACTTCACTAACACGTTAAACTGCTTTTTAAAATGATTCATTCTCTGTTGTGTCTTAATTCCAATAAACATTGGGAAAAGAGCTTGGAAATAGCTTAAAATAAATCAACAATGTTACCAATAGAAGAGTTTTTCCTAAATGTATCATAGGAAGTGGATAACTCAAAACTTAGATTGAGAAATCTACTTACTAAAGGCTTAACCGAATAATATCTAAACAACGCTCATGTAAAGAGCATTTCTATTTGTGTAACACGAGTGGAAAATAGCCTACACGTATGCTTTGATATTATTCATGTCTGTAATAGTTAATCCCATTGAAAAACTGAAAACAAATAGAGTTTAATGAAATACCCATGTTTTTCAATCTGCTATTTCCTTTCAGCATAACAAAGCATGCTGGATATTTTATAATAAAGGAAACTAATCCATTTAATGCAAAGGCAGGTAACCAGTCTAAATGTTGAAGTTGGTGTGTAATCCACGTTGTACCTTTCTTTGAAAGCTGATATTTGGTGTATACTATACCAAAGAAAAATGCATAAATTACATCTTGCAGTAATAATCTGAAAAGAAATATTAATCAAAATGTTATTGCCAGCATCAGAGTCTAGTGGCCGTTGTGTATGTGTTTCCCTTTGTCTAATTGAAGCCAGAAGATAGTGACTAGTTTGTAAAATTGAAAGCATCTATAAAAACAGGCAAGTGATTCTGTTTATTCACCTTTCCTAGCAGTAACAATGGTTTTGTTGTTGTTGTTTATTTTAGGAATGACTATACCAGAAGAAGATGCAGAAGTGGGACAAGGTAGCAAATATTGCCTTGTGGCAATAGGGAGGCTTCAGGTAAAAACGCTTTTTTATTACATCCACTGCTGCTGAAAACATTTAGTCAGTGTTGTAGTACAGTTTTATATAAGATTCTGACAGGCTCTGGTTAGAAGATTAGTGTCTGTACCATGCCACAAAAAGCACAAGACTATGATGTCTGCCCAGCCAAGTGACTCACTTGGAATTGGATGGACAGTAGAAATGATTCTTTCTGGAAGTTTCCTGGGTACCTGACAAGGGAAACGTCAGGGGGTGGAAACTGTTGTGAATAGGTTTTCTCTAGTTGCTGATTTAAAAGGGTAATTAACTGGCTGGAAAACCTGTAGTTGCAAAAGCTCATTTGAAAACAATAAAATTAATGCAGTCAAGAGGCCCTAAGTAGTTAAATGCTTTTCAAAGCATAACTTTATTCTACACACATAATCACTTAATATTGCTGAGATATTGTATGGCAGATCCATGCGTAGAAGTCCATTGAAAGTAGTGTAAATAGGATTTTACATCTCATTTGATCAATATATCCAAATTTGAAGCAATCTGTGTGTCCTGTATTTTCCCTCCCTTCATCCCTTGCTAATGGAGTCCTAGTGGATCAGAGTTTGGAGTTGGAGCTGGAGCAGCAGTGGTGAACCTTTTCAATCATAATAAGGAAGCCATTTTTATGTTCCTGTCTGGGAATCATGCCATTAGTAAAAACGTTTGATCCTAATGCATGGTTTTTGTTGGCCTTCACTCATGCCCATCTGTTAGGATGGCATTGTTCCCTCTTAATGGCAGAATGACAGTGTCATTGGAGTGTAGCTGCCAAACCAATATCTGTTCAGATGAGCATCATACTGGAAATGTTATCACTTCTGCAGATAGTGTCTCCTGTGCGATACGATATTTTTGTGGCATTGCTATGACATTTTCCACTTAATCACACTTGCATTCAAAGATAAAATACTCAAGTGGTGGACAGAAGGAAATTACGGAGTTTGCAGATGTTACAGATGCCAAAATAGACTCTTGCCCAGAAATCCTATTAATAATTTGTGGAGCGTCAAAACATCTGTTCCATAAGAGAATAGCCAGCAGGCCCTCAGTGAGTGAAGGCAAGGGCAGGCAAGCAGTGGCTCAGTGGATAAGTTTAATCACAAAGGAATCAAGGTGTACAAATTTTAAAACTGTGCACTCCAAATAGTAAGCCATAAAGTGACAGCTAATCACCTCCCTGCTCTTATTAACTGGCGTTTTGATGCTATTGTGCTACAGAGCAGAGATCAAAAAGAAATTTTGTACAGATTGCTTGTGCCTCTTTAACAGGCCTAGTTGTTTAGGATGAAAGAGAAAGTCAAAGTAAAGACAGTTCTCGCTCTTAGCCCACGTAGAAATGGATAGAAGTAGATTAACTTGGCTGGCTGCACAGATCTGAAGTAGGAACCTAGAAATGCTTCATTCTAAGAACCGTTATGAAAATTTACAGAAAATCTGTTTTTCTTTTAACGGTGATATCTGCTGTGTTAGCATTATGCCCTTAACGTTAGGTCTGTGTTGCAAGTGAAGGTGTGATTGTAGCACGGGGAGGCATACCTGTGCTATAATCACACCTCTTGCAGTGTAGACATACCTTAAGAGCCCAATGGGAGAGAACTGTGTCACGGTTCTTTGGGAACTTCCTTGAGTTAGCTGTTAGAACCTTCTTTGTGAGGCATCTTTGATGGCTTGTTTTCATATTGTTCTGTTAGTCCAGGGTGTGTGTAATGGAGTGATGTTTTTGTGCTGTGGACTAGACTGAAGCCATTTCAGTTTCATTTTATTCATGTCCTTGTTTTATTTATGAACCCTTTACATAGTTGTCAATAAACTAACAGATTTTGTTGTTTTAAATGAAAAAGCAACCTCTACTTACGGTGACTGTTCCTTTTCAAAATTATGTTTATCTGATTGTTTGTCCTAGGTAACTAGCTCACCTGTGTGCATGGACATGAATGGAATGTCTGTTCCTACCGAGTTCTTGTCTAGACACAACTCTGATGGAATAATCACATTTGTTGATCCAAGATGTATCAGTGTGATTGGCTACCAACCACAGGTCAGTTCCTAGTTTTTAAACTGAGAGATTGGTGAGAACTAATTAAGGAAATTCTCTATCTGTGTTTGCAAATAAAAACATAACTTCCAAAAGATGCAGTAGTTCAGCTGATCTCCAGCTGTTCATATTCTATACACAGTCTCATGTTGTGTCATTTATTTTGCCATACTGTTCACACATCGTTAAAATTAAGAGCTTTCCCCTTAATTATTATCAGATGATTTAGTTGGGGATTGGTCCTGCTTTGAGCAGCTGGTTGGACTAGATGACCTCCTGAGGTCCTTTCCAACCCTGATATTCTATGATTCTGTGAATTACAGGGGATATCATTGTATCCTTTTTGGATTCAGTGTTTCTTTTTTTTAGCACTGAACTGGTTCAAATCCCAGGCAGCTTTCAAATTATATCTTTCAAATTAAGACATTAAAGCAATATAAATTCTGCTTTGAGAGATTGTTACATTTGTCGATTTTAACTTCTCTACCAGTTTATTGAACAACAAGCAGACCTCCATTATGAAGCTTATTTTCCTTGAAGCTCATGTCTGCTCCTTAGAATACATATTAAGGTAATATAATTGGATACTAAATGAGCTCTGTGTGATGGCTTTCTCATAGATAACAGCATGTTATCTTTTAATCTCAAAGAAAACTACAGTTTCCGTATCAAAACAATTGTAGTTTGCAGGCAAGACATTCTGTCCTTACCTGATCATTTTACTTTCCCTTTCATATTGATTTGAATTAGCTTTACTGTAAATTCTTCAAACAAAACAGTATATTAAAGTGAATGTTATTGGATTCATAGAGGATTTCAGGGTACTCAGGGCTATCAACCTGGCACCTTTTAACGAGCATTGAAAATTCACTTGAAACTGTTTTTAAAGGAAATACACATGTCTTTGCAACAGCCTAAATGCAATGTAGGGCATCAATCCTGCAAACCCTCACTCAGGTGAGTAGTCCAATTGAAGGTAATGTGACTACGTGTGTGAGCAAGGATTACTCTCTAAACCAGGGGTCGGCAACGTTCGGCACGCGGCTCGCCAGGGTAAGCACCCTGGCGGGCTGGGCCAGTTTTATTTACCTGCTGACGCGGCAGGTTCGGCCGATCGCGGCCCCCACTGGCCGCGGTTCGCCATCCCGGGCCAATGGGGGCGGCGAGAAGTGGCGCGGGCGAGCGATGTGCTGGCCACGGCTTCTTGCCGCCCCCATTGGCCCGGGACGGCGAACCGCAGCCAGCGGGGACCGCGATCAGCGGAACCTGCCGCGTCAGCAGGTAAATAAAACTGGCCCGGCCCGCCAGGGTGCTTACCCTGGCGAGCCGCGTGCCGAACGTTGCCGACCCCTGCTCTAAACTAAAGCTTTATAGGATCAGCACACAGGTTTGTATTTTTACAGTTTTATATTGTGCTTTTCTAGGATCTTCTGGGAAAAGACATTTTAGAATTCTGCCATCCGGAAGATCAAAGCCATTTGAGAGAGAGTTTCCAACAGGTACTGTCCTACATTTATGTTTTTTTCTAGTTTTTATGCAGAACCTAACGTTCGTTTCTCAATACCAGGGGTCAGTTCTGATATCTAAGAGTGGAGGGTGTATTGCATGGGGTAATTCCTATTAATATTAGTCTCTGTAAATCCAGTAGTTTAAACTGGATTATACACACATCTTCAAGGTGCTACATTTTCAGAAAAATCACATTGTTTTAAATGTTCTTTTCATTCTTATTTCTAAAATATAAATGAATATTCAGGGCATGTTTAGAGCCATAGTGTGGCTCGGGATATGCCTGCGTAGAGCCCACTGAAGTCAATGGGAGCCACAAGGGATTGGTTGTCTTCAGCAAGAATATGGTTTTTTGAGTTGAAACTGGCTCCATTCCCATGTTTTTTAAACCAAATATTTAAGAGGAAAATACTAAAACAGCAAATCAGAAACAGATACAGGCACATATACATCCAGAGAGAGGAACTTTCAGATACACTCAGGGCTGGCCTAACTCCGCTCCCAATAATGTCAATGGGAATTTTACCATTGACGTCTATGGGAATACACGCAGACCAGCGCTTAGTGCTTTTGAAAATCCCATCTGTAATAGATCCTATGGTCTAAATTCTCCGCTGGTGTAAATTGGCACCACTCCATAAACTTCAGTGGAGCAGTCCCAGTTTTACCCAGCTATGAATTTGGCCCTGTATAAATCATTTTAAGAAATGAAATACAGAATAAAGTAATAAAAGGCACATAACATATGGAAGTGGTTCTCAGTCTGGATTCAGGTTAGCAGTGGATGTATATAGACGATTATCTATTTAAAGCATGGCACAAAACTAAACCCCATAAAACCTGTATGAGGAAGATAATTCATACAATACTATTCCCATTTTATAGACTGTGAATCTGCAACTCAGAGATTATGTCTGTGCTGCAATCAGGAGTGTGATTGCAGCATGTGTAGATATATACCTGGGCTAGCTTTGATTTAGCGAGCTTGCTAAAAACAGCTGCGAAGTTTCAGCATCACGGGCTAGCCACCTAAGTACAAGCCTGCCTAGGACCCTGGGTATGTTCTTGGATGGCTAGCCCATGCTGCCACTTGTGTTGGCACAGCTTCACTGCTATTTTTAGCAAGCGAGCTAGATGAAAGCTAGCTTGGGTATGTCTACATATACTGTAAACAGTCGCACATCCTGACTGCAGTGTAAACATACCCCGAGACGGCCAATCTAGCTGCAATGGAAATTAATGAATAGGCACTCAGTGACTTCAGTGGGAGTTAGATCAGGCCATAAGGGCCTCCTGATACTGCACCATTGAAGTCCATGGGAGTTCTGCCATTGACTCCATTGGAACTATTCATGTGCTTATAGTTATTCATTAGTTTTAAGTATTTTGATGGATCAAGGCTTAAGTGTCTTGTTCAGGGTCACACAGCAAGCTGTTGGAAGAGCCAGAGATTAAAAGTGTGGAGTTCCAGGTTTTGCATCCCAGGTTCAATCCACTAAATCATTTTGCCTCTATGTTGGTGGAGTATTCCTTCTTTGAATATTTATATTTAGTACAGTAGCAATGCAATCCAGGCTATTTCCATCAGTGACTAAAAGACTGAATTAAACAATTTAACCGTACACCAGATGGTTTTCATTTCTGATGATTTTTTTTGTTTTTTAATAGAGGTTAAACATTAGCTTTGAATCTTCTTGTGTTATCGTGTTTGTGTGCACTGTTTTAAGACAGTTCAGGTTTTTCCCACCAAAGACTTCCATGCTTTATATATTATTACAAAGTTAATGTTTGCTTATTTCAGACTGCAGAGCAATAGAGCGTTACAGTTTGTTTTGTTATTGATAGTTTGGCCTTAAGAATTTTTTTTTTTATTAAAATGGTAACTATTATTTCCAGCAACCTTTGTTTAAAAATCCTCTTTAAAGTTGACATTCTTAAATTGCTGATGCTGTCAAAAGCAGGTTGGTGCATAGCAGAGTGAGAGGGATTTGCAGTTGTTGGTTGATTGCCAGCATCCATCTCAGAGCCTTTACTTCCTTGAGAAGATAAATTCATTCATCGGGGTGGGAAAATTAAGGCAGAATGATATGTTCTCAAGGCCAAGAACAACAAATAGAGTTCTGTATCAAAAGGTTCCAGAGGACAGCTATCTAATATCTAGTAGGAAAACGTTCAGAATGGACACCAACACCAAGTTCTGTATTCTTTACAGTGGGTGTGGTGGTAGAACATTTGTTGATAAAAGGATATGGTTTATTGGATTGAAACTACAAAAGGATGTATTTTAAGTAAAACATTAACCCTGAACTTTCAGTAGGATGAATAGGTTTTATTGTTCTGGACATAGTCAGTAGGATGAATAGGTTTTATTATCCTGGGCATTACTGAAGTTTCTGTCTCTTCCTTGTGTTCTGTCTATGTAACCAGGGATCCAGTGGATCCATTTAAAATAGAACCTTTTGAAAAAATCAGATTAGAGCAATTCTCCCGCCCCAAATGCTTGTCAGCAGCCAGATGGAGTAAACACCAGATTTCTTCGAAGATAACTCTTGTTAGCAAAGTCAGGCTACAGACTACTAATAAACAAACAAATCCTAATGGGTGAGGATTAGGATTCCACTATGGGCTGCAGCATTTATTTGCATAGAATCTCCTCCTTCCTTTCTGAGGCATTACATGACCTACCCTGCTGTAAAACTGCAGAAAATAATTGCATGTGGCCCAGCTAAGCGTCAGCTGAATGGCTTAGCCAGATCTCAAGAAACATAACATTTATTCTGAATTAGACCCGGACTGTCAGGTCATGGACAAGACATAACATGATCACAATGCAGCTATGAGAGGAAAGGTTCTTTAGACCAGGGGTTCTCAACCTTTTTCTTTCTGAGCCTCCCCCCAGCCCCACCACATGCTATAAAAATTCCACGGCCCAGCTGTGCCTCAAAAACTGGTTTTCTGCATATAAAAGTCGGGGCTGGCATTAAGGGGTAGCAAACAGGGCTATTTCCCAGGGCCCCATGCCACAGGGGCATTGCAAAGCTAAGTCGCTCAGGCTTTGGTTTCAGCCCCAGGTGGTGGGGCTCAGAGCCCCAAGCTGCAGTCCTGCGTGGCAGGGCTTTGACTTTCTGCGCTGGGCCCTAGCGAGTGTAACGCCAGCCCTGCTTGGCAGCCCCCCTGAAACCTGCTCGCAGCCC